>NC_136146.1:8973785-9403985 GCF_965212315.1 Lampetra planeri
CCTTTTTGGATGTCCTAATTAAAAGGAGACCTGATGGTTCAATGAGCCACTCTGTCTACAGGAAAGCCACCCATACGGATGCTTACCTAAAACCGGATTCCCACCACCATCTATCCCAGAAGAATTCCCTCATCAAGACTCTATACCATAGAGCCCAATGCATTTCCGACCAGGAACACATTGCCAGTGAACTCAAACACGTGCGCCAAGCTCTTAAGGCTAATGGTTACTCCGACTACACAATCCGCAAAGCCATCACTCCAACCATCAAGAAGGATCTTGTTGAGGAGCCTCTCAAGACCATCACCTTACCCGACATTGCTGGGGTCACAAAAAAGATCTCCAAAATCCTGATTAAACACAAGATCCAGGTCCGATTCAACACAGTACATTAAATCCGTGATCTGGTCCCGTCTGTAAAAGATGTGGTTCCAGACATACAGTACCCTGGCGTCTACAAACTAAGTTGCCTCTGTGGTAGCAGTTACATTGGAGAAACCAAACGACATGTCTCAGACCGCATCCGTGAACATAAAGCAGACTTGAAACACGGTAGGACTAACACCTCAACCGTGGCAGATCACTGTTACAATTCAGTGGGTTCAAATGATATTGACTTCTCCAAGACAGAGGTTCTCTGCAAGCCATCTGGCTACCATGAGAGATTCGTTTATGAGGCGATCCACATATACAAACACAGAGACAATTTCAACCGAGAAGATGGATTCCGGCTTAGCAATCATTGGAAGGACGTAATTAACCATTTCGGATCTTATCTGATTGTTTCCACGTTTACGGTGACTTTCAGACCGCGTTCCACTCACTGACATGGACTATATATCTTGTATTCTCCGCAGGGAATGGATTCTTTGCTCTGCTGCAAGCTTCCTACCACCACTCTCCCATTAACATATTTCGTTGCTTCATCTTAGTACCTTTCACGCGACGGTCAATTGTATAGTGTATAGCATATTGTATAATACTAAATAGTATTAAAGTGTAATGTTTAATACAATGTATAAGGTAATATATAGTATCGAAATTGTATAGTGAATATACAGCAGTGTGGTATACAGTTGGGTGGGTAGAATAATACATAGTGTAATATTACACTATGTATAATCCTAAGACAGAGGGTAGTGTATAGTAATACAGTATACAATTTAATACTATGTAGTTTATACTTTAGCTTTTTACGTTGTTGTTTAGTTACTGCAGCTACATACTATTAACATTCCTTCCCTTTATTAATGCTACCCCTATCCCCTTCCTATGTAGTTTATACTTTAGCTTTTTACGTTGTTGTTTAGTTACTGCAGCTACATACTATTAACATTCCTTCCCTTTATTAATGCTACCCCTATCCCCTCCCTTTGATGCTGCTAATCCTGCATAATGCATGGGCATTATGTAGGATTAGCATTTCACAAATAGCACTAATCGCATTCCTGCATTTGCCATAATAATGCTAAATTCCTCTTGATAAGCAGATTCTTTTGCCAATGCGCATTCCCCCCCCCTTCCAACCCAGCTTAAATAGACGCTCCAAGCGTGGTGGTGTTTTCTTTTAGACGCTGTCGCCTCGACAGATCTGGTCTTCACCTGAGGACAGCTGCTTGTGTTGTGGCCGAAACGTCGTGAGAATTATTTTATTATGTTTTATTTTTATTATGTTATTACTTCCCTTCTACGTGACTTTACCGAAAGAACCAAGAAGATGAATCCCTGCAGTCACGAAAGCTTTAAATCGATACCTTTACCCTACCGGGTAATTCTTCCGAGCTACCTTTACCCTACCCTTTACCTTACCCCTTGGCATGCCGACACCTTTACACTTTACCCTTTTACCTGGTAAAAATGGTAAATTACCTTACCTTGCCGAGGCCTAATAGTAGGTAATAATAATGGGGGGGGGGTGTTCATTTGAAGGACGTCACCTGCTCATGATTATTAATGAGGCGGGCTGTTCGATGTGGAGTGACGTCACTTTCTCATGATTCTTGGTGAGGGGGGTGGAGTACTCCATATCGAGTGATGTCACCTGCTCATTAATGAGGGAGGCTGGTCGATGTGGAGTGACGTCACGAGCGTTAAGGACAGACATTCTTGGGTGATTATAGTCAGTACTAGCCTTTTGCCCATCCAAGGACGGGTGTATTGCAGTACATCTTAAACTTGCAAGCGAAAAACAGACTGTGACGTGATATTCATTGCATCCATTCGTGTGCAATTTGTAAGGCACAGACTTATTTCATTTAAAGGTTATAATCCCTTGTTCATCATCACGTCCTTTTTACTTCTATGTCTCAATAGCTTTACGGAGAACGCGTGATGTGAGAGTTCTGCCTTTATAGTGAGGGTTATAAGTTGACGCTAAAGAGGGAGGAGCAATGGCGGAGCCAGGATTTTCAGGTAGGGGGGGCAACCACCCAAGCAATGAAAATTGATAGGAGTTGTTTGTAAGTAAGGACTTGTCCCTTGCTTTTTATTCGACGCGTGCGTGGCGATGGCGCAGCCATCGATCGAGGGTTGAATTCGAACCGTGTGTGATCGGCATCGCGCTCGCTGAAGGTATACGCAACTGCGCACAATTCTGAGTCACTTATAACTGCTTTGCTGTTACTTATTGCCAATTATGGACTCAGACTATTGTCCTATCATCTCATAGAGTCCCTGGCACGTAATAATATGCTACACAGTGGCAGTGGGGGTCGCAAAATGCCGATTTATTACTAATAAACCCCAATGATCCGATAGAAATTAGGGATTTCAATCGGATCATTGGGGGGGCACGTGCCACCCCACCCCTCGCCCCCCCATGTGGAGTGACATCACTCGCTAATTATTATTAATGGAGGGGGGGTGTCCATTTGAAGAATGTCACCTGTTCATGATTATTAATGAGGGGGGCTGGTCGATGTGGAATGATGTCACGCGCATTATATACTGACATTCTTGGGTAAAAATAGCAGTAAATAGGTCTAATTTGATCTATAGGTCTGTGTGTATTACTATCTATGGGTCTGTGTGAGTGTGTAGTGAGTCCAACTGAGTCGCAGATGTTGTTTTAGGGAGCAACACGTTTTATTAAACTATTTACACAACATACTCCAGGCTATTAACACAACATACTGTCGGGTGGTGACCACCCAACTAACCACGCTACAGCGGAACTAGACACGGTTCCACTATCCCGGTCCGGACAACAAGCTGGGTCCTGGACCGCGTGGCTGGAGGCTTCTTCAAGCTTGACGTGGATCTCCTGCCTCTCCAACAGTAGGAACCCTGAGTCCCTCACAGGGGGCCCCCCTTATATCAGGCTGGGGTGGATCCGCCTCTCGCCCCGCCCACATTCTCGATCTCTCTCGCCCTTGCCCGAAGGCTCTTGAGAGTACTTCCCGGACCATGTGACCACCCATTGGCCCCCTCCACTGGTGGCCCCCCTCCAGTATCGTCCGGTCACATATCCCCAGGTCAGCCAGAGTATCATGCCCCCAACATAACCCTAGCTGGCTGACACTCTCTCGCTTTCTCAACGAGAGCCCGCACCGCACACTGTGCGTGGTGCCACCGCGCTTAACCAGCACTCACCCAAGCCCCCACTAGGGCTGGTACTACACCCCGTGTCCGGGGTGTACACACAACAGTATACATCCCGCCGTGGCCTCGCAGGCCCGGCACCACACAGTGACATTCTCAGTCACGACAAGTGTATTATTAACTACTAGCTTTACTACCCGGCTTAATACACGGCCTACGCGGAGGGTGGGGGGGGGGATGCGTGACGTCAGCAGGCACACTGCGTGACGCTGCCGCGTGCGGGTGACATCACAGATGTGACGTCACCACTCACTTGCCATGCAAAATATATACATTATTGCGCCCACCCCCCCCCCCCCCCAAATACAAAAGTCTATTTTTATAATTTTTGCATTGTGTACAGTCTGGAAGCTACCCACATGCCAAATTTCAAGTTTGTTGCATGTCGGGAAGTATGCTAAACATTTCGAACAGACACACATATTCACAAATTCCCCTTTTATATATTTAGATGAGTCTCTGAGTGTAAATGTGTAGTGACATAAATAGAGTCACTATGGCGTTTAGCGACAGCTACCGTCACAAGAGTGGAGCTGTGTGTCTTGGGCATCTCTCGGGCACCAGAATGGGTATGCCATGGAAGCGGGCCCTAGGGGGCATAGTTCTGGTGACAGTGAGAGGTCGAGTGAGGACGTGACAATCTGGGTGACCCCAAGACGGCACGTAACCGGACGAGGTGGCAAGGGGGGCCAGAGTCTTCGGGAAGGATCTGGAAGGGGGTGTAGCCAAGGGCGGAGCCCGGCCACGCCGCAGCCCATAAAGGCAGTTGTCCCGAGCCCCGATCAGGGCTGTCTCTTGGAATCAACCCGCAGGGCTACGTCTCTCCGATCTTCGGTCGTCACGTTCGGCATCGTGGGTCAGGCAATACGTTCCTGTCTGACCCGGTTATGTAGTTACCCTGTTGGGGTCTAGTGAACTAAGTGTGTGTTATGCAGTTACCCTATTGGGTTATAATAAACGTGTTGCCTCCCAGTTCAAGTGTGTGCCTCCGTGAGGAACACTACAAATGTATATATGGGTCTGTGTGTGTATTATTATCTATGTCTGTGAGTGTATGATTAACTATGGGTCTGCGCGTGTAATTTTATATATAGGCCAGTGTGTGTATTATTATCTATCTCTGGGTGTGTGCCTATATGCATAGTCCTGCGGATTTGTTAACACCGAATGCAAGTCTTGACTTAAAGCTTTCGTGACTGCAGGAATTAATAATCTTTGGGTTTTTCGGTATAGTCACGTAGATAGGTTCAATCAGTGGTGATATTGTTGGTTTTCGTGACGTGGCTGTTGGTCGGATCTCTTTTAATTTTGGTATAGCTACCATCATTAAGTAGGCCCTGAATTTTGTTATTGTATGTGGGTTTCTCCATGATGACTGGCATTGCCCTTGTCGGCTGAGAGGATGACGATGTAATCTCTCTTTTTTTATTGAGAAAGCTCAAAGCGCTCATCCTTACTGATGTTTCTAATAGGTGTCTTAAAGTTTTTGAGGATTGTAGCGATTTCCGATCTTGCCACGTCTGCACACCGGCAACATGGGCATGTTGATCGGAAATCGCTTAACAGGCTGTTGGGGGCAAGTGCTGTTAACGAGCGCCTTATGAAGGCCGTTGGGTGAGAGCACGGAGCGGGTTACGTAACGCTGGGTGAGAGCACGGAGCGGGTGACGTCACGCTAGGTGAGAGCACGGAGCGGGTGACGTAACGCTAGGTGAGCGCACGGAGCGGGTGACGTCACGCTAGGTGAGAGCACGGAGCGGGTGACGTCACGCTAGGTCAGCACGGAGCGGGTGACGTCACGCTAGGTGAGAGCACGGAGCGGGTGACGTCACGCTAGGTGAGAGCACGGAGCGGGTGACGTAACGCTGGGTGAGAGCACGGAGCGGGTGGCGTCACGCTAGGTGAGAGCACGGAGCGGGTGACGTAACGCTAGGTGAGAGCACGGAGCGGGTGACGTCACGCTAGGTGAGAGCACGGAGCGGGCGACGTAACGCTGGGTGAGAGCCCGGAGCGGGTGACGTCACGCTAGGTGAGAGCACGGAGCGGGTGACGTCACGCTAGGTGAGAGCACGGAGCGGGTGACGTCGCGCTAGGTGAGAGCACGGAGCGGGTGACGTAACGCTAGGTGAGAGCACGGAGCAGGTGACGTCACGCTAGGTGAGCGCACGGAGCGGGTGACGTCACGCTAGGTAAGAGCACGGAGCGGGTGACGTCAATCTGGGTGAGTGCACGGCGCAGATGACGTCACGCGGGGTGAGTGCACGGAGCAGATGACGTTACGCCGGGTGAGTGCACGGAGCGGATGACGTCACGATGGATGAGAGCACGAAGCGGTTGCCGTCACGCTGTGAGCGCGCGGAGCGGGTGACCTCACGCTAGGTGAGAGCACGGAGCGGGTGACGTCACTCTGGGTGAGAGCACGAAGCGGTTGCCGTCACGCTGTGAGCGCGCGGAGCGGGTGACCTCACGCTAGGTGAGAGCACGGAGCGGGTGACGTCACTCTGGGTGAGAGCACGAAGCGGTTGACGTCACGCTGTGTGAGCGCGGCGCGTTTGACGTACCGCCACTGGGGTAACAGCGCGGAGCGTATGACGTCACTCGGGGGTGAGAGAGTGGCGCGGGCGACGTCACCGCCACCGCGGCCCAGCTTCGCGGGCCTCATTGTCCGCGCTCATTGAGAGACCGCGCCGCGACTCAAAAGAGTGAGTAGTCATATACCGCGCTCCCCGCTCCTTGCTCCCCGCGTTCGGACCCCCCCCCTCCCCTTAGGCCGTATACTCTAGGCCGCTGGGCCGCGCTCGCGGTGGCGGCAGTGCGCGGGGCACCGGGCCTGACGCGCGGGCACCTCGCGGCGGACAAAGACCGGGCACCTCGAGCGGCACCCGTGGCCCACGGCACGCGGGGCCACCAAGCAGGAGGGAGAGGGTACACGGGACCTTGGAAGCAGAGACGCAGAACGCCACTCGCCTAGAACCACGGACCCCGGGGGCACGGGCAAGGACCTGGAACCCCAACAGCCAAAGCGAGAGAGCAGGAAGGGAGCTTCTAGAACTGCGCGGCGCTTCGGCCCACAAACCCTAGACCCCCCCCACCAACCTATTTAGCTCAGTGGGCCCTACCTGGCAAAATAACAATAGTTTAGTTTAATGTACATGAGATAATTTCTCTGATAGTTATTGTGAACCCCAGTTGCAGACGGACAGAGATGATAAACATTAATTATTTAACTCTTAGCTGGAAAACGTTCACAAGGAGAAAGGTACTGAGCCTGGGGAAATAGATTTTTGGACCATGTTGAGCTACAGAGGAAAATGAGTGACCTCTCAATGAGCAAAGGTTGACTGGGGGGGCTGGAGCAGGGTTGCTGCTTGCTTGCTGTCGCTGGAGGCACTGTTATTGTGAACCCATTGCCCAGGGCTGTCGGCGCGGCTGCAGGCAAACTCACCTAGTTTGTGCTGGAGGCTTTGAGCTGCTTTTCACAACTTGTTTCTCAATACATATACAGCTGCATGGTCTATTTTTATCGTCTTCCTTTGGTCACAGGATTAGAGCTCTCCCCATCCCTGACCAAACTGCTTTCGTTGTTTTGCTTTTGCACGGTGGTACGATCTCCATGCCAAAGGTACACCGTGTGCATTCATATGTGTACTCCGCTCGGCCACTGGTGCACTTAACTGTTTACATTTGTTCAGTAATACAGGGTAACATGCCTCCGGATACAACTTATCTATTCAGGAAAGCCACGATGAGTCTTTAGACTCTTTTCTCATGAGGGCTCTGTGTTGGAATTTTATTTTTAAGATGTGTTCAGCTCCTTTATGAGTGTTTTTATACAAGTGGGAGGAAACCGGAGCACCCAGGAAACACCCCAAGTGTGCGAAGGGGCAACACTCTATCCCTGCACAGTTGGAAGCAGATGGCGATTAGTCCATTTAACACGTAGGCTTATGCGACCAATACTATTAATAATAATGGGTTTTTTGGGGTCCGATCTCGTAAATATATACGTGTTGGTAACCCACCACCATCCGATGCAGCTAATTAGGTTTGTCATGTAAAGAAAACGTGCCAATTAGTTACTACTTCAGCACACTGGCGTGTTGGAGAGTAAACCCACAACATTTACAAATTGAATACGACATTTCACTGGTAATTACAACCAGCTTCATCAGGCGATTTTGCCAGAATTGTGAAAAAGGATGACTCCAATTGTAAATGTTGTGCGTTTACTCTCCAAGCTAGGATATGTCACCTCGACACCCACGGGAAGGGAGTTGAACAACATTGGTGCGATCCGCCAATCCTCGCCTCCACAGTGCTGGATTAAAGGCGTGCATAGCCACCAATCGCCCAGCTTGTATCCAGATTTTGTGAGGCTATAAGAGATCAGGGTCTTGGTCGCTCTAAGCTCATCATTGTTGCGATCACTAATGTTGAGAGGCACGGATTTAGCCCCCATTTTTCTTGCGCTTTGTGGTGTTTGGCTCCTGTGCCAAGTTACAGCATCTTTTTGGGGGGAAAATGGTATCTCGCTTAGTTTGGTTCACAAAAGCCTCAAGGCACAACAGACAAGTAGCAACCTTAGCCGGCATCTAGAACGACAGATCAGGGAAATAATTGTACAGTTCAGGCTAATTTAATTTCAATAAATAAGCTAATTGCAGCTTCTGCTGAAACCCCTTGCTTGGTGCGGAATAGTAGTGAATGTTGTCAGAAAGTTGTTGACGTTACTTTCCCTTTGTCAATTTATTATTCTTTGACTTAACTTCTTGATGATTTTAACAAGAGATTAAACTGCGTGGCCAGCAATCCATGTAAGATGTGTACTGCGCATTGTATGCATTAACACAAGATTTGAATTACTCATGACGTTTAAACCTAGTGCGTAAAAATACAATAACCATATATTGTTGTACTGCTTGAGGTGGCTTGATCGAATCAACTGATCCTCAGGCCCGTGAGGGTGAATTTGGTCATGTGCACTGCTGAAATACAGTACATACTTTTGTTTCTTTGCAATAAACTAATTATTACTGTTATACATTTTACTTCTGCCTCATAATACCTTTTACTCACATCATGACAGAATTGTATAATAATTATTCAACTACCCAATGCATTATCTTGAGTTCTGTGTGGCAATTCCTAGTTATGTTAAGTGCCTAGAAACATTTGCCAATCCACCAGCATTGGTTCAAGTAAGCCTGACTTTGCTGATGAGACACTGAATGTCGAAACAGGTCCAGATTGTTCTTATTAAACCAGACTTTGCTGAGGAAACAATTGATATCAAAACCTCATGTTAAAGCAATGCTGCAGAAATTCTGCACTGCCAGAAGGTTGTGTGGCATTTTCTGTGCAATAAATAAATAAAGCTTTTTTTGTGTGGAGGGACAGACTTGTGAATGAGGACGTATTGTCTGCTTGTTTAGTTTGTTACGAATATTGTAGGTCACTTAAGTTGTCTTTCCCCTACACCTCCGATTAGCACGGTTGGCTACGTACGGTGTGAAATAAGTTCAACATGCAAACAGTGAGGCTTCTTTCGCCTATACGAAATGGTGGCAAATATCAAGGCAATGTTGAGCATTTTAAATTACATGCAAGTTTGGAAAGGCTTCTGACGGCCAGTGGCGCGCCTACCCTCTAGAGGTGGATTGATTGGCTTTTGGGGTAATCTCTAAGAACACCATTGATAAACTGGGGTTAGAATATTTCGTTTGATATAAGACCACTTCTTATACAGGAGACTGAATTATCGACCTGCATGTTATCCAATTTGTGGATTAACCGCGCAATTGAGATTTTGACAAATTAATAACTCGTGGATCTTCCCGAAGCCCAAATTAATAATATAAAAACAGTATGATGTTGTTATTCTTGGAAATGTTTATAGCAAGTTACTTGCTTAAACCATAGAAATGTGTTGCTCCGGTTAATCTGAAATCCACGAGATCACCTCTACAGTACAGTTTTTGCTTATTTTTACAATAGTGGGTGGTGGAGTTTGCTTGATTTTGATTGGCGTGGCTCTACTGTCATCCACTTAGTGGGCCGAGCCTTCTGCGCGGGAGCAGGCAAGTGATATTATCACCGAGCACACACAGTGATAGACTACATTTTCTTAACTTAAACAGAATGTATACCTATATCAGTGGTTTTTGGCATAGAGATCTGCGGAAAATAGATATTTTTGGATTATTCATGATTTTGAATAATCTGCATCCGTACTTTGAGTCGTGAGCGCGGATAATCGAGAGTCGACTGTGTTTATAGCAAGTCATATCGTGATTCTGTACAGATAGTCTCATAAATTGTCTTGTGTGTACTGTCAGTTGTCGCTTCCGCTTGTCCCGTTTCTGATATATATATTTTTTCCCATTACGACTCTGAAGAAATATAAAACATACAATTAGCATTGATTAAAGCAACCTCTTCTAACGCAAATAGTCCATTACATGTAATACTTTCTCATTTGGTAAGAATCCATTTGTAATCCATAAATCATCACATGGCCACTTGACAGCGACTCGGTGACATTTGATCTATAGCTCATAACCTTGTTTCCATTGACGGGCAACTCTCGTCGACTAAAGGTGCACTCGAATTGGCCTGAACTCGAGTTAGAGGACAACGAGAGTTTAGTGAAAGAAAAGTGATATTTCCGTGAGATGCTCGTTTCTGCCTGAAAATTTGACGTCCTGGAATTCATACCAGAACGTGAAGCAAAATCAATGCAAAGATAGATGTCGGACTGCAGCCCTAAGTGGCAGCTCACTCAACTTGACTAAAAGCCATGGAAACGCACAGTGTGCCGGCATGGCAACTTGAGTATACACCAGGCCTCCTAAAACTGCATATCTACAAACTATACAGACTAGCTTAGTTTGTAGACACCGCCAGGATTAGTTTGTAGAATAAATGTAGATCATCTATAGAGCCCCATTGTTTCATTGATTTACGCTCGCTAACGAAGCAACGACACCAGGAGGCGACGCTGCTTTGTCTGGAAGATGCCCTCAAGGGACAGATGCATCATAGAACTGCGGAACTCGTCGAGTTCCCACTTGAGTATCGAGAAGTCCGACTCGACCGCCGTCGTGTTGGCGAGCACCGATGCCAACCCGCCGCTGAAAGCGCGGAGGTTGTCGAAACCACTCGGCAGCACATCCCACGCGTCGTTGAATGTCGTCGTGTTGGTGTGCTTGTTGATGGCGTCGTGAATGATCGTGTCCTCCTTGTAGAGCTTGACCAGTTGGCGATGCTCCTCCTCGACCATGTCGACCTTCACAGCTGACCAGAATTTCGTAACATGCACGTGACGCACTGCCAGCACGTCCTTCACGAACGCACCAGGACGCATCTTCACGAGCTGAGCGGGCATCACGGGCGCCGCATCCTGGTCGAGAGCTCGATTGGCGTCGTTACGCTCTGCTTTGACGTCGTTGAGACCCGCGATCAGCGTCATCGCATATATCGAGATCTCCTTGACGATCCTTGTCTTGTCGACCTCATTGAGACCCTCGTAGCTCTCCTGCGCAAATGATCTCTGGTCCTCAATGTGGGCAATGATCGCGGCAGACGCGATGCGCATCGACTGATCATGATACGACACGTACGCCTCATCATGATTGTTGACGCCATCAACAATCTCAACACTGAACAAAACGGTGAGCGACCCGATAAGCGACTGAATATGCTCCTCCTGCTGCGCGATGAGCAGCGACTGGCTCTGGAGCTGGACGATAGTGACGTTGATGGCGTCGATGGCGGGTGCGAGCGCGTAGGTAAGAACCCACCAATCAGCGGTGGGCAGCTTCGCGGGGTTGTTCTCAGTAGTGTACTCGATCAATGCTCGGCGGTACTGCTTGTAGAACTTGAGCACGTTCCCGAGATTGGCCCATCGGTTAGCCTTCCTGGGGCACTTGACCTTCATCTTGATGATCAGGTTGTTTTGGGCGCGGAGGTACACCGAAAAGTCGTACACGATCTTCACCAGCTGCCATCGAAGATGCACTCGGCGGATTTCTTGACCACAATATCGATCTGATGAGGCGGACACCAGATTCGAATGACGTCGTTCTCGGCCTCCTTCACAATGAGCGTCACCAGCCCCCCATGACGCCCAGTCATCGTATTCTCGCCGTCCGATGAAAAGCCGATCAGCTTGGCGCGCCAGTTGGGGTACAGCGCGTCGAGGAACTTGACGAGCATGCGGAAGATGTTCTGAGCAGTGTGACGCTCGAACATAGGGATCGCGACCAGGTGCAGATTGACGAGGAAGCCGCGGTAACAAACGCGGGTGCGCAGGTCGAAGAACGACTGGCCGCGGTGAGTACTGCCGTCGCCAGCCAGGGAGAAGGCCCACACCGATGGATCGTCGATTATCCTGGCGATCATCTGCAGCCCGACGGCCACCAGAACACGGACTGACTGTGCGACGATGAGGTCGTTCATGCCCTGCAGCTTCGGCGTGTTGGTGCGGATCCTGGCATGATCGATGGCAGCAGCCGTTTGACGGAACGACATGCCGACACCGACGTGGTCCATGGCGAGCTCGAAGCGCATCTCGTTCTTGATTGTTGCCGTGTATGTATACGTCCCCGTCTCGATGTTCACTTTCTTGACGAACAGCTTCATCGCGTTGACCTTCTCCTTGGCCTTCTTGGCGGCCTTCTTGGCGATGGCTGCGGCCGCGTCCTCGTCATCGTTGTCGTCGCCGCTGTCCTCGTCGTCATCGCGAAAGAACAAGTCCCCGATAATTGTCTCAATGATGCTGTTCTGGATCACGTAGTCGATCGACGCGGTCGACAGGTCCATGTAGTTGTGGAGCGTGTTGGTGCGCTTGGCCATGCCGTTGAAGTAGCTCTTCTTCTCATCGGGCGACAGCGTCTGGTAGAGCATCCACGATTCCTTGTGCTGCCCTTCAAGATGGTGGCGGTACTGATGCGGCAGGAACGGCTTCGTGAAGTACTTGATGTCGGTGCGGTTCTTGCGCTTGCGGCCCGAGTCGCCCGTCACCTCGACCACATCACGGCCTTGGTGAACACAGAACAAGCAACGACAGGACTGCGCGCCATTGGCCTCCATCGTGATGAGCTCCATCCCATACTGAAGGGTGTGTGAGGATTGGAACGGCGTCGCCACTTTCTTCCCTCCCATGTTGCTGCAGCTGCAATGCTCGGTATAACGATGCGGTACGTCTTGCCGCGGATTACGCAACTGCGCACTCCGCGCACTCACTAGTTTGTAGACACCGCCAGGCTTAGTTTGTAGATATGTGGCGCTATTTATAGCGAATCTACAGTTTTAGGAGGCCTGGTATACACTCGAGTTCTGTGGTCTGTGGAAACGAGGTATCCGTGGTTTAGCTTTGGGCGGGATATAGGTGTTGGAGTATTTACAAACTATTAAAACGAATTATTATTGCATTTTACCAGGTAAGCCCCACTGAGCTTTAGTGGTCTTTTTTAGAAGTGACCTGGCTATCACAAATGATAGCTCAACTAAATAGCTTATCACGTGGAAATTTATATCAGCCAAATACTCTAAAAGCATGTTGGGTCTAAATTTTCGAAGGAAAAACTGGAGGACCCGGAGAAAAATTCACACCACGGGGAGAACATGCAAACTCCAAATATACAGCAGGCGTCAAGGGTCGGGATCGGACCCACGACCTCCTGCATACCAGGCGAGAGTTAACATCTCTCAACCGTGTCCTCAAATACAATATAGTATCCTCATAATGTGGAAGTGTAGATGGACAACATATTCACGAGTCTGCATTGGCTTTATCAGGGTATGAGACAAGATACTGACAAATCTGTATGCAATAGTATATTAATGTTGGCTATGGATGCCTACGGAAAGCTGTTATTATTACTACTGCTGGGCTTGTTTACCCCAGGAAAGCCTCACTGAGTCTCAAGACTCCTTCAGGAGAGTCTTGCCATGTTTCTGCAATAAGGGGCATTGTTGCTGCTGTAATATGTCATTCCAATTGAGTAATTTGCAGGTAATGTTTCAGCGTTGGGATGTTTGACCAATGCCAGTGACATTGTATGGTTTTTTTTCTCCGCTATGGGAAGAAAACCGGAGAACCCGAAGGAATTCAACGAAGTAAACTGAACAGGGGGAGAACATACAAACTCCACGATGAAAAGAGCCCGAGTTGGAAATAGAACCCAGGCCTTTATTGCTGTGAGGCACAAGTGTTACAACTGTGCCAAGCTGGTGTGCACTCTCGATAAGGCAATTAATAGTTTTATTGGGAGGCAGATAGACTGGGGTGATGTGGTGTCTTTTTTTGCAGGTTTCACTTTGAAAGAGGCTTAGCAGCTGCACTGTGGGTTATTGAGAGTGAGAGCATGCAGATGGAGTTAATCCCAGTAGCGGGGGTGGAAACAATACCTGGGTTTTGGTGGAGCGTTCAGGGTCTGTAGGATATGTTCGGGGCTTTTTTTTGACCTCTGGAACCGCTCTCTACTGGTATCCCATCTCCCATGGGGTGACATTAGACCACTCGCTTCCCTTCAAAACAACACCTGGAGAAGATAAAAAGCAAAGCCAGCAAGAAAAAAGTCATCGGGAAGTCCGCAAACGCAATGTGGGAGCCGACCCGGCAACACTGCTAGCCACCGCACTCAAACTTTTGATATCACTATGTAACACAATGTTTGTTCCTGCGTAGTAAGTGTTATTTCATAATTGCTTGTGTCTAAAAAGTATAGAAAACTAGCAGAAGTACCCGGCGTTGCCCGGGTGAAAAATATATTTCTTAATAACCTTACATATATACACAGATACTAAGGTGTTGTCAAAGCCCGGTGGGCTTTGACAATACCTTTCACCACTCACAACTCACCCTCACCACTCATCCTCACCACTCACCACTCCCACTCACTACTCACCCTCACCATTCACCCTCACAACTCACCAATCTCCCTCACCAATCACCAAACACCCTCACCACTAACCCTCACCACTCACTCTCACCATTCACCCTGACCATTCAGCCTCACCACTTACCACTCACTCTCACCATTCACCCTGACCATTCAGCCTCACCACTCACCCTCACCACTCACCCTCTGCCTCACCACTCACGCTTACCACTCACCCTCACCATCACCACTCACCCTCACCACTCACGCTCACCACTCACTCTCTCCCTCTCCACTCACCCTCACTACACACTAATCACCCTCACCACTCACCCTCACTACTCACCCTCACCACTCACCACTCATCCTTACTACTTACTACTCACCTTCACCACTCACCTTCACCACTGCCCCTCACCACTCACCCTCACCACTCATCCCCACCACTCACCCCTAACCACTTACCCTCACCATTCACCACTCACCCTCACCACTCACCCTCACCACTCACCCTCACCACTCACCATCACCATCACCATAAACCCTAATCACTCACCCTCACCACTAACCCTCACCACTCACCCTCACCACTAACCCTCACCCTCACGACTCAGCCTTACTACTCAGCACTCAACGTCACCACTCTTCGTCACCACTCACCCCTCACCATCACCACTCACCCTCACCACTCACCCTCACTACTCACCCTCACTACTCACCATCACCACTCACCCTCACCACTCACCCTCACCACCAATCACCGCTCACCACTAACCCTCACCACTCACCCTCACCACTCACCCTCACCACTAACCCTGACCCCTCACCACTGACCACTCACCCTCCCCACTCACCCTTCCTACTCACCACTCACCCTTCCTACTCACCACTCAACCTCACCACTCACCCTCACCACCCACCACTCACCCTCACCACTCACCCTTCCTACTCACCACTCAACCTCACCACTCACCCTCACCACCCACCACTCACCCTCACCACTCACCCTTCCTACTCACCACTCAACCTCACCACTGACCACTCACCACTCACGCTTACCCTCACCACTCACTCTCACCACTCACCCTTACTATTCACCACACACCCTCACCACTCACCCTCAACATCAACACTCGCCCTCACCACTCACCATCACAAATCCTAACCACTCACCCTCACCACTCACCCTCACCACTCACTCTCACCACACCCTCAGCACTCACCCTCCCCACTCACCCTCACCACTTAACCTCACCACTCAACCTCACCACTCACCCTCACCACTCACCCTCACCATTCACCCTCAACACTCACCCTCACCCCTCTCCCTCACCACTCTCCCTCACCACTCACCGTCACCACTCACCACTCACCCCTCACCATCACCACTCACCCTCAGCACTAACCCTGACCCCTCACCACTGACCACTCACCACTCACCACTAACCCTCACCATCACCACTCACCCTTACTACTCACCACTCAACCTCACCACTCTTCGTCATCACTCACCCTCACCACTCACCCCTCACCACTCACCCCTCACCCTCACCACTCACCCTCACCACTCACCCCTCACCATCACCACTCACCCTCACCACTCTCCCTCACCACTCACCACTCACTCTCACCATTCACCCTCACTCTCACCATTCACCCTCACCATTCAGCCTCACCACTCACTCTCACCACACCCTCAGCGCTCACCCTCCCCACTCACCCTCACCACTCACTCTCACCACACCCTCAGCACTCACCCTCCCCACTCACCCTCACCACTTAACCTCACCACTCAACATCACCACTCACCCTCACCACTCACTCTCACCACACCCTCAGCACTCACCCTCCCCACTCACCCTCACCACTTAACCTCACCACTCAACCTCACCCTCACCATTCACCCTCAACACTCACCCTCACCCCTCTCCCTCACCACTCTCCCTCACCACTCACCGTCACCACTCACCACTCACCCTCACCACTCACCACTCACCCCTCACCCTCACCACTCACCATCACAAATCCTAACCACTCACCCTCACCACTCACCCTCACCACTCACTCTCACCACACCCTCAGCACTCACCCTCCCCACTCACCCTCCCCACTCACCCTCACCACTTAACCTCACCACTCAACCTCACCACTCACCCTCACCACTCACCACTCACCCTCACCATTCACCCTCAACACTCACCCTCACCCCTCTCCCTCACCACTCTCCCTCACCACTCACCGTCACCACTCACCCTCACCACTCACCCCTCACCATCACCACTCACCCTCAGCACTAACCCTGACCCCTCACCACTGACCACTCACCACTCACCACTAACCCTCACCATCACCACTCACCCTTACTACTCACCACTCAACCTCACCACTCTTCGTCATCACTCACCCTCACCACTCACCCCTCACCACTCACCACTCACCCCTCACACTCACCCTCACCACTCACCCCTCACCATCACCACTCACCCTCACCACTCTCACTCACCACTCACCACTCACTCTCACCATTCACCCTCACCATTCAGCCTCACCACTCACTCTCACCACACCCTCAGCACTCACCCTCCCCACTCACCCTCACCACTCACTCTCACCACACCCTCAGCACTCACACTCCCCACTCACCCTCACCACTTAACCTCACCACTCAACCTCACCACTCACCCTCACCACTCACTCTCACCACACCCTCAGCACTCACCCTCCCCACTCACCCTCACCACTTAACCTCACCACTCAACCTCACCACTCACCCTCACCATTCACCCTCAACACTCACCCTCACCCCTCTCCCTCACCACTCTCCCTCACCACTCACCGTCACCACTCACCACTCACCACTCACCCCTCACCATCACCACTCACCCTCACCACTAACCCTGACCCCTCACCACTGACCACTCACCACTCACCCTCACCACTAACCCTCACCACTCACCCTTACTACTCACCACTCAACCTCACCACTCTTCGTCATCACTCACCCTCACCACTCACCCCTCACTCTCACCATTCACCCTCACCATTCAGCCTCACCACTCACCCTCACCACTCACCCTCACCACTCACCATCACAACCACCACTCACCCTCACCACTCAACCTCACCACTCAACCTCACCCTCACTACTCACCATTCATCCTGACCAATCACCACTGACCAATCGCCACTCACCACTCTCCACTAACCCTCACCACTCAACCTCACCACTCACCCTCACCACCCACCACTCACCCTCACTACTCACCCTTCCTACTCACCACTCAACCTCACCACTGACCACTCACCACTCACCCTTACCCTCAACACTTACTCTCACCACTCACCCTTTCTATTGACCACACACCCTCACCACTTACCCTCAACATCAACACTCACCCTCACCACTCACCATCATCACAAATCCTAACCACTCACCCTCACCACTCTCACCACACCCTCAGCACTCACCCTCCCCACTCACCCTCACCACTTAACCTCACCACTCAACCTCACCACTCACCCTCACCACTCACCCTCACCATTCACCCTCAACACTCACCCTCAACCCTCTCCCTCACCACTCTCCCTCACCACTCACCGTCACCACTCAGCGCTCACCCTCACCACTCACCCCTCACCATCACCACTCACCCTCACCACTAACCCTGACCGCTCACCACTGACCACTCACCACTCACCCTCACCACTAACCCTCACCATCACCACTCACCCTTACTACTCACCACTCAACGTCACCACTCTTCGTCATCACTCACCCTCACCCCTCACCACTCACCCCTCACCACTCACCCTCACCACTCACCCCTCACCATCACCACTCACCCTCACCACTCTCCCTCACCACTCACCACTCACTCTCACCATTCACCCTCACCATTCAGCCTCACCACTCACTCTCACCACACCCTCAGCACTCACCCTCCCCACTCACCCTCACCACCCACCACTCACCCTCACCACTCACCCTTCCTACTCACCACTCAACCTCACCACTGACCACTCACCACTCACGCTTACCCTCACCACTCACTCTCACCACTCACCCTTACTATTCACCACACACCCTCACCACTCACCCTCAACATCAACACTCGCCCTCACCACTCACCATCACAAATCCTAACCACTCACCCTCACCACTCACCCTCACCACTCACTCTCACCACACCCTCAGCACTCACCCTCCCCACTCACCCTCACCACTTAACCTCACCACTCAACCTCACCACTCACCCTCACCACTCACCCTCACCATTCACCCTCAACACTCACCCTCACCCCTCTCCCTCACCACTCTCCCTCACCACTCACCGTCACCACTCACCACTCACCCCTCACCATCACCACTCACCCTCAGCACTAACCCTGACCCCTCACCACTGACCACTCACCACTCACCACTAACCCTCACCATCACCACTCACCCTTACTACTCACCACTCAACCTCACCACTCTTCGTCATCACTCACCCTCACCACTCACCCCTCACCACTCACCCCTCACCCTCACCACTCACCCTCACCACTCACCCCTCACCATCACCACTCACCCTCACCACTCTCCCTCACCACTCACCACTCACTCTCACCATTCACCCTCACTCTCACCATTCACCCTCACCATTCAGGCTCACCACTCACTCTCACCACACCCTCAGCACTCACCCTCCCCACTCACCCTCACCACTCACTCTCACCACACCCTCAGCACTCACCCTCCCCACTCACCCTCACCACTTAACCTCACCACTCAACATCACCACTCACCCTCACCACTCACTCTCACCACACCCTCAGCACTCACCCTCCCCACTCACCCTCACCACTTAACCTCACCACTCAACCTCACCCTCACCATTCACCCTCAACACTCACCCTCACCCCTCTCCCTCACCACTCTCCCTCACCACTCACCGTCACCACTCACCACTCACCCTCACCACTCACCACTCACCCCTCACCCTCACCACTCACCATCACAAATCCTAACCACTCACCCTCACCACTCACCCTCACCACTCACTCTCACCACACCCTCAGCACTCACCCTCCCCACTCACCCTCCCCACTCACCCTCACCACTTAACCTCACCACTCAACCTCACCACTCACCCTCACCACTCACCCTCACCACTCACCCTCACCATTCACCCTCAACACTCACCCTCACCCCTCTCCCTCACCACTCTCCCTCACCACTCACCGTCACCACTCACCCTCACCACTCACCCCTCACCATCACCACTCACCCTCAGCACTAACCCTGACCCCTCACCACTGACCACTCACCACTCACCACTAACCCTCACCATCACCACTCACCCTTACTACTCACCACTCAACCTCACCACTCTTCGTCATCACTCACCCTCACCACTCACCCCTCACCACTCACCACTCACCCCTCACACTCACCCTCACCACTCACCCCTCACCATCACCACTCACCCTCACCACTCTCCCTCACCACTCACTTTCACCATTCACCCTCACCATTCAGCCTCACCACTCACTCTCACCACACCCTCAGCACTCACCCTCCCCACTCACCCTCACCACTCACTCTCACCACACCCTCAGCACTCACCCTCCCCACTCACCCTCACCACTTAACCTCACCACTCAACCTCACCACTCACCCTCACCACTCACTCTCACCACACCCTCAGCACTCACCCTCCCCACTCACCCTCACCACTTAACCTCACCACTCAACCTCACCACTCACCCTCACCATTCACCCTCAACACTCACCCCTCTCCCTCACCACTCTCCCTCACCACTCACCGTCACCACTCACCACTCACCACTCACCCCTCACCATCACCACTCACCCTCACCACTAACCCTGACCCCTCACCACTGACCACTCACCACTCACCCTCACCACTAACCCTCACCACTCACCCTTACTACTCACCACTCAACCTCACCACTCTTCGTCATCACTCACCCTCACCACTCACCCCTCACTCTCACCATTCACCCTCACCATTCAGCCTCACCACTCACCCTCACCACTCACCCTCACCACTCACCATCACAACCACCACTCACCCTCACCACTCAACCTCACCACTCAACCTCACCCTCACTACTCACCATTCATCCTGACCAATCACCACTGACCAATCGCCACTCACCACTCTCCACTAACCCTCACCACTCAACCTCACCACTCACCCTCACCACCCACCACTCACCCTCACTACTCACCCTTCCTACTCACCACTCAACCTCACCACTGACCACTCACCACTCACCCTTACCCTCAACACTTACTCTCACCACTCACCCTTTCTATTGACCACACACCCTCACCACTTACCCTCAACATCAACACTCACCCTCACCACTCACCATCATCACAAATCCTAACCACTCACCCTCACCACTCACTCTCACCACACCCTCAGCACTCACCCTCCCCACTCACCCTCACCACTTAACCTCACCACTCAACCTCACCACTCACCCTCACCACTCACCCTCACCATTCACCCTCAACACTCACCCTCAACCCTCTCCCTCACCACTCTCCCTCACCACTCACCGTCACCACTCAGCGCTCACCCTCACCACTCACCCCTCACCATCACCACTCACCCTCACCACTAACCCTGACCGCTCACCACTGACCACTCACCACTCACCCTCACCACTAACCCTCACCATCACCACTCACCCTTACTACTCACCACTCAACGTCACCACTCTTCGTCATCACTCACCCTCACCCCTCACCACTCACCCCTCACCACTCACCCTCACCACTCACCCCTCACCATCACCACTCACCCTCACCACTCTCCCTCACCACTCACCACTCACTCTCACCATTCACCCTCACCATTCAGCCTCACCACTCACCCTCACCACTCACACTCACCACTCACCGTTACAACCAGCAATCACCCTCACCACTCACCCTCACCACTCAACCTCACCCTCACTACTCACCATTCATCCTGACCAATCACCACTACCAATCACCACTCACCACTCTCCACTAACCCTCACCACTCAACCTCACCACTCACCCTCACCACCCACCACTCACCCTCACCACTCACCCTCACCACTCACCCTTCCTACTCACCACTCAACCTCGCCACTGACCACTCACCACTCACTCTCACCACTCACCCTTACTATTCACCACACACCCTCACCACTGACCCTCAACATCAACACTCACCCTCACCACTCACCATCATCACAAATCCTAACCACTCACTCTCACCACTCACTCTCACCACTCACCCTCACCACACCCTCAGCACTCACCCTCCTCACTAACCCTCACCACTTAACCTCACCAGTCAACCTCACCACTCACCCTCACCACTCACCCTCACCATTCACCCTCAACACTCACCCTCACCCCTCTCCCTCACCACTCTCCCTCACCACTCACCGTCACCACTCACCACTCACCCTCACCACTCACCACTCACCACTCACCCCTCACCATCACCACTCACCCTCACCACTAAGCCTGACCCCTCACCACTGACCACTCACCCTCACCACTAACCCTCACCATCACCACTCACCCTTACTACTCACCACTCAACCTCACCACTCTTCGTCATCACTCACCCTCACCACTCACCCCTCACCACTCACCCCTCAGCACTCACCCTCACCACTAACCCTCACCACTCACCCTTACTACTCACCACTCAACCTCACCTTTCTTCGTCATCACTCACCCTCACCACTCACCCCTCACTCTCACCATTCACCCTCACCATTCAGCCTCACCACTCACGCTCACCACTCACCCTCACCACTCGCCGTCACAACCACCACTCACCCTCACCACTCAACCTCACCACTCAACCTCACCCTCACTACTCACCATTCATCCTCACCAATCACCACTGACCAATCACCACTCACCACTCTCCACTAACCCTCATCACTCAACCTCACCACTCACCCTCACCACCCACCACTCACCCTCACTACTCACCCTTCCTACTCACCACTCAACCTCACCACTGACCACTCACCACTCACCCTTACCCTCAACACTTACTCTCACCACTCACCCTTACTATTGACCACACACCCTCACCACTTACCCTCAACATCAACACTCACCCTCACCACTCACCATCATCACAAATCCTAACCACTCACCCTCACCACTCTCACCACACCCTCAGCACTCACCCTCCCCACTCACCCTCACCACTTAACCTCACCACTCAACCTCACCACTCACCACTCACCCTCACCATTCACCCTCAACACTCACCCTCAACCCTCTCCCTCACCACTCTCCCTCACCACTCACCGTCACCACTCAGCACTCACCCTCACCACTCACCCCTCACCATCACCACTCACCCTCACCACTAACCCTGACCGCTCACCACTGACCACTCACCCTCACCACTAACCCTCACCATCACCACTCACCCTTACTACTCACCACTCAACGTCACCACTCTTCGTCATCACTCACCCTCACCACTCACCCCTCACCACTCACCACTCACCCTCACCACTCACCCTCACCACTCACCCCTCACCATCACCACTCACCCTCACCACTCTCCCTCACCACTCACCACTCACTCTCACCATTCACCCTCACCATTCAGCCTCACCACTCACCCTCACCACTCACACTCACCACTCACCGTTACAACCAGCACTCACCCTCACCACTCACCCTCACCACTCAACCTCACCCTCACTACTCACCATTCATCCTGACCAATCACCACTACCAATCACCACTCACCACTCTCCACTAACCCTCACCACTCAACCTCACCACTCACCCTCACCACCCACCACTCACCCTCACCACTCACCCTTCCTACTCACCACTCAACCTCGCCACTGACCACTCACCATTCACCCTTACCCTCACCACTCACTCTCACCACTCACCCTTACTATTCACCACACACCCTCACCACTGACCCTCAACATCAACACTCACCCTCACCACTCACCATCATCACAAATCCTAACCACTCACTCTCACCACTCACTCTCACCACTCACCCTGACCACACCCTCAGCACTCACCCTCCTCACTAACCCTCACCACTTAACCTCACCAGTTAACCTCACCACTCACCCTCACCATTCACCCTCAACACTCACCCTCACCCCTCTCCCTCACCACTCTCCCTCACCACTCTCCCTCACCACTCACCGTCACCACTCACCACTCACCCTCACCACTCACCCCTCACCATCACCACTCACCCTCACCACTAAGCCTGACCCCTCACCACTGACCACTCACCCTCACCACTAATCCTCACCATCACCACTCACCCTTACTACTCACCACTCAACCTCACCACTCTTCGTCATCACTCACCCTCACCACTCACCCCTCACCACTCACCCCTCACCCTCAGCACTCACCCTCACCACTAACCCTCACCACTCACCCTTACTACTCACCACTCAACCTCACCACTCTTCGTCATCACTCACCCTCACCACTCACCCCTCACTCTCACCATTCACCCTCACCATTCAGCCTCACCACTCACCCTCACCACTCACCCTCACCACTCACCGTCACAACCACCACTCACCCTCACCACTCAACCTCACCACTCAACCTCACCCTCACTACTCACCATTCATCCTGACCAATCACCACTGACCAATCACCACTCACCACTCTCCACTAACCCTCACCTATCAACCTCACCACTCACCCTCACCACCCACCACTCACCCTCACTACTCACCCTTCCTACTCACCACTCAACCTCACCACTGACCACTCACCACTCACCCTTACCCTCAACACTTACTCTCACCACTCACCCTTACTATTGACCACACACCCTCACCACTTACCCTCAACATCAACACTCACCCTCACCACTCACCATCATCACAAATCCTAACCACTCACCCTCACCACTCACTCTCACCACACCCTCAGCACTCACCCTCCCCACTCACCCTCACCACTTAACCTCACCACTCAACCTCACCACTCACCCTCACCACTCACCCTCACCATTCACCCTCAACACTCACCCTCAACCCTCTCCCTCACCACTCTCCCTCACCACTCACCGTCACCACTCAGCACTCACCCTCACCACTCACCCCTCACCATCACCACTCACCCTCACCACTAACCGTGACCGCTCACCACTGACCACTCACCACTCACCCTCACCACTAACCCTCACCATCACCACTCACCCTTTCTACTCACCACTCACCGTCACCACTCTTCGTCATCACTCACCCTCACCACTCACCCCTCACCACTCACCACTCACCACTCACCCTCACCCCTCACCATCACCACTCACCCTCACCACTCTCCCTCACCACTCACCACTCACTCTCACCATTCACCCTCACCATTCAGCCTCACCACTCACCCTCACCACTCACACTCACCACTCACCGTTACAACCAGCACTCACCCTCACCACTCACCCTCACCACTCAACCTCACCCTCACTACTCACCATTCATCCTGACCAATCACCACTGACCAATCACCACTCACCACTCTCCACTAACCCTAACCACTCAACATCACCACTCACCCTCAAAACTAACGACTCTCTCACCACTCACCCTCACTACTCAGCACTCGCCCTCACCACTCACCCTCACCACTCACCCTCACCACTCACGCTCACCACTCACCACTCACCCATCACCACTCACAACTGCCACTCACCGTCACAACAACCACTCACCCTCACCGCTCACCACTCACCCTCACCACCACTACTCACCCTCACCACTCTCCCTCACCACTCTCTCACCACTCACCCTCACCACTCACCCTTCTCCCTCAACACTCACGCTCACCCTCACCAATCATCCTCACCACTCACTCTCACCACACCCTCAGCACTCACCCTCCACACTCACCCTCACCACCTAACGTCACCACTCAACCTCACCACTCACCACTCACCCTCACCATTCACACTCACCCTCACCCCTCTCCCACACCACTCTCCCTCACCACTCTCCCTCACCACTCACCGTCACCACTCACCACTCACCCTCACCACTCACCCTCACCACTCACCCTCACCACTCACCCTCACCACTCACTCACCCTCACTACTCACCCTCACCACCACTACTCACCCTCACCACTCTCCAGAGGTGGGACAAAGTCATTGTTATGCAAGTCCAAGTCGAGTCGCAAGTCATCAAATTCATGACTCGAGTCTGACTCGAGTCCAAGTCACATGACTCGAGTCCACATCTCATAGGTGGGACAAAGTCATTGTTATGCAAGTCCAAGTCGAGTCGCAAGTCATCAAATTCATGACTCGAGTCTGACTCGAGTCCAAGTCACATGACTCGAGTCCACACCTCTGCCACTCTCCCTCACCACTCTCTCACCACTCACCCTCACCACTCACCATCATTACAAAGGGTGAGTGAGGGAGAGTGGTGAGGGAGAGTGGTGAGGGTGTATATATTTGTGTCTATGATGACAGCAGTACATGCTGACGTTTTGTATGTTAAATGTAAAAGCAAAATGTGTGAATGTGTGTGTTTGCGACACGCAGTTTGTTAAAAAGGGAATAGGGCGATTTTAAAGTAATCTACAACCCTTGATTCCTTCGCAACGATAGCAAAGAATCGTTTCTTTTCGCGCTTGGGCTACATGTTTAATTACAGAGTTTTATTTCCATTGGTATGTTATGTTTGAAAGTTTTCAGGAGTTTTAATAATATTTTTGCCCCGGTCAACGCCGGATATTTCCCATTCGTAGCAGTTTATATCGACTCTATAATCAACTTATTTTAAAGGGGAACAGGGCGATTCTAAATGAATCTACAACCATCGATTCCTCTGCGCGATTCAAAAAATCGATTCTTGGCGCGTCGGGTTTAAAAATAATTACACAGTTGTATTTTCATTGGTATGTAATGTTTTAAAGTTTTCAGAAGATTTTAAATGTATTTCCCCCCCGGGCAACGCTGGGTATATCGAGTTTATAGCACAAAAAGTCTTCTCCTGACACGTGTAGGGTGTCGAGGCCTAGTACCGTGCAGAGCCTCCGGCCTCGCCTAGATGGCCCACCCGGCTGAGCCTAGGGGCTGGGCCGCTACCCCCACCCCCCCCCCCGCGCTACAAAAATACTGTATAATCGCTATAATTTTATTATCTACCGACCCTAAAATAGTAAGTGCACACATTGGAGTGGGGGGGGAAGTGAAACTTTGATGTATTTACCTCAGCGTCGCGTGTTAATGCGTGTGCATATTTTTAACGGGAATTAAAAATGGCGTCCACCCCGCAGCGAAGGCGTCGCTACCCGTTTCCAGGGGCAACCGCCGTGGTCAGCGCCGGTCGGCAATAGTAATAGTAAATAAATAAATAAAGAGTAAATATATAAATAAAGAGAAATCACACGAAATCGATAATCGGACCGATGTAAAGGCGTCGGACCAAAAATCTGAAATGCCTACGGTCACTGCGGGGCCGGGGGCGTGCCCACCTGCAAGAATTTTTCTTCCTAAACCCCACGGCCCGAGCGCCAAATCCCTCCAAAGCGAGCGTACGCAGACGGACAGACGGACAGACAGACAGACGGACAGACAGACAAAAAGTGACGTTTATAGGTAAGATGGCTATTATTCCCCACAAACTTTGCTTTTGTGACGAGGACAGTGATATTTTGAAATTTACCTATTTTCAATGAGAAAATGGGCGAATTTGTATATTTTCGTTCACATAAAGTCAGAAAAAAACAACATGAATCAAAATTAACATATATTTATCTTCTTGGTTCTTTCGGTAAAGTCACGTAGAAGGGAAATAATAAAATAATAAAAATAAAACATAATAAAATACAATTCTCACGACGTTTCGGCCACAACGCGTACTAATGGAGGCTGAAGGATCTCTACAACTTTCACAGGGCCCTGCTACGGATGGTGCATTTTGGGCGAGGTCCCTAAGGGTACATGTCGGCAGTGTAGCCACGGACTATCTCCCACTTCAAAAGGCAGGGGCGTCACTCCCTTTTGCCTAGCCCGTTCAGTCGTGGAACGATACAAGCCGCTGCAGTTTGCGCCGCTTCCCTCGCCGTCTCCCACTGCTGCATGACTCGTCGTATCGCTATAGGCTATTTTGCAGCTTTAGCTGGGAGGTCAGCCGATGGGTTTGCCTGGCTACCTACCGTGCATCAAGTAGAACGGGGCGTATCCTGTCAACACATGCAGGGACAACTGATTTCCTTCCAGGACCCCACCTATGTGTAAATCCCAGTCCGTCTGAGTGTCATTGACCACTTGACACAGCATGGTTATGGTGGTGCAATTTAGGCGTTTTACCATACCATTGGTTTGTGGATGACATGGGGAAGTGTGTACTTTCTCACTGCCGAGGATGTTGCACACCTCCTGTATCTGTTTTGAGGATTTTTTTTACCCTGGTCTGTTAAGACGTTTTTCAGGGGCCCCTTTATAACATATCCATGCACAAAAGCTTCTGCTATTGACTGAACTGTTTGATCCGCCAGGGGCCACTTCACTGGCCATACTAGCAGATATTTGTGACCTCTGTCGGTGTGAGGTAGGGGTCCAAATATATCCAAGGCCACCAATTAGTTTACCCACACAATCTCAATTGATTGTAGGGGCACTTTGATCGGGTGTGCTGGCAGCTTTCGCCGCGCACATTCTACACATGAGGCCATCTATGCGCGGATAACTGCCTTAATGCTCGTCCAAAAATAATGCGTCTTAATGGTAGTGTTTTCAGCTCCCCCAAATGCATGAGGCAACGGCCATACACCTCAACTGACATTTTACGAATGGAGGTCGGCACAATGACACAGTAGAACTGTGTGTCAATCACCCAATGTACCAACAGCCCTTAGCAATGGCACGAATGGGTTCAAGCATCTCATCCTCCCATTGCAATTGCCGCCACTCCTCTTAGCTCAGTCCCAAATCTCGATCGGCCAAGGGAGTTTCTGGCTTGTTTTCCCGTATGTGCACAGGTGCTGTGAGACACTGTCGGATGAGAGTGGTTTACACCTGGGTAACCCCGTAGCACGTGCACAAGTACCTGCTTCTGGCATACGAGATAATGCATTCGCATTGGTGTGGCAAAACCCCTTTCTATGGACTAACACATAGGATAATTCTTGCAGCCTTTCAATCCATCTGGCCAGAGGGTTGTTCCATATGTAACGAGTATTGCAGTGCTGCATTGTCAGTCCGCACCTCAAATTTTCATCTGTATAGGTATGGGCGAAATTGTTGCATAAAATGCACAACTGCCAGGAGTTATATCCTTGTTATGCAGTAGCGTTCGGCCGATGACAATACTCGGCTGCCATATGCTAAGGCTCGGAGCAACCAATACCGCTGGGCCTGGCGTGTTTCGTGCCAATTCTGCACCGATGGCGGCTATCGATGTAGTTCCCACCAAATGTATTTCGCCTCCCTCTGGAGGTTGCTCTTCTCCATCCCTTTGTTTTTCTGTCCGTTTTGAAGCCTCCCATGGGCTCGCCGGCCCGGGGAGTCAGCCAGCTATATAATCGTACGCTGACGATGGGGCTGTGTAGATGGGTCGGCTTTGCGTAGCCGTGTATATATATGTCGCCCAGTGATTGTGCCTGAAGTGTGAGAAATAAATAAGAAGCCCTCTACACGTTGTTTCTCGGAAGTCGCTCATTACAATGTATCTGCTCACGCGTGTACAG
Source organism: Lampetra planeri (assembly GCF_965212315.1). Lineage (NCBI taxonomy): Eukaryota > Metazoa > Chordata > Hyperoartia > Petromyzontiformes > Petromyzontidae > Lampetra > Lampetra planeri. The sequence continues at coordinate 9,002,990 of NC_136146.1, forward strand.
ACGGACTCTTCAACGTCTTTTGTAGCACACACTTTTATTAACACGGTCCCTATGCACTGAGGGATATACGGTCCCCTCACCCGTTACACTCAGAACGTACAAGCCCCCGTACCCTACAGGCTACTCAATATCCCGCTCTTTCAGTGTCCTCTGACTGGACCTAGGGAGATGTCTCCCGACCACTGGTTACACTGAACCCTAGCCCTGATAAGGGCTGGAGGGCTTGGTCCAGGGTCCTAAGCTTCTTCCGCTGTCTTGGGTCTTCGTGTGGTTCAACTCCCCGAGAGCTCTGAGCGCTCTGGCTTTATACTTGCTCGTGGCCGGGTTGTCCAATCCCCGGCCACCTTGTGGAACCCTGTGATTGGTCGTTCCCAATATGCTTTTCGATCCCAATTCACCCTATCTGACCCTGACCGTTTGGTCGCGCGGGAAAACCTTGTTTACGGTCAGCTCTCACAGCTTGTGAGACCCTGACCGTTAGTTTGAGCGGGAAAACCTTGTTAACGATTTGCTCTCCGAGTTTGTGAATATCGAGTGGGTAACTCTACTACATCACCCTCCCCTTCGGAAGCCTCAGCCGTCCCGGCTGTTACAAGCAGAAAATCCCCACCAATGAATCAAAGTGTGTGTGTGCCACAACCAACAAGAACAGGAACATCCAACAAGAACAGGAACACCCACTATAAATACCCCCCCCCATCAACAACGCAACATATGTACATGGTCAGAACCAATCACAAATAACGACATTCGCGACGCACAACGCATGCAGCATTCAGCTGCCGCAAAAAAAACGATGGGCAATCAAGAAAAGCGACGCGATCTAGCCCGTGTGTATTTCGCGGGCCCGTCGTAGGGGATGGGTGCCCCTTTCCGGGCTGCAGGCTGACCAGGCATCCTGGCAAAAATGTCAGCAGGGACAGGAGGCCTCTCTGCGTGGACCCTTGGAGCAGACGGGTCGGGCAGCCTGGCAAACATGTTGGGCGGGTCAGGCATCCTGGTAAACATGTTGGGTGGGTCAGAAGGTCTCTTTGCAGAGACTCTTGTTGTAGACGGGTCAGGCATCCTGGCAAACATGTTGGGCGGCTCACGGGGCCTTCGTGCAGAGACTCGTGGCTCGCACGGCTCCCTCAGTCCCGCATCATCTGCGGGAGGAATGAGACGTCTGCGCTGTGGATTAGGTACCAACGGGGCGACATCCAGCTCGTCGGGCATATCACACGCTCGGCCCTCGTGTTTTGAGTGTGACGCAGAGCCGCGCGGCGTAACAAATGGCTTCAGACGAGAGGGGTGCACGAACCAGCGCCGTCGTCCCCAACGTATCTTAACACACTGTGGGCGCATTACCTGGACCACCTCAACCGGACCTCGCCATGGTTTTAGGAGTTTAGCCGATGTGGACACCGGCACCTGGGGGCAATGAAGCCACGCCATATCACCTGGAGCCCACTGATGCACGGACGTGCGAGGGGCCTGCAACCTCGAATTTGCCCGCTGGCGGGAAGCAGAATTTTCAATCGCCGCATCACGAGCCTCAGACAGCTTTTGCAGGTTGAACCGCAAATGGTCAGTGAGCTTCGATGACTGTGGGAGCTGCTCTATCCCAAGCCGCACATCAGCGGGGGGAATGGCCTCCCTGCCATACATTAGGAAAAATGGGGAGAACCCTGTCGCTGCATGTGGCGCCATGCGGTAAGCAGCGAGGACCCCTGGGATCTGCAGGTCCCAGTCTACGTGGGATTCGTCAACCTGATGGCATAGCATAGAGGTGAGGGTTCTATGCAACCGCTCCACCATGCCATCTGTTTGGGGGTGATAGGGCGAAGTGCGCACCTTCTTAGTGCCCAACAGGCGGCATACCTCACTCAGCAGGGTACTTGAAAAATTTCTTCCCTGGTCGGTCAGCAACCGTTCTGGAGCGCCCTTGTCCAGCACATAGCCTTGAACAAAGGCGTCCACCACGGCTGCTGCCGACTGGTTGGGGAGGGCCCAGGCCATAGGCCACCGTGTAAAATACTCCACCCCAACCAGAAGGTACTTGTTACCACGAAGCGTCGTAGGGAAAGGCCCCAAAATGTCGAGAGCAACCAGCTCGTTCACACGGGATACCGTGATGGGCTGCAGCGGTGGGCATGCCGGCTTCGCTGGAGGTTTACGTTGCGCACATTGGGTGCAGCCCGTTAAAATATCAGTTACGTCGCGGAGCATGCCCGGCCAGTAAAATTGTAGTTTTAGCAAGCCAATGGTTTTGTGCACACCCAGGTGCGACAATCGCTCGTGTGCTGCGCACACAGCCGAACACCGCAAAGCCGATGGCACTACAATTTTGTACTGGCAAGAATCAGCATCCCAGTGCATGAGCAGACCGCGGCGTATGGCAAAAGAGTTCGATTTACTTGAATGTGAGGACGAATCACATGCGCGACGACGCAAAGGCAACAATGACGCGTCGTTCATTTGGTGCCGACCCCATTCATCCAACGTTATCCCCAGCAAGTCGTCACTTGCTGGCGGATTTTGGTGGTCCACACCCGGCGCAGGATCGGAAGGAAGGGCAGCAGAAACCGTTTCAGGAGGTGCAACCGGGCGTACTATTTGCGGTTTGCACCGGCCAGAACCCGTGAAACAGGCGCATTGTTCTGATGGGAGGCGAGATAGCGCGTCCGCATTACTGTGCTGTGTACCCTTACGGTAAATCACCATAAAATTGTAGTCCTGGAGGACTTCAAGCCATCGGGAGAGCTGGCCAGACGGTTGGTCAATGCGCAAAGTGTATTGTAACGCAGAGTGATCGGAGCGCACGGTAAACCGTTGACCGTACAGGTATGGCCTGTATTGTTGTATAAAGTAAACAATGGCCAGCAGCTCGCGTCGGGTTACGCAATAACGTTGCTCTGCAGGGTACAAAACCCTGCTTCCATAGGCAACCACCCTCTCAACGCCATCAACGATTTGGGACAGCACCCCGCCGATCCCGGTGTTACTGGCATCGGTGTCCAGAATAAATGGCTTTGCGAAATCGGGGTAAGCCAGGGGCGGTGCTGCTACAAGAGCATTCCGTAAGGAGTCAAATGCGGCCCGTTCAATGTGTTCGTTGAACGTGCGGCCAAAGACGATAACGTCATCAAGATAGATAAGGCATGAGTCCCACTGGAGCCCAGCGAGGACCAGCTCCATGAGCCTCTGAAACGTCGCTGGAGCCGAGTGGAGCCCCATGGGCAATCTATTAAACTCGAAAAGGCCCTGTGGTGTCCGAAAAGCAGTCTTTGGCTTTGATGCTTCGTCGAGGGGGAGTTGCCAAAACCCTGACAGAAGGTCCAAAGTGGAAAAATAACGCGCCCCTGCCAGAGCATCCAATGACTCATCCATACGTGGAAGAGGATATGCGTCAGCCACAGAAATTTTATTTAGGCGCCGAAAATCTACACAGAATCGAAGACTGCCATCGTGCTTTTTGACCAGCACTATCGGGGCACTCCAGGGGCTGTTGGAAGGAGAAATGATATCAGCCGCCAGCATGTCGTCAACTGCCCATTTAACATGCTGTTTCTCCGCAGGGCTGAGCCGAAACGGGTTTTGGCGGATAGGGGCAGCGTCACCAGTGTCAATGTGGTGACGCAGCAGCTTGGTGCAGCCAATATCAAATTGTGATTTGCTGAACACATCCGAAAATTCCCGCAAAAGAGCCCGCAATTTACTCTGCTGTGACCCGGATAAATCGCCGGCATCCGCGCAGAGAGCGTCAATCCATCCCTCGTCAACGTTATGAGGGAGAGGCTGCTGACTGTTCGCTACGTGTCCGACAACCCCGGTCCCCAGGGGCGCCACTGTCGCATGAGCGAGCACTGTCCCCTGTGGAATGACGGTGTCTGACAGACCGACATTCAAAACTTGTATAAATGGCTCCCTGTCGCCCGCTACAAGAGTCTGTGCGGCCACCAACGAAAGGCTGTTAACTGCTGTGTTGGAGGGTCCCAATAAAATGCCATTTACCGAGGCGGTGGGAGCGAGCGGTTTCTTTAACCGTAAGGGTACGAGCATTTGTGCCCCTGGCGGAATGCGTACAGCGCAAGCCGCAAAAGCCTGTACGGAAGCATTTTCCGTCCGTGAATGCGTGGCCGCGGGTAAAAATGCCATCCGGCGGCCCGAGGGAAGTTCAATACATCCCTGATCGATAAGGATTTTAATGGGCATTTTGGCAAGAAAATCAGTTCCCAGAAGGCACGGCACCGCAAGGGAAGAAGACACAAAAACAGGTCCGGCCAATTTAATATCGCCAATGGCAATTTGAGCCCGAATTTGCCCGAGAATCCCTAGGGAACTTCCATTAGCGGTGAAAAACGGAATGGAAACCTTTTCCAATGAACGACATCGGCCGGGCAGTATGTTGTAAATTAACTCGGAGATGATAGTGGCCGATGCACCAGTATCGACAAGCACGCGCACTTCCACCCCCTCGATCGAACCAACAACCACCGAGGAACCCGTCGTTGCTGCAACCACTCTATGGGCCAGCTCTGACCACTGCCCGGGTCGCAGTGGTCGCGAAGAGTCGGCCAAACGCCGCATGTCATACGCCGTGTTCCGAGCGGAGTCAATGGTGTGTTGTGGTGTGTATGAGGGCCGAGCGTGTGGGGTGCCGCGACTTGCCTGGTTATGCTGCGCTGCTCTGGAAGCTCTGTAGTCCCGGTCTCGGGATCCGGCGGAGCGGCGGCGAGGTGCACGGCAGTCGGAAGAAAAGTGGCCTCGGCGGCCACAGTTGAAACACGTCGCGTCGCCGCGGGGGAAGGGCCGTCCCCGCTCCCAGTCGTTGCGGCGACTGGTGCGATCCGGTGATCGCTGGGGCGTCGCGCTGAACGTCGAGAAGACTCGATCAGGAGAGCGAGCGTTGTCCCTGCTGGCAGGCACCGATGTCGTAGCCGATGCGGTGATGGTCTCGTCCTGGTCCAGCATTAAGTGAGCATGAATGCTCCGGGCAGCTCGCAGTGAGCACATGTCCTCGTCATCCACGGCCTGGATGACAAGGCGCAGCCCCCTCGCCATCTCCAGCAGCTTCTGAAGGACGAGTGCGTCGATAGCCTCATCGTCCATGCGGGGGTAAGCCGCTCTTGCCATGGCGAGTAGCGCGGTGCGGAACGCTAATGGCGACTCCCTTGGCTTGCACCGTCTCTCGTAGAACTGGTGGCGTGTGGCGGAAGGAGGTCCGTAGACATCAGACAGCCGCTGAAGTGCTGCTTGTAGTGTCGCCCTTTGTCGCTTGGGAATGGAGATGAGTGCAGCGAGAGAGTCATCGTCCAAGGTGGCTGGCAGTGCACGAAGTGCTTGTGCATCCGACCAGCCCACCATCTCCTGATGGCTGAGGAAGCGACGTTGAAATGCCGCCCAGTCGCCCCCTGTGGACGAGAATTCGCGAAAGACAGGCAGTCGCTGCTGTAGAGCAGCTGTGTCGTCGTCTTCGTCAAGCTCGGACTCGGTCCTGAACGCAGCGATGGCTTGGTCAACAACATGTACTGTACGGCGTGGCAGCCGTGATGACGCGGTGTTGCTGGAGGGTCCTGCAGAGGCAGCGTCGCTCTGCGATGACGCGGTGTGTTGTGATTGGCCCCCGGAGGTCCCTGCATACACTTGGCTTCCGCCCCCACGTGACCCGTCGGCGGGAAGGACATTCTCTTCCGGGTTTGCGATGGCGGGGACGCCCGCCGTCGGCCGCTCCTCCCCGCCCGCAGCCCCCAGGGTAAGTTGCTCCAGGATGGCTGCTGCAGCATGCAGCAGCTGGGCGAGGCGGGCGTGAGCAGCCTGGGTGCCGTCGCTCGCGGCGATCGGCTGCACAGCTGGTGGTGGGGCGGCTGGCAACACGCCAACATCTTCAGCGCCGCCCGCGGCACCCACAGGTGAATCGGAGCTTGCATCATCGGGACTTCGCGTGCGGTTCGTTCGTCTTGTTTCCATCTTCTGACGCCAATGTAGTGTTGTACAGACGGACTCTTCAACGTCTTTTGTAGCACACACTTTTATTAACACGGTCCCTATGCACTGAGGGATATACGGTCCCCTCACCCGTTACACTCAGAACGTACAAGCCCCCGTACCCTACAGGCTACTCAATATCCCGCTCTTTCAGTGTCCTCTGACTGGACCTAGGGAGATGTCTCCCGACCACTGGTTACACTGAACCCTAGCCCTGATAAGGGCTGGAGGGCTTGGTCCAGGGTCCTAAGCTTCTTCCGCTGTCTTGGGTCTTCGTGTGGTTCAACTCCCCGAGAGCTCTGAGCGCTCTGGCTTTATACTTGCTCGTGGCTGGGTTGTCCAATCCCCGGCCACCTTGTGGAACCCTGTGATTGGTCGTTCCCAATATGCTTTTCGATCCCAATTCACCCTATCTGACCCTGACCGTTTGGTCGCGCGGGAAAACCTTGTTTACGGTCAGCTCTCACAGCTTGTGAGACCCTGACCGTTAGTTTGAGCGGGAAAACCTTGTTAACGATTTGCTCTCCGAGTTTGTGAATATCGAGTGGGTAACTCTACTACATGAGCATGGATGTGAGTAAGTGTTGGGAGCTGTGCATGTGTTTGTGGACTGTGAGCATGTGTAGTACCGTTGAGGACGCGTGCACACCGGAGTAGAGGCACACGTATTTATTTCACAACAGTCACTGGGGACATACAGTACTGGAGGGGGTATCGGCCCCCTCACCCGGATAGCTGGGAACACACGGCTAGCTACCCCTAGCCTGCCTCCTAATCCTCCAATTACTGGGCTAGGGGAGGCTGTCTGGCCCGACACTGGTCAGTCGGGCTACGGTACCCGGAGTCCCAGAGTCCTGGCTCTGGTTCACGCCAGAAGGCTCGTACGGTAGGCGAGGGGCGACTCCTTTGCTCCCCGCTGGCGATCGTAAAATCGCTGTCTGCATTCCGCCGAAGGTCCGTAGACCCCAGCCAGCAACTGCAGCGCCATCTGAAGAGTGGAGCGCTTGTCCCTCGGTGCCGACGTAAGAGCGGCGAGGGCGTCGCCGTCGAGGAGCGCCGGCAGCACGTAGAGGGCTTCGGCGTCCGACCACCCCGCCATTTCTTGGTGCGCGAGGAAGCGCCGCTGGAACCCCCCCCAGTCGCCCTCCTCAGCTACAAACTCTTTCAGCGGGGGTAGCCTTTGGTGTAGCGCAGCGATCGCCGTGGAGGCCCGCGCTTTGCTGTCCCCGCAACTCGGCTGAGCGTCGGCACGAACGACAGATGGAATCGCCTGTCGCGCTGATGGTGACGCTCCGTCCGTTGGTGGTGACGCGGCAGCCCCTGCGAGGCCGATGTCGGACCCCAAGTTGAGGCTGGCCACGCCCTCGGCAGCTGCTGCGGCGATGGCGGGAGATTCGAAGTTGAAGTCAGTAGAAATGGCGGGAAGGCGCAACGGTCGTCGGCCGTCCTCGCCCCGCGGCGGTCCAGCAGCCCCCAGCCGAGTGATGCTCTCGAGTGTGGCGGCAGCAGCATACAGCAGCTCCGCCAGCCTCGCGTGCGCCAGCCGAAGTCCGTCGGATGGCGACTCCCCTTCCTCCCGATGCCCCGGTAAGGATGCATTCGGCCCCGGCTGCTCGTTGCCCCCATCAGCCGTCTCTGGCACCGCACTTCCCGCGGTGTCCTCCGCCTCCTGCACCCCGGCCCGAGCTGTTCGGCGCGTGTCCATGTTCGTATTAGTTCACTTCTGTCACCAGATGTAGTACCGTTGAGGACGCGTGCACACCGGAGTAGAGGCACACGTATTTATTTCACAACAGTCACTGGGGACATACAGTACTGGAGGGGGTATCGGCCCCCTCACCCGGATAGCTGGGAACACACGGCTAGCTACCCCTAGCCTGCCTCCTAATCCTCCAATTACTGGGCTAGGGGAGGCTGTCTGGCCCGACACTGGTCAGTATGGGGACGAATTTGTTTGGGTGAGTAGGGTGCATGTTCACAGTAATAATGTTTCTGTTGGGCCGTGTGTGCGTGCAGGGCTCGTGCGCTTGCAGTGGGATTGGGTGGCTGCAGCGGTCGGCCTGGAGTCATGGAATGCTGGCCCTGAGGACTGCAAGCCTTGCCGGCATGGAGGACGAGTCGTACTCCGGGAGTGAGTCCAACCTGGATTCCGAGGAGGAGGAAGAGGAAGAAGAGGAGTCAGAAGAGGATGAGGAAGAGGAGGAGGACGACAACACCGCGAGAGATGCCGGTGAGAATCCGTGCTCTTCTGTCTACGGTGTCTTGTCGGCATTTTATTCCTGTCCTATTCCCAGTGCTTTGGGCCTGGGTATGACATGTGGGTCGGATGATATGAATGGGGCAAGTGCTTTTCAACGAGTGCCAGAACTATGCACGAGTTGTCACATTGGGTTTGGTGTCTACGAAATGCAAAGAGAGGCGGTTCTGTGCAAACGGTCGTGGTGTTTGTGTCAAGATTCTGAAGGCTGTGAGGGTTGAACCGTCTTCATGGTAAGCTCTAACGGGCTATGACTGTGATGCCCGTCCTGTCTCGTTAGGTCCACTAAGATGACACGCTGGTGGGCACATCTCGATTTGTTTACGGGGAACTTGCGAGCTGCAGAGCAGCCTGACATTAGCCTTGTAGATATCCCCATCATTCTCTTAGTTCTTTCGGTAAAGTCACGTAGGTAAAAAATGAAATTAAAATTAATAAAAATAAAACAATAAAATCACGACGTTTCGGAGGCAACACAAGCTTCCGTCTTCAGGTGAAGCCGTCACAGCAAAAATATCTGTATCAAGTGAAGAGAAGTTCCAAGAGGCACGACCTTATATACTGGTTAAGGGGGGAGGAGCCAGGAAGGGCCGTGGGGGAGGAGGAGTTGTGAGATGGTCAGTACTGCTGCTGGAACTGAGCATTTGTAATGTAGATGGCATAAGTAGATAAGCCAGCTAGGATTAAGCTGCCTTTTGTTATGCTGCTGGGTGGGTAAAATTAATTAAATAACGAAAAAGGAGAGTACTGTTAAACGCTGGGGATGTTAACACTCGGTAGAGTAAAATAGTGCCTGTCAGATAAGATGGTCCAAAAATGTGTAGTTAAATCTTTTTTGCATGGTTGATAACATCTTTCCAATGATTACTAAGTTTGTACCCATCATCACGGTTGATATTATGTCTGTGTTTATATCTGAATGGCTTTGTGTACAAACCTTTGATGGTAGCCAGAGGGTTTGCAGAGCACCTTAGTCTCGGAGAAAACAATATCATGAGAGCCCACCGCATTGTAGCAAAGAACTAAGAGTATGAATCCTTGCAGTCACGAAAGCTTCAAATCTAGAATCCCCATCATTGCTGCACAGGCTTGTGAACACTTATAAACACTGACACAAAGGAACTGCTGTCTTGGTGTGGGCAGGGTGAGATGTGCATCGTCGGTAGGATTGAGAGTGTTGCTTTGTATAACGTATGTGCAGGTAATTTATCTTCCTTTATTGACAGTCTGATGTCTACAAAGGAGAGGCTGCACTTAAATTAAGTGTGACTTGAAAACACATTATGAATAAGTAGGTGATATATTCAAGAATCAACTGTTATATAATTTGTAAAACTTTATTCCTTTAGTCAGTGTCACACTGTGATCCTGCTGTGGGCCTGTATAATTGTGTGCAGTTATAATGAACGAGGACTGCGGGATACACGACCGGGGTGGGGGGTCGGAGCGAGATGTTAACTACCTCGTGTGTTCGATCCCGACCCTGACTCATGTTGTATATTTGGAGTTTGTATGTCTCTTTCTCTTCGTGGTGGTGTGGAATTTTCCCCGGGTCCTCCGGTTTTTCCCTCCACATTTAGAATCAACATTCATTTAGAGTATTTGGCTGCTACAGTGAGGGAAAAAAGTATTTGATCCCCTGCTGATTTTGTACGTTTGCCCACTGACAAAGAAATTATCAGTCTATAATTTTAATGGTAGGTTTATTTGAACAGTGGGAGACAGAATAAAAACAAAAATCCAGAAAAACGCATGTCAAAAATGTTATGAATTGATTTGCATTTGAATGAAGGAAATAAGTAATTTACCCCCTCTCAATCAGAGATATTTCTGGATCCCAGGTATCTTTTATACAGGTAACGAGCTGAGATTAGGAGCACAGTCTTAAAAGGAGTGCTCCTAATCTCAGCTTGTTACCTTTATAAAAGACACCTGTTCACAGAAGCAATCAATCAATCAGATTCCAAACTCTCCACCATGGCCAAGACCAAAGAGCTTTCCAAGGATGTCAGGGACAAGATTGTAGACCTGAACAAGGCTGGAATGGGCTACAAGATCATCGCCAAGCATCGCCAAGCAGCTTGATGAGAAGCTGACAACAGTTGGTGCGATTATTCGCAAATGGAAGAAACACAAAAGAACTGTCAATCTCCCTTGGCCTGGGGCTCCATGCAAGATCTCACCTCGTGGAGTTGCAATGATCATGAGAACGGTGAGGAATCAGCCCAGAACTACACGAGAGGATCTTGTCAATGGTCTCAAGGCAGCTCAGACCATAGTCAACAAGAAAACAGTTGGTAACACGCTACGCCGTGAAGGACTGAAATCCTGCAGCGCCCGCAAGGTCCCCCTGCTCAAGAAAGCACATATACATGCCCGTCTGAAGTTTGCCAATGAACATCTGAATGATTCAGAGGACAACTGGGGGAAAGTGTTGTCAGATGAGACTAAAATGGAGCTCTTTGGCATCAACTCAACTCGCCGTGTTTGGAGGAGGAGGAATGCTGCCTATGACCCCAAGAACACCATCCCCACCGTCAAACATGGAGGTGGAAACATTATGCTTTGGGGGTGTTTTTCTGCTAAGGGGACAGGACAACTTAACCACATCAAAGGGATGATGGACGGGGCCATGTGCCATCATATATTGGGTGAGAACCTCCTTCCCTCAGCCAGGGCATTGAAAATGGGTCATGGATGGGTATTCCGGCATGACAATGACCCAAAACACACGGCCAAGGCAACAAAGGAGTGGCTCAAGAAGAAGCACATTAAGGTCCTGGAGTGGCCTAGCCAGTCTCCAGACCTTAATCCCATAGAAAATCTGTGGAGGGAGCTGAAGGTTTGAGTTGCCAAACGTCAGCCTCGAAACCTTAATGACTTGGAGAAGATCTGCAAAGAGGAGTGGGACAAAATCCCTCCTGAGATGTGTGCAAACCTGGTGGCCAACTACAAGAAACGTCTGACCTCTGTGATTGCCAACAAGGATTTTGCCAGCAAGTACTAAGTCATGTTTTGCAGAGGGGTCAAATACTTGATAATTGGTTCTTTACCCTTCTATCTGGCAACAAAACTGACACCTTTTTACAAGGAGTCATGTTTGCATAGACCGCAATACCTGCAGTCATAATACAAACAAAAGAACATAACTCTGATAATGTGCACTGTCCTTGAAGTTGATTGGTCCACACCCGAGACAGCTTTCCTTAGAGCCTAGTCTCATATGGGTTGGACCAGATGACGCCAAAAGGCGCACAACTCAAGGACAATGCACCATCAGAGTATGAGAGCTCGGGGCAAGCATCTACACTATGGGAACCTCATTTGCCAGTAAAAATATGATAATTGGTTCTTTACCCTTCTATCTGGCAACAAAACTGACACCTTTTTACAAGGAGTCATGTTTGCATAGACCGCAATACCTGCAGTCATAATACAAACAAAAGAACATAACTCTGATAATGTGCACTGTCCTTGAAGTTGATTGGTCTACACCCGAGACAGCTTTCCTTAGAGCCTAGTCTCATATGGGTTGGACCAGATGACGCCAAAAGGCGCACAACTCAAGGACAATGCACCATCAGAGTATGAGAGCTCGGGGCAAGCATCTACACTATGGGAACCTCATTTGCCAGTAAAAATATGATAATTGGTTCTTTACCCTTCTATCTGGCAACAAAACTGACACCTTTTTACAAGGAGTCATGTTTGCATAGACCGCAATACCTGCAGTCATAATACAAACAAAAGAACATAACTCTGATAATGTGCACTGTCCTTGAAGTTGATTGGTCCACACCCGAGACAGCTTTCCTTAGAGCCTAGTCTCATATGGGTTGGACCAGATGACGCCAAAAGGCGCACAACTCAAGGACAATGCACCATCAGAGTATGAGAGCTCGGGGCAAGCATCTACACTATGGGAACCTCATTTGCCAGTAAAAATATGATAATTGGTTCTTTACCCTTCTATCTGGCAACAAAACTGACACCTTTTTACAAGGAGTCATGTTTGCATAGACCGCAATACCTGCAGTCATAATACAAACAAAAGAACATAACTCTGATAATGTGCACTGTCCTTGAAGTTGATTGGTCCACACCCGAGACAGCTTTCCTTAGAGCCTAGTCTCATATGGGTTGGACCAGATGACGCCAAAAGGCGCACAACTCAAGGACAATGCACCATCAGAGTATGAGAGCTCGGGGCAAGCATCTACACTATGGGAACCTCATTTGCCAGTAAAAATATGATAATTGGTTCTTTACCCTTCTATCTGGCAACAAAACTGACACCTTTTTACAAGGAGTCATGTTTGCATAGACCGCAATACCTGCAGTCATAATACAAACAAAAGAACATAACTCTGATAATGTGCACTGTCCTTGAAGTTGATTGGTCCACACCCGAGACAGCTTTCCTTAGAGCCTAGTCTCATATGGGTTGGACCAGATGACGCCAAAAGGCGCACAACTCAAGGACAATGCACCATCAGAGTATGAGAGCTCGGGGCAAGCATCTACACTATGGGAACCTCATTTGCCAGTAAAAATATGATAATTGGTTCTTTACCCTTCTATCTGGCAACAAAACTGACACCTTTTTACAAGGAGTCATGTTTGCATAGACCGCAATACCTGCAGTCATAATACAAACAAAAGAACATAACTCTGATAATGTGCACTGTCCTTGAAGTTGATTGGTCCACACCCGAGACAGCTTTCCTTAGAGCCTAGTCTCATATGGGTTGGACCAGATGACGCCAAAAGGCGCACAACTCAAGGACAATGCACCATCAGAGTATGAGAGCTCGGGGCAAGCATCTACACTATGGGAACCTCATTTGCCAGTAAAAATATGATAATTGGTTCTTTACCCTTCTATCTGGCAACAAAACTGACACCTTTTTACAAGGAGTCATGTTTGCATAGACCGCAATACCTGCAGTCATAATACAAACAAAAGAACATAACTCTGATAATGTGCACTGTCCTTGAAGTTGATTGGTCCACACCCGAGACAGCTTTCCTTAGAGCCTAGTCTCATATGGGTTGGACCAGATGACGCCAAAAGGCGCACAACTCAAGGACAATGCACCATCAGAGTATGAGAGCTCGGGGCAAGCATCTACACTATGGGAACCTCATTTGCCAGTAAAAATATGATAATTGGTTCTTTACCCTTCTATCTGGCAACAAAACTGACACCTTTTTACAAGGAGTCATGTTTGCATAGACCGCAATACCTGCAGTCATAATACAAACAAAAGAACATAACTCTGATAATGTGCACTGTCCTTGAAGTTGATTGGTCCACACCCGAGACAGCTTTCGTTCAATCCTGTGGAGTGAAGTCACCCCGGCAAAACCCTTGGCGTTGTTTAAGGGACGATGAAGTGACGTGGACAGGGTATAAACATAAACCAATGAAGAGCCCAACTTCTGGACGATTTTACCAATAAAATGTAAAGTTACTCTTCCAGAAGGTTTTGGCTCCCATTGGTTTGTATTGAACCCTCATCTTTCAAAATATTTTTTGATCATGGAAGTCCGCATTTAATTGTCAGGAACTTCCTTCTGAAGATGGGTTCCTGATTGGTTTTCATTGGACCCACATTTTATTCAAAAACGTATTGTCCTTGTTTTATGGTCTTTAGGAAGATTGGATGTGCTGTGGGTCTATTTTTTCTGAAACTTAAGGGTAAACAATGTTAGATATTTGGAAATGCGACAATTTGCATGGAATGTAATTTTGTGCTCCGACGTTCTGCTTGGGAGATATAGAGCGTGACGAATGGACACTTGTAAATTATGCATATAGCTAATGCATGGAATGTGAATCAGTGGGCCTTATAAATGATATTTGGTAGAAATGTGTTTGTTATGGTTAATGTCCAGTTTGAATCTAATTGGTTGTTCTTGTGAGGTCCTGACCCCTGTTTAAGAAGCCAGATCAGGTGACATGATGATTCCTACCTTCCTGGATCTTGTCGTAGTGGTGGTGTTTGATGCAGTTTGGATGAAATGTGATGTATCTAATTGCTGCTACCTGGTTTATGAGAGTTGCTCTTGACCCACAGTAAGAGAACAGAAATAATCCTAATTGGCTCTTGGTTAAACGCTTGCACGTGGCAATTTTGTTTTTTGGGCTGCGCTGAGTGGTGGAACATAAAAAAAATTGGTTAGGATATTGTGGCCTAACCTAAAAAATAAATGATTAAAATAAGAACATTGATCTCGAAAATACACATGTTAAGCTAGCCAGGATGGTGGCTGGCGGTTGAGATGTTATTGATGAACGTTACTTTTGGTGGCGGTGCAGTGGTGATGCTTGCGCCTCGCAGCTAGAAGCGCCTAGGTCCGATTCCCACCTTGGCGCCTCCGGGTACTCCGGTTTCCTTCTCCCATAGATAACAAAAAAACAAAACCAGTGTAACTGGCATTGGCCAAACTTCCCAATGTTTAAAACTTACCTACAAAAGTACAAATACAAAGATATTCCGTAGAGCCTTCAACAGACTGTTGAGGCAAGTGTTGTTAGCGAGCACCTATGATGGCTGGAACTGTACACGAGGGGGTCGGTGGCCAACACCACGCCCGAATGCCTTTGTTTCCCCAGTAGCGATGTTTATACATCGTACCTGGGACTCATTTAAGGCTGAGTCGACCTTGGGGGAGGCCCATGACCGGTTCAAATAATCGTTACTGTGCTTGGCCGTGAGTGGGAATCGAACTCTGGTCACTGGCTTTGTAGCGCGGTGCGCTAACCGCTGCACTACCACTCCTCACTTGTGATCACTCAAACACACACGAGCAAAATCGCGCACCCTACTGCGAAAAACTACTGTTGACCAGAATAGCTGTTAATCGAATTTATTTATAAATTAAAAGATAAGTAAAACATCACAGAGTCTGTAAGAGAGAACGGTTTCCACAGCCCAAAACAGAAAACGCAATGTCAGCGAAGCCAGTCTTGAGCTTCATAGCGCTTATAAATGGGCGTGGCTGATTGGCTGAGGCATGGCTCAGTCCACCAACGAGTACTTGGATTGGCCGAAATTGGCGCCCTGCGTGCATACGGTAAACATAACATACTCTTTGGTTCTTTCGGTAAAGTCACGTAGGTATAAAATAACGAAAATCACGACGTTTCGATTGCAACACAAGCAATCATCATCAGGTGGGAAAACCACAGCAAGAAAATGTTTTTGCTGAAGTGGAAGAGAGAGCTGCCGTGGCAAGAGGTTATATAGGTAAGAAAGGGGGGAGTGGCAAGGGGGGAGAGAGGGGGGGTGGGGTTCGTAGCGCAGCGCGCTAACCACTAGAGGTCGACCGAAATTCGGTTCCGGCGCCGAAAGTTGGCAAATGGCCACTTTCGGCATACTTTCGGTTTTGGCCGAAAGTCGATTTTTAACTTTCGGTTTGGTTTAGGTTTGGGCTGAAACTGATATTGACTTTCGGTCATCAACCAAAAGATCTATTTTTTGAATGTAACTCTAGTGCTAAGTCTATCAGCCAGTCAGTCAGCGCTAGGCAATCCTATGCGATAGGCTGCATACACACACATCAGCAGCAGCAACTTCAGCCGCAACCATGGTCTGGGGCCATCAATAAATGACATCACGCACCTGGGGGGGGCGGGGCAGTGACTGCGTAGCGATTCGCGCGCTGCGCTACGAACCCGGCAGCCCGAGTTCGATTCCCGCTCACAGCCGGTGACGATTATTTGGACCGGTCCTGGGCCTCGCCTAGGTCGACTCAGCCTCAAATGAGTAAGTGGTATGGTGTGTCAACATCGCCACTGGGGAGACAAAAGCGGCCGGCCGTGGTGAATCCAAGTCCCGGGCGAAGCCGGGTAGTAAAGCTTGTATTTCATAAATCTTGTGTTCGGTAACGTCGGTTATATACCTTTCTGTTTCGGTCTTGGTCGAAAGTGTAGTTAATCTTTCGGTTTCGGCCGAAAGTAATTTTTTTACTTTCGATCTGGTTTTAGTTTCGGCCGAAACCAGAAATTCAGTTTCGGTCAGCCTCGACTCACCACTACACTTCCGCTCCCCCCACACACACGTGCGCGCGTCCATGGGTACACATACACGCGCTTGTTGCAGACACACAACTTTCAGGGTGCGTCACAAATAATAAACTAATGCAGCGCGAAGAAAGCCTTAGACCTGCAACACATTTGTATGGCACTTTACCCGCGATAAGCAGGCACACTGCGTTACGCTTCCGCACACGGGTCACATGACAGATGTGACATCACAGCTCACTTGCCGTGCAAAATATATGCATTATTGCGCACCCCCCCCCCCCCCCAAAAATACAAAAGTCTATTTTTATAATTTTTGAACAGACACACATAATCACAAATTTCCCATTTATGTTTTAGATGAGTGCTACACGAGCTACTGGAGTGAAACTATAAAAACAAAACTATTTTTTATTTTACCAGGTAAGGTTCACTGAGCTATTATATAGCTCTTTTTCAGAAGCGACCTGGCCACAAATGATAGCTCAACAAAGTGGCTTATCACGTGGAAATTGATAGCAGCCAAATTCTCGAAACGCACGGAGATTCTAAATATGAAGGGTAAAACCGGAGGACCTGGAGAAAAATCCATGTGACCACAGGGAAAACATGCAAACTCCAAATATACAGCAGGCGTCAGGGTTGGGATCGAACCCATAACTTCCTGCATACCAGGCAAGGTAGTTAACATCTAGGGCCGGCAGTCCAAGCCTGAATGACAAAAGCTTAGGGGTGCACATCATGCGGGTCGACAAGCTGTCGGTGCGAGCGAGTTGATGGGATAGTTGTCACGTACGGCGAGGGGAAAGTGCGCCGTTTTCGCTGCTTCCGACGTCTCCCCTCTGGGCCCAGGCTACGCGAGCCGTGGGAACGCAGCTGAACGATTCGGGAGTTACATAAGCGGCGTCACGTCTCCGTTCATTGAGCCTTCGCTCTTCACTTCCGCTGCCCTGTTTTTAACGCACGGGTTACAGAACAGTGCGCGTGTATTCTCCCTCTGAAGATGTTTGCCAAGCACAGTAATGATTGGCACAGAAGAGCTGATGGACAGTGTTTTAAGTCCGTATTGCCATTGTGCATTGTGGGTTTTTGTCCCGAGGGTTGTCATTGCTTTATTTTAACCACGCGAGGACCCATTTGGGCAACATTTGTGCAGAGGGTTGGCACCGTGCTAACACTCGTGCCTCACAGCAAAAAGGTGCTGGGTTCCATTCCCAACTCAGGCACGTTTCTGTATGGAGTTTTTACGTTTCCCCCTGTTGTGCATGGGTTTCTTCCAGGTTCTCCGATTTTCTTCCAAAGATAAAAATAATTAAATGTTTAACTGGTGTTGGCTGAACACCTCGTTCCTTTGTACACAGCAACATTGGCCCCTGCTCTGAAAACCTTGAAAAAAGAGTTTTGAGACTCGGTGAGGCTTCGTTGGTTAAAAAATACGTAACAACGATGAATAGTAACGCACCTCTTTTGTAAAGAAGACGTGGAATCCTCCTGCTGCTGTTGTTGTTGTCCCATTGTCAAGGTGAAGAAGCTACCGCAGTTGTCACATCGTACAGTGGTCCCTTGGTTAACGATATTCCGGACAGTTTACGGGTTATGGAAGACCTGACTTACGGAAATCCGACTTTACGGAAATGCTCTCATAAATCATGTACAAATTTTTTATATTTGTGGAAATGTTTGCGTTGGTTACGTAAGCGCAAAATAGTGCAGCGCGGTGAGGTTGCGGATGAATACCGCGGAGCTCCACCAAAACGCCACCTTCACCGAGCCCGAGTTTCACTCGGATTAAGGTTCAATTGAATTGTTTGTAGCGTTACGTAATTATTGTCCTTTTGTAGCATTACATAATTGTTTGTTTTCTGTACAGTATGTACTGTATGTATGTGTGTGTATCTTTGTGTATTTGTATGTATATGGGGCCGTCCATAAATTATGTCATGCACCTGGGGGGGGGGAGGGGTCAGACATTTGTGACGATGTGTGACGTCACATCAAAATGCGCAACTTTAAATAAATATAGAATTGTTATATCAACACAAATTTTTATTAACTTTCATTATTAACTATTTGATTATTTAAATTTACTAAGGTCACCTTTTATTTATTCCATGAAGGAGCATTTTGCTTCTCCATGGGAGAATGGCGAAGCATACATTTCGAACATTTTTTTAATGATTGTTATTAAACATTTTGATTCTAATGAGTCTACCAGGGCTCTTCATTCTGTGGAATGCATATATGATTGTTATAATTGTACTCTCGATTTTGCTTCGTTCTACTACAAAGTTTCAAGTATTTAGTACAATTATAATTACTTTTAATATTTTATAATTATAAGATAATTTCAATATAATATTCTGAACATCTGCAGTTTTAGTTAGACGTTGAATTTTTTTCAAGTAAATTGTTTGCTAAATTTAAGCTTTCCCAATGCCTCCTTTTTAATACGTGTTTTCTCCTACAACATCAGAGTGCAGTGCCACATTAATTCCGCACTACAATGACAATAGTTTAAAGCGATTGGAAGCATGTTTTATTTTTGAAATTGAAATATGGTCTTTGGGGGGGGGGCAGAGCTTTGTGACGTCATTTGAGGGAGGGTCTGACTTTTTATGATGCCGTGTGACGGGGGGGGTCAAAAATCGTCCAAAATCGCGTGATGTCATTTATGGACGGCCCCTATGTATGTGCACGGGTGTGTATGTGTGTGTAGACGAGCCTACTCCACCTTTGTCTTTGTGTGCGTGTGTGGCCTGTGGTCGTGCAGCAGTTAGCGCACTGCGCTACAAACCCGGCGACTTGAGTTCCATTCCTGCTCACGGCCAACACCCCTGACGATTATCTGAATTGGACATGGACCTCCCCTAGGTCGACGCAGTCTCAAACGAGTAACTGGTGTGGTGTTTGAACATCGCCACTGGTGCTGGCCACCCACCCCCTCGTGTGCTGTGTCGGCCTTCATAGGTTGTCGCTAAGAGCACTTGCCCCAACAGTCTGTTGAAGGCTATATGGGGGATATTTGTCTTTATTTTGTGTGGCCTTAACGTGCACATAGCCTGGCACAAGTGCCGTAGTGACGTCCCCACCACTTTGTGGCGAATGGCGGTTGTTGTGTGTGTATGTAAAGTCAAGGCATAGCCTTATGCACGGTAAACGAACATTCGGAAGTGACTTTCTGTTAACAATTAGTTTAATTCTGGATACTGTCAGGGTAGATTTTCGATGCAATAAAAGAATCATAGGATATGCAGAGCGTATGTACAGCGATACGATACAGGTAGCGATAGAAAACAGACGACAATGTGATACGGTACTGAGAGAAAACTGTAGGGGAGGCACAACTATATGGGATTTTATCGTAGATTTTTTGGGAAAATTGTTCAATTTCCGACATATGGCACACATAGAATATTTATAGATATAAACATGATACATTTTAAAAGAAACGTGTCAAAAGTGTGCTGTCAAATAAAAATAATCAAAGGACGGGCTGGAACGGCACCTCGACCTTAACCATTATTCCTCATGGGAAAATAACTCCGGCTTAACGCAAATTCCCTTTACATAGCAATTTCCAGGAACGCAATCCTTGCTTCAAGTGGGCACTCGCTGTATCAGTCTCCTGATTGCAGACACCTCCAAATGACTTGCTTGGAGGGAAGAAATTCTATTCTTTCCGTGAACGTCCGTTCTGTCAGCGAATACGCTTGACTTTCTGGATCTGTCTTGATTTGATTGAAAATAGGTTTGCTCCTGGGATATATGAAGTTTGTTATTGCGGTCTGAATAAAACTGCTCCACTGATTTAGGATTCAGTCCGCCATGTTCAACAAGTTCACCGCACCATTGGAGGACGTGGCTGTTGGAAGGGGCACATCTAGAACACACAGCGGAATTTGTATACGTAGGGCAAGTCATTCACGGAGGACTGGGATCAAAATGCTGAAACAGGCAGATGACGGCCGTTCGAGGTACTTTTGTAAAACTAACGTTCATAGTAAGTGAAAATATAACGATGATAAAGATTATTTATGACGTAGCGACCTTTATGCCGGGACGTCACACATAGCATCTCACGCGTTTGCAATGGCACCAACCATTGGCAGCTGTCCCTGTGAGCACAAGGTGACTTAGCTGCTGGCCTGCTCACGGGCATGAGTCTGCCAGTAGGCAGCGTTGATTGCCGTGTGCAACTCGAATTGAGCAATTTGTGGGCAATTTCCGATATTTGGATAATGTGGACCCTGACGCCAGCAGACGATGGCCTGCTCATTGCGAATGACACGATGGAATCTTTAATGTCCACGAAGAAGCAGACGGCACATAGTACTTGTACGGTTAATATACAACCATAGTTATAACTAGGGCAGCGCTTGGGGAGCTCGAACCACAAACCTCTGCAACAAACGTCCTACCATTGCTTAACCAACATGCCTCGAGAAGATGGCACGGTTTAGTTGGTGTGCACTGCCTGCACTGCCGTACAGGAGTGGAAGGAGGACTCGGTGTTTCACGCATGGTGCTATAAACCCGGCACCCTGAGTTTAATTCTCCAATCCTGGGGCTCCCCTCCTCTCTTCAGCGCACGCTAACCAGCGTTGTGAAGTCTGGTCAAGCAATCCTTGCGAGCAGAATGGCATGGGGGAGGCCGTCATCCAGCAAGTGGATTGATAAGAATGCCGTATATTATTAAATTATTATTAATGTTGTGACATTTCATAAAAACACATGGACATTGATTTAGAAAATGGAACAAAAGCTGAAAAGTGCCCGAAGAAACATTGAATGGTGTTGCTTAGAATTATACTGGAGCAATAGGAAGAGGAACGCATGGAGTAGACAGCACGGGCCAGTTAGACGTAATTTTTATTTATTTTGTGAAATCTAAATTGAAAACTCAATTCTTTAGAGCTGCTTTTTGTGTGTTTAGTTTGTTGTCCTTCCTCTCGACACCTTTGATTATCACGGTTCACCATGTATGGTGCGAAAGAAGTTCAACATACATACTGTACATGCATTTTGACTCTTGACAAAAAACAAGTGGACCTGTGCGGGTCGGCCCGCGGTGTAGACTAACGACAGAAGAAGAAAAAAACCCCCTTGAAGTGGCTCAGTGTGTGTGCTCAAATCCGGCAGCCGTGCACAGCGGAGAGAAGCAATCGCTTCCAGACGCATGTGTGAACTGGACCGGCGTATGTGTTAGCCAGAGTGGCAGCCTGTGCCAAGAGCCGCTGAGTAGATGGCAGTGAGGGCTAGCAATAAGGCGGCAGTGGCGGCAGCGGTAACGGCACCCTTTTGCTTTCAGGCCCACCCAGGCCCCCCCCTCCCTTCTCGACCGCCTGGCGCCGGGCCATGTCCCCGCCGGCACGTGAAGCGTGCGAGCGCGTGTTATGTAAGCGACACGCGCAGGGCCGAGTCGCGCGTGTTGTGCGGGCCGCGCGAATTGGTGGCGGCTACCCCTGCCCCCCCCGCCACCCCCCCCGCCACCCCCCGCCCTTTTCCCAGTGGGACTGCACGCGAGGGCGGTGGACAGTCCAGTTAGTAGTAGGCCAGCTTGCCGTCTGTCGTCGTCCGCTCATGCTGCTCCTGGAAGCAAATGCTCCTACACCTGCAGGTGCAGGCTGCCCAAGGCCACCGCTGCTGCCTCGCATGCGCCAGCACGCGGAGCATTTTCTACCTGTTATGTAATTTAAGCTTATGGTGGGACCCCGGGGTCCCGAATAATCGGAAGTCAAAATCGTAATTAATTTATTTATTTTTGGCGACTCCGTCCCACCGCGCACATAAATGCCGCTACCCACCAGGCGCGGACCATTCTGTTATCATGTCGTCCAAGCACAGCGAGGACGAATGTGCAGAAGAAACAAAACTTTGAAACTTTAAGTAGCGCATCGTGTAGAGCTCATCGAGAGGAATAGATTGCCGTATCGTTCGCCTTCAACAGACGTAGAATGACGTCGCAACGCAGTTTATGCTAGAGCCAGGGGCTTATGGGACCCCGGGGTCCCGCCATAAGGTTCAATTGTCGGCGACGAGTGCATTTTCTACTCGTTTGTAATCCTCTCCTGGATTAGGGTCTGCCTGCGCTGTGCGTGTCAAGGGGGGTTATATGACTGTCAAGATCGACCTCTTAGAGTAGGCTCGTGAAGGACACTACTGGGAAGTTGGAGGCAATCGCCCTCCAGCAACAACGGAGGGCAGAGGAGCAATGCTCACAACAATGAGTGGAGCACCGGGTGGCTAAGATGCAGAAAGTTAGCACAGTAGGGGGCAAAGGTTGTGCATCTGCCGGTCATCTCGGTCAGTCAACCCCATGGTACCTGAGTCTGTCCCGTGACCTCCTGCCAGCGGGCGTTCGACATTTCACGTGGCCTTAAAGTGCACATAGCCTGCCACAAGTGCCATGGTGACATCACCACCACTTAGTAGGGAATGGCGGTTGTTGTTGCTATAATGACTGTACTCTTTGGTTCTTTCAGTAAAGTCACGTGGAAAGAAAATAAATTAAATAATAATAGAATACGACGTTTCGATTGCAACACAAGCAACCATCATCAGGTACGAATGAATGAGAAAACAAACATAGCAAACTTAGAAATATAATATAATGCAATACAACCCAGAGAGTCGGCTAACACAACAGCCAACATCCTACCTGGTTGATTAACGTTCTGACAAAGAATGCTAAATTTTAGAGAGAGACAAAACACAGACATGGAGACACATAGACAGACACACAAATAGAGCGAGACCACACAGAGACACACAGAGAGGGACACACACATAGACACACAGAAATACAACACCTCTTTCGAGGCCTTAAATAGAGAGGGGGGTGGGGGGGTAGAAAACAATGAGAGAGTTATGTGGAATTCCTGCCCATAGCGGGCGGAGGAGCGACACTGGACTTCCAAACAAAGAAGCACGGAGAGTTGTGTGGAATTCCAGCCCATAGCGGCCGGAGGAGAGACAATAGACTTACAAACAAGTACGGAGAAAGTAAGTTTAGTAAAATTAGGAAGTGTAATGCAATGCAACCCAGAGAGTCGGTTAACACACCGTTAACGCTTAGCCTGGTTGATTACGTTCTTCCAAAGATTGCTAAATTAGAAGTTAAGTGTGAAACACGGCAGATCCTCCCTGTAGAGGTGGTTTAAACTAGATTCAAAGCTTTCGTGACTGCAAGAATTACTCTTTGGTTCCACACAACTCTCATTGTTTTCTACCCCCCCCTCTGCCCCACCCCCTCTCTTTATTTAATGTCTCGACACAGAGGTGTTGTATTTCTGTGTGTCTATGTGTGTGTCCCTCTCTGTGTGTCTCTCTGTGTGATCTCGCTCTACTTGTGTGTCTGTCTATGTATCTCCATGTCTGTGTTTTGTCTCTCTCTCAAATTTTGCATTCTTTGGAAGAACGTAATCAACCAGGTAGGGTGTTGACTGTTGTGTTAGCCGACTCTCTGTGTTGTATTGCATTATATTTCTAAGTTAGCTATGTTTGTTTTCTCATTCATTCGTACCTGACGATGGTTGCTTGTGTTGCAATCGAAACGTTGTATTCTATTATTATTTAATTTTATTTCTTTCTACGTGACTTTACCGAAAGAACCAAAGAGTAATTCCTGCAGTCACGAAAGCTTCAAATCTTAAGATTTGTTTTCAAGAGGGTCCTGCCAAGTTTTTTTGCAGTAGGGGGTGATGTTGCTATGAAGATAGCATTGAGATGTTTAGCCACCACCAGTTACATTGTGTGATTTAGTTTTGGTTGTCTATGAAAGGAAACCAAAAAACCCAGAGGAAGCCCATTGAGAACAGTGAGAGAACATACAAAATACACACAGAAAGACTCTCGAGTCAGGAGTGGAACCCAGGCCCTTTTGTGATGTCAGGCAAAAGTGTTTTCACTGCCACGCCGATGCCATGCATAGCAAGTTGCTTATTATGCGCAGCGACTGAGGTTGCGCGAGTGAAAATATCGTGCTGTTTAATATGCTCCGTGTCAGGGGTGGCACGTAGCTTACATGCCTCGTGCACATGCAAGCTTTGGGACAGGACAGGCTATGGGAGGAAGCTATGAGAGAAAGGCTTTATCGATGGTTGAGGACATTGGTGATGCAAATGAATGGTGGGAATGTTCAGGTAGCAGGGAGATGCTGTTAGCATGCATCGCTCTATATATAGTTAATAAAATATGATTAATTAGAAGTTACCATCTGTAGAGTAACAAAATAATGAAGCACACAATGCATATCCTTCACATACAGTAAACCCTTGTTAATTGGACACATATGGGGCTCTGGCCTTGCCGAATTATCCATTATACTGGTAGGAACCTCCTGGTTACACCAGCCCACAGGGGATTATTGTGTCCGTCCGTCGTGCAGGGAGGGGCTGGGTGGGGAGGGGAGGGTGGGGCTGGGTGAGGAGGGGCTGGGTGGGGTGGGGAGGGGCTGGGTGGAGGGTGGGGCTGGGTGGGGAGGGGCTGGGTGGGGAGGGGCTGGTCACCCCGTGGTGCCCTTATGAAACTCAACGTTTAACCTACTCACGCCGGCTTGTGCCTGCCCTCACAGTCGGGCATATTTGCGGAATACACCACGCCGCCGTTGACCCTGGCCATTGACCGAGCAACCCAACGTTACTACCAGCTCCCTCCGCAGGAATGTGTTTCCGAATTATGTACAATGTTACTCCCCGGTGCCACCGTGGACGTTAACGCCAGCTGCACGTTGCTGTTTGTACCACTCGTACGCTGCACTATCCAAGTCTACAAACTCTGCGGCCTTGATCCTCTTCTGTAATTTTTTGGAGCTGCAAGGATCCTCCAAGGTTAAGGCACGCTTCCTAATCGTCTCCCGACCTTTCTTGATGTCGTACAAGGTGCTTGATTTCATGTCAAACTCTTCACACACCTAACGCATTAACACACCTGCAACAATTCTATCCAAAACATTGGACTTGTCTCACAGACTAAGGGATTTATACTTCAGTCCCTTTCTATTACTTCTTGATGTAGGTGTAGATAACATTTCTGAGAGGTGTTGGCTTGCACAGAGTGCATTAACAAGGTAAAGTCCAAAGCGACATGTCTGCACTAACGCTCACCACGTGCGCCACCACCAGACTGAGTCGTTGTTTTGGTCGTGGCGCGCGGCATCGCTCCACGTGCATGCCGAAATTGGGCCATTCGGTATGGTAATTCGGCTTAAGGCGAATTACTAATACTGTCCATAATACAGGTTTTTTGGGTTAGATCGCGTAAATATATAAATGTGTCGTTAAGCCACCACCACCCGACAGCCAATTTGTAAGGTTTGTGACGTAAACAGAACATACCAATTCGTTACTCGTACAGCACACCGCTGTGTTGGAGAGCCAAGCCACAACATATACAATATATGCCGAAATCACAGTCGTGCCGAATTATCCCCAATTACGAATGATCAAATACCAAAATAATGAGGTTTTTTACTGTATCTGTCCCTCCGCATAAAAAAAAACTCAAAAAAGCAAACGTTGTTAGGCATCCCATCCATTGGGTGGAGGTAATTGAGTGGCCTAGCTATGAATGTGTAGGGGTTATTACGGGAGAAAAGGCGGACGGGAAACACAAGGGTGTCTGCACCCACACACACGGGTGTCTACACCAACGTCCGCATCCGTTAACCACTGGGGGGCCATGGGGGCTCTGTGATCCCCCATAACACCGCCCCTCCGAGGGGATCCCTATAAGAGGCGGGGAGCCAGAGAGCTCGGGGCCAGTTTAAGAAGAAGCTGACCAGTGAAGTCTGAAGACCGGCAGAATAGGCCCTGGGACTCCCCTGTCTCGCTGCCCTTGTCAGGGCCGAGCTGGGTAAGGCAGCGGCGCGGCCCAAGAGCTTCCGGACCTCTGCTCTTGTAAGGGCAAGGCTGGCTTAGCTGGATGCTGGGATCTGTGCTTACCAGGGCCAGATCAGACAGCCTCCCGTAGCCTATTAGAGGAGGACTGGGAACAGGACAGGGGACTTAGTACTAGGGGTGGTTTCCCAGCTAGTATGGGTGAAGGGGCCGTTACCCCTTCAACTATTGTGTCTGTCCTTGAGTTAATAAAAAGAGTGTGCCTCAACTCCGTCGTCAGTCTCCCTGCAACTCACTACAAATGTACCACATGTATGTTGAACTTCTTCCGCACTGTACGTAGCCAACCGTGCTATAATTATATATAATTGTAGTAAGACCGAATTAGGTGCACACACACGCAGCTTGGAGGCAACACTATTTATTAAACGGTAAATAACATAACGCTGTACATGAGGTGGTGACCACCTTCCTCAACTCACTAACACTCTGGAACGCGACACAGACTGGACCAGGCAGGCAATGGCCTGCCTGGCCCAGGACGACGACTCGGGACTTGACGACCGATGATGTCTTCACTTCGGAGTACAGTACAACAGCCTCGCTCTGCGTTCACACCACGCTTATATCTGGTTTGGCGTGGCTGGCTCCGCCCCGGCGTGGCTGGCTCTCTTCAGGCCACGCCTCCCTTCCCCGGACACGCCTCACTTCCCCCACCTCTGGGAGGGTCCGGATCCCTCCACCACGTGACCCCCCAGGCACCCCCTTGGGGCCCCCAGCCTTCGTACGGGCCGACACAGTAGTGACCTTTCTCTGTCACTACATCACCCCCCCCTGTATAAACACACAGCCGTCCCCGGCTGTAACACAACTGTGAAACATCGAAAAGGTGTGCCTCCGAACCAACAACATCAATAAATGACCGGCGACCGATAAGAAATACAATCACGTAATATATACAGAATCGACGAGGGTAAAAGGGAACCGCATAGAAAACGGGGAATTAACAACAATTATACATGAAAACTGGCTAACCCACTTACGCTCCAGCACAGCCCCCCCCACCCGTTAGAATCACGCATGCAATGACAGTCACCCGTTAGCACCCCCCCCGCCTTTCCGACGTGGCGTCACAACTAGTAGCACGCGTCGGCCATATCGGGGGGGGAATTTCCATGTTACCACCCCACCGCCTTTCCGACGCGGCGTCACAACCAGTAGCACACGTCGGCCATATCGGTGGGATTTTAACCCAGTCTCTCTCCAAGACTCGCATCGCAGCATATAGCTGTACCGACCGAGCTGAGACCCAGTCTCTCTCCAAGACTCGCATCGCAGCATATTGCTGTACCGACCGAGCTGAGACGACCCATCGTTCACTCATTGCACAACATGCACCCTAACAACTGAGGGATACAGTCCCAACGTAACAGGACAACTCCACCTGAACCTTACGAATCTCCAGCCCACTGTTTCAACGCACCTCCGAGTGTCTCACTCTCCGGGCCGTCAGGTCAAGCCATCAGACACAGCATGATGGGACCACACTCTCTGAGCCATGTGAGCGCACAGCCCACTTGGCTAGACAAGCCACGGAGTGTCTCGATCTCCGGGCTGTCAGGTCAAGCTGTCAGACAGCATGACGGGACCACACTCTCTGAGCCATGTGAGCGCACAGCCCACTTGGCTAGACAAGCCACGGAGTGTCTCGATCTCCGGGCTGTCAGGTCAAGCTGTCAAGACAGCATGACGGGACCACACTCTCTGAGCCATGTGAGCGCACAGCCCACTAGGCTACACAAGCCACGGAGTGTCTCGATCTCCGGGCTGTCAGGTCAAGCCATCAGCCATTGCATGACGGGACCACACTCTCTGAGCCATGTGAGCGCACAGCCCACTAGGCTAGACAAGCCACGGAGTGTCTCGATCTCCGGGCTGTCAGGTCAAGCCGTCAGACACAGCATGACGGGACCACACTCCCCGAGCCATGTGAGCACACAGCCCACTAGGCTAGACAAGCCACGGAGTGTTTCAATCTCCGGGCTGTCAGGTCAAGCCGTCAGCCATAGCATGACGGGACCACAACGTTCATGTTAGACACGCAACACTCACTGGGCCATCCTGGTCAGGACCTGCGCCCCAAGATAGGTGACAACCAGCAGCACAATTCCAAATTCCTGGCAGCATGTCACCATCGCAATTTAACACCATCACAACACATACAATTTGAATTATGATCCCCCACAGAACTGATCCAATGCCGAACAGGTACGCACAATTTGTGACGATCCCGAATATTCAATGGTCACAACAATACACCTCACATCCCGTATCCGTACACATCATCTCCGAGACTCGCATTGCAGCCTGCAGCTGTACCAACCGAGTGGAGAGAGCAACGCAATTTGACGGCAATTAACGGAAACGCACCCCCGATCCATGTAGAACACAAGGAGCATTCCCGCACAAAAGACATCATCTGTGCAACAACGGACAGGAACCAACCAGTGAGTTTGAAACAAACCGAACCTGTCATTTCAAAATGCCCTTCAACATTAACCATGGGACTCAGGGCATTCGAATTTTGAGAGCAAAAAAAAAACTAGACACAAAAGTCAAAAATCGCCGAATTGATTAATACAGTATATGCAGTATATGAAATTCGTACAGTCAATCATTTGGCGCAATGCTCCATCCAGTCCCCACATGGCAACACACACAATCAATACTCCAGACAATCCGTACATAGTAAATAATCACAAGCAAGTACCCAACAGTCCCTACACTGTTAACAATTCCAAGCAAAGCTCCATACGGTCTGTACCTTGGCAACAATGAC
Organism: Lampetra planeri; assembly: GCF_965212315.1. NCBI lineage: Eukaryota > Metazoa > Chordata > Hyperoartia > Petromyzontiformes > Petromyzontidae > Lampetra > Lampetra planeri. Next base: position 9,031,918 of record NC_136146.1, read on the forward strand.
GATCAAAGTTTCTTACAGTTACACGTGACAATCACGAGCGAAACTCCATACAGTATACACAATAACAATGGCGATTTCGCAACAAAACGATGTAACAACACGAGTCGTTAACACGGCAACCTACACCATATCAACGGAGCTCGGGACACCAACAACGAATTAATCATTAACTACACCCAGAAGATACCGATCTCGACGCCGTATTTAACCGTCCGCGAGGAACACAAAACCGGAGAGTCAAACTGAAAAAGTCCCTCCCAGCAGTGTCTCCAACGTCGAAACCCTCTCTTCAATCACGGGCCCCTCTCGCTCTCCCCACCGATGCCCTCCCCCGCTCTTCTTACTTCAATGTGGGGAGGGAGGCCTGTAATCACAGGGCCGCAGCGGCGCGCCGCCAGGCCGGCGCAGCACACAAGGCGCAAAAGGCGGGAACGCCGCCATCGCGAAAACACTGCCGCGGTGAAAATGGCGGGAACGCCGCTGTGGGAAGTGCGGGAACGCCCACACGTTGAAATGGCGGGAACGCCGTCGCCGCGGGAATGCTGGCACGTAAAAAAAAAAATGGCGGGAACGCCGGCACGTTGAAGTGGCGGGAAACCCCCGGCATGGTGCAAATGGCGGGAACGCCGGCGCTGTGAAACTGGCGGGAACGCCGCCGCAGTGAAATGCAGGAACGCTGGCACCGCCGAAACGGCGCGAACGCCACAGCTGCGTTATCTTGCAATTTCGCCATCACTCACCAACACCCGGCCACTCCCTTGCCACCAGCAGCTGGTCGAGTTGACGAGCGACGTCGCTCCAACTCGCCGTCGATGGCGACCAGCCCGGGCTCGCAGCCTCCTCCCATGCAGGCTGCAGTCGCCCATCCCCCGGGGCACATCCCCGGGGCCCCAGACTCCGTGGTCGTCGCAGGGAGAGGCCAGGTGCAACCCACACCGTCCATCCGCACCTCCGGTTGGGTCTTGCACTCCGCTGCCAGCTTTTACACCATGGCAGCGAAGGGTACAGCTTCTTCAAATTAATCAGCGAAAGTTCGATGACCACTTCTACACCAAATGTAGTAAGACCGAATTAGGTGCACACACACGCAGCTTGGAGGCAACACTATTTATTAAACGGTAAATAACATAACGCTGTACATGAGGTGGTGACCACCTTCCTCAACTCACTAACACTCTGGAACGCGACACAGACTGGACCAGGCAGGCAATGGCCTGCCTGGCCCAGGACGACGACTCGGGACTTGACGACCGATGATGTCTTCACTTCGGAGTACAGTACAACAGCCTCGCTCTGCGTTCACACCACGCTTATATCTGGTTTGGCGTGGCTGGCTCCGCCCCGGCGTGGCTGGCTCTCTTCAGGCCACGCCTCCCTTCCCCGGACACGCCTCACTTCCCCCACCTCTGGGAGGGTCCGGATCCCTCCACCACGTGACCCCCCAGGCACCCCCTTGGGGCCCCCAGCCTTCGTACGGGCCGACACAGTAGTGACCTTTCTCTGTCACTACATAATTATGTAACACGATTTTTGTTCCTGGGTAGTAAGTGTTATTTTCGAATTGCTTATGCCTCAAAAGTTTACAAAATGGTTTTGATTCCCCACAAACTTTGGTTTTGTGATCAGGACTTTATGTGAAGGAATTACACAAATGCACACGTTTTCTCATTGAAAATAGGTACATTTCAAAATATCACTGTCCTTGTCACAAAAGCAAAGTATGTGGGAAATAAAAGCCATTTTCTGTACTTTTGAGGCATAAGCAATTAGGAAATAACACTTACTACCCAGGAACAAAAAATCTATACATTTGTTACACAGTGTTATTAATGGAGTGGATTATTAACTTTGCTTTTGTGTCCTGGTCACAAAATAAAAGTTTGTGGGGACTAAAAGCCATTTTCTGTACTTTTGAGGCATAAGCAACTAGAAAATAACACTACCCAGGAACAAAGAAACCATTTTTTTTGTTACATAGTGAGGTGCTGGGAAAAGAACTACAAACTGAACACACAAAAAGTAGGACAACAAACGAACACTTAAAATGGCCTGGGAAAGGAAGCCAGTGGTTTGTGAGGCAATGGAAGAGGAGGCTCGTGTTGGATTGACGGCAGGAAGAATACCTCTGGGGCAGCGACCGCACAGAGGATCGGCGAGTGATCTGGTCGTGGAGCCCTCGTTTGGATTTCTAATCAAGGCGCTTGGGAACTAGGAAAATGTGGTCTGGGTGAGAAGCCAAGCAGCTGGTGATCATATGGAGCTTGGAGCTCAGCAGGCAGTTGTGAAAATCACATTGAGTGATAATTCAGTTACTTTTACGTCTAATGAGATGTTAAATTAATGAGCGGTGTGTACTGGTTATGAGCAGTGTTTGCTGGTTATGTATGAGTGGTATGTGCTAGTTATGGGTGCTTTTTGATGGTTATGAGTGGTGTGTGCCAGTTTTAATCCTGGCAGTGTCTGCCAGCGTTTTCAATTTAACGACTTCACCCATTCCCATGGAGCTCCGATATTTGGATATGCCTCTCCACCTGTGTCAGTGCTTTATAACCGGTACATTGTTCAGACAAATTCTTATTTTCCTTTATTGTGGCGGAGCTGATAATATTACGTTATATTTTTTTTTTAATAAGACTTGAGTTCACTTCCAACGCTGCACAACCGCAATTGCACCTTTGAAGAGTGTTTTGTAATGTACAGGGCTTATGGTGCTGATGTTAGCCGTAACTTGCTTTTATTTTATCACATGAGGGGCTTTGCGTATAAAACTCTATTCATATGAACCTGACCGCCGTCGTCACCCCTGAACGCGAGCCCGCGGAGCTGCCGGAGGAGTGGAAATCCTCTCCCCGAGTTTTATGAGCACTCCGCTGTGGCAAGAAAACGTCCGAAACGCACACCACTGTCTGATCTCATGGGTTTTAATTGTCGCTCACAAACTCTCCCCCCCCTTCCCCCCATTCACAATGTGGCAGTTGTTTTTGCGCCCAGACGCCCGTGGCCACCCCCCACCCCTCCTTCCATAAGTTGTATAACGTAGCCCCCCTGATCTTCGCTGTGCCTACGTCTAGACGCAACGTGTTGGCGCCCCTGCAGTGTTATGTAACAGTCCCACGGCCGATGGCCCAGAGCGGATCGCGGGCGGGCAGGCTTTCCTGTGGGGTTACGTAAGTGGCCGCTGCCTCCTCCTCCTCTTCGCCACCACTGGGGATGGCACCACTGGTCTCGCGACGGCAATCGCTCGCTCGCTGGCGCCCGCTGTCCGAAGAGGCAGGAGGAGGGCGGCGAGGGATGCTCGGGCAAGCGGGCCGCTCGGGGCGCGTGGAGATTTCCAAGCTGAGCGCGGAGGGTAGGGCAGGTTGGGTGGTTCGTGTAGTTTGCGTGGGGTGTGTGGTGTGAGAGTCGTGGTGGTGGGATGTTAACTACCTCGCTCGGTATACAGGAGGCTGTGGGTTCGATCCCGACCCTGACGCTTGCTGTATATTTGGAGTTTGCATGTTCTCCCCGTGGTTACGTGCATTTTTCCCTTCACATTTAGAATCAATGTGCGTTTTTGGCGGATATAAATTTCCACTTGATAAGCCACTTCGTTTATGCTTTCATTTGCGGCCAGGTCGCTTCTGAAAAAGAGATATATATCTCAGTAGACCTTACCTGGTAAAATTAAAATAATTTTCTTTTACCGAGTGTGTTGTGTGTGCCAATAGGTCTGTGTGTGCTTTGTGTTCGCTGAGGATGTGTGTGGTGTGTACTGGAGGGGTGTGTGTACTGGTTGATTTGTGTGTGTGGCTAATCACCTGTGTGTGTGTGTGTTGGGTCAAGGGATGGCTCTCTTTTGGCCAACCATGTGTGCTGATTATCTAGTGATTGCTGCCCACTCTAAGGAGTTGGAAACTGCTGCTGAACCTGGAGCGTCCCACTAAGTCATGGGGCCTTACCTTCAGCCCCACAAAAACAACGCACTTGTCTGGGTATTTTATGTCATCAAATACTCCCCACCATTCACTCTCCATGAATGATGGGGCAGTTGTGGGGAGAGTGGAGATATTTCTGTACCTGGGCAGTGTGCTTATAACCTCCTCCGGTTTGACAGCAGAGGTCTCACTCCGAATCATTCGAACGACATTATTTTTTTTTCGGCATATACTGTGTCGAAGCTACCTGGCTTCACAATCTATGCGAGGCTCCAGATCTACTCGGCCACAGTTATAAATTCCCTTCTATATGCTTGAGAAACGTGGAACCCTCTAAGGGAACATTTGTGCCGGTTTGAAACAATCAGGCTGGCCTGCCTACGATCCATCCTGGGTTTAACCAGCCTGGATTGTGTGAGGAGCACACAGATTCAAAACGTCGCCTTTCACGACCACTGTTTCATAATAGATTTTTGGGTTATGTCTGTGTAGTGGTGGTATTGACGTGCGCCGACTGTGACAGTGATGGATCACGGGGCGGCGCGGGGTGCGGGGTTGGGCACGCGTTGTGGGCGTGGTGTGGACGCGCGCGCCGGGAGTGACAGATGACGAGGCGGCGCGGAGTGAGTGGTGAGGCACGATGAGATGTGGGAAAAGAGGATCGTAGCCAGCGCCCGGCGATTGGTCGAATAAGTGGGTGCTCGCAGCGACGTCCGCAGGTGGGGTATAAAGGGGGACGCGCGAGAGCACTCGGGGAGAGTTACCCAGTTGAAGACCCGAAGACGGAGCTGAAGACCTAGTGAAGCCGAGTAGCTCAGTGGCGTTAGGCGCCGAGTAGCTAAGTGGATGTTGGTCATCCGAGTAGCTCAGTGGCGTTAGTCGCCGAGTAGCTAAGTGGATGTTGGTCATCCGAGTAGCTCAGTGGGCGTTAGTCGCCAAGTAGCTAAGTGGGTGTTTGTCACCCGAGTACTAAGTGGATGTTGGTCATCCGAGTAGCTCAGTGGCGTTAGTCGCCAAGTAGCTAAGAGGATGTTGGTCATCCGAGTAGCTCAGTGGGCGTTAGTCGCCAAGTAGCTAAGTGGGTGTTTGTCACCCGAGTACTAAGTGGATGTTGGTCATCCGAGTAACTCAGTGGGCGTTAGTCGCCAAGTAGCTAAGTGGGTGTTTGTCACCCGAGTACTAAGTGGATGTTGGTCATCCGAGTAGCTCAGTGGGCGTTAGTCGCCAAGTAGCTAAGTGGGTGTTTGTCACCCGAGATACAAAGTAGGTGTTAGTCACCTGTAACCAAGTTTGATAAAATAAAGAGTGTGTTACCCGTGAAGTCGTCTCCCGTGGAGTTACTACATTACAACTGGCGTCAGAAGTAAACCTGTCTTCAAGAAGTATGGACACAAGGAAGACTACCCGTACCCACGAGCGAGGTCGGGATGACGACGGCGTACCGGGGACACCGACCTCGGGAGTAGAGGACGAGGAGTTGCCGCCGATGCAGCACTTCGCGGTGATGGCCGACGCTCCGCTTGCCTCCGACACCGGCCTCCAGGACGCGCACGCCCGCTTGGCGGAGTTGCTACTCGCCGCCGCCGCTGTCTTGGCCGACATCTCCGTTCCGGCGAGCGGAAAAAACGGCTGCGGGGGTCGTGGAGGAAGCGACGGTGGAGGATTCCCGCCAAAGGGCGCTTCGCGCCAAAAGCCTGGAAGTTGCCGCCGTTTTTGGGGGGCCGCCACCGATTGGCGGGAAAGACGGACGCCACGTGGCCGGACACCTCCGCGCAGCGCAGCCCACGTCATCGGCGCGCGCCGGAGCCCTCCATTTTGCGCCTGACAACCGAGCCGACATTTTACACAACTCCAGCGGAGCGCGGGAAAATCTCTCCGACGTCGACGACGATCGGGTCCTCCAGCAAAGATTGCCCGCGCTGTCGGCGTTCAAGGCGGATGGGGGCGACTGGGGAGCCTTCCAACGAAGGTTCCTCGCTCATCAGGAGATGTCGGGGTGGTCCGACACCACTGCCCTGCGTGCGTTGCCAGCGATGCTTGACGACGACGCGCTTGCAGCCTTCACATCCGCTGCAAGGTCGTCCCGCTCTACGCTCCAGGCCGCACTACACCTGATGGCGAAGGTGTTCAGGCCGCCCTCCACGTGCCGCCACCAGTTCTACGATCGGCGGAAGGTGGCTGGGGAAACGACGCTAGCCTACCGCACGGCACTGCTCGCCTTGGCGGACGCGGCTTTTCCCCGCATGGATAAGGAGGGGAAGGACGCCATGGTGACGGAGCAGCTGCTGGTGTTGGCCCACGAGTTGGGGGTCCCCATCAACGTGGCAGACGAGATGGAGATCTGCTCCCTGGCGATCGCCACGAGCATTCACGCGTACGAGGTCCTCAAACGCAAGCCGGGGGTCGTCTGCAAATGGCCGGGGAATGCGGCACTGGCCGCCACGATCGCCGAACCTCAGCCAGCTCCGGTGCAGGAGCGGGGCTTCGCTGCATCGTGTCCGGGGGAGTGGAGAACGGGAGGTCGTTCGCCCACACGTTCGCCCCGCAAGCTGGAGCAACCGAAACCTACGACGTCCGTCGTCTGCTACAACTGCGGCCTTCGGGGTCACGTCGCAGCCGGGTGCCGGGCCCCGCGTCCGCGCGCCGCAGGACCACGTCGGGACGACGACCAGGGCCACAAGTCATCCCAACAAAACCCGGCAAGTCGCGGCACCTCACACGTTCGGTCCACAAACACGGCACATTCGGGTCGCCGCTTCGCGGTGGGGGGTTCGCGGCTGGGTGCCGGGGGTTCAATTCGGCGAGGGGGGTCCGTACGCGGCCCGCAAGCAGTCGAGTGGTCCGAATTGGCCCACAGGATCGTGGCTGCGTCAGCCGGGTCGTCCGTGGTAACGGGGTTCATTGACGGGGTTGAGGTCCGGGTGCTTGTTGACACGGGTGCGTCGGCCACCATCATCTCGGACCTTATTTATAACATTCTTCCCGTCCAAAGTAGACCCCTTCTGCCAGTAGACGTGCCATTTTATGCGGCGAATGGGGGATCCCTGGGGATCATCGGCCAGATTCGGGCGACTATTTGCATTGGGGACATTAAATTAGCGGGCCCTATTTTTGTATCATCATCGCTGGCCGTTCCCTGTTTGCTAGGTACGGACTTTTTGTCAAAAATGCCCATCAAAATTCTTATTGATCAGGCCTGCATAGAGCTTCCGTCAGGTCGGCGGGTTGCCTTCTTGTCGAGCCCTATCAAAGTGCGCACGGTTTGTGCGACGGTGCAGGCGCTGGCGACTCACACTGTACGGGTACCCCCGGGATCGCAAATGTTAGTACCCCTTCGGTTCAGGAAGCCACTCGAGGTGGGTGCGGAGGCACAGGGGGTGCTGTTGGGGCCGTCAAACAGAGCCAGTAAGGGCCTCGACTTAGCGGTTGCTCAAACCGTGGTGAGAGGGGACAGTGAGCCGTTCGTAATGGTCCTGAATACGGGGTCGCGGCCGGCCGTAATTGCGCAGGGAACGGTGCTGGCTCACGCCGCGCCGCTGCCCGTTGAGGAACGGCTCGTGGCTCAAGCAGATTTTACTGTCGAGTCGCATCCTCAAAGTGATGAGGGGACTGAGTGGTTGGACTCGCTGTGTGCGGGTTCTGCTAACTTGTCCGGGGTGCAATTGGGAGCATTGAGGGGTTTGCTCATCGAGTTTGCTGACGTGTTCAGCAAACATAAGTACGATATCGGCTGCACTGACTTGTTGCGCCACCACATAGCTACAGGGGACGCGGCCCCTATTCGTCAGAATCCCTTCCGGCTCAGCCCGGCCGAGAAGGAACATGTGCAATCGGCGGTTAATGATATGTTGGCGGCCGATATCATTTCGCCCTCTTCTAGTCCGTGGGGTGCTCCTATTGTCCTAGTGAAGAAACAGGACGGGTCCTTGCGGTTTTGTGTCGATTTCCGCCGCTTAAACAAAATCTCGATGGCAGATGCGTATCCGCTCCCCAGGATGGATGAGTCGCTGGATGCCTTGGCGGGAGCGCAGTTTTTTTCCACACTCGATCTGCTTTCTGGATTTTGGCAATTGCCACTCGATAACGAGTCTAAACCTAAAACTGCTTTCCGGACACCTGGGGGCCTTTTTGAATTCAACCGTTTGCCCATGGGCTTACATTCCGCTCCCGCCACGTTCCAGAGACTCATGGAATTGGTTTTGTCGGGCCTCCAATGGGATACCTGTTTGATTTATCTTGACGATATTATCGTCTTTAGTCGGACTTTCGAGGAGCACCTCCAGCGACTGAGAGCGGTGTTCCTCTGGATGCGTTCCGCTAAGCTAAAATTTAAACCGGCTAAATGTTTTCTGCTTCGGGAATCGGTCAGGTATTTGGGCCATATCGTGAGTCGTTCAGGGATCTCGACGGACCCTGCTAAGACGCATTGCGTCAGCTCATGGCCAACGCCAACCTCGGTCACGGAGGTTCGTAGTTTCATTGGTTTTGCCTCCTATTACCGTCGTTTTGTCAAGCAATTTGCCACCATAGCCAAGCCCCTGCACGCTTTGACGGCTAAGGGTGTGAGGTTTCACTGGGGGGCAGAGGAGGAGGATGCGTTCTGCTCCCTCCGTGACGCTTTGGTGCAGGCTCCCCCCTTGTGTTACCCCGATTTCACACAACCGTTTTTGCTTGACACGGACGCCAGCAATACGGGTATCGGGGGGGTGCTCTCACAGTTGGTCGGGGGGGTTGAACGGGTGGTCGCCTAGGGTAGTAGGGTTCTTTCCCCCGCAGAACAACGCTATTGCGTAACTCGTCGTGAATTGTTAGCCATTGTGTTTTTTACACAGCAATTCAGGCCGTATCTTTACGGCCGTCATTTTACGGTCCGGACGGACCATGCGGCTCTACAATACGCTATGCGCGTGGCGCAGCCATCGGGCCAATTGTCCCGATGGTTGGAGGTCCTTCAAGACTACCAATTCACGACGATTTACCGCAAGGGGTTGCGGCACTCAAACGCGGACGCCTTGTCGCGGTTGCCGCCGTGCACGGACTGCACATGTTTGTTGGGATCAGCGCGGTGCAAACCCCCGGTCGCCGGCACCCCGGGAGTTGCGCTCGCCGCCACTGACACCCCGGGAGAGGACGCCCCCACGGGGAGGGATTCGCTGTTGTCGTTGCCCCTCATTGAGTGGGGCCGCCTCCAGATGTCCGACAGCTCCCTACTTACGCTGCGTCGGAAAGTTGGCGCTCCCGAACAAGGGGAGGCGCGGGTCGGTTCCTGGGTGTGCAGACAGGGCCTGTTGATGAGGTGGGACAACATGTCCCGGCGTCACGTGCTCGTGGTGCCTGTTGCTATGCGGGGTAGGGTTGTTCTGGCAGCTCATGAACGGCTCATGCATCTGGGTTTTCACAAAACGCTCGCCCTAATCCAGCGAGACTATTATTGGCCGGGGATGGGTAACGACGTGGCGAATATTCTTAAGGGATGCGTAGGGTGCGCCAAAAGGAAACCGCCACCATTGGCAGCTAATCCACCGCTGCAATCCATTCAGGTTTCGCTTATAAACGAATTGGTAGCGTTGGACATCTTGGGGCCCTTTCCGGTTACACCAAGGGGAAATAGGTTCCTGCTGGTTGGCGTGGAATACTTCACCCGATGGCCTATGGCATGGCCGCTCGCCAACCAGTCGGCTGCGGCGGTGGCGGACGCCTTTGTCCAGGGTTATGTGTTGGACAAGGGCGCCCCCGAACGCTTGCTGACGGATCAAGGGAAGAATTTTTCGAGCGTTTTGTTGCGCGAGGTGTGCGACCTGTTGGGTACAAAGAAAGTGCGTACTTCCCCCTACCACCCGCAGACTGACGGGATGGTTGAGCGTCTGAACAGAACGATTACGTCTATGTTGTGCCAACAGGTCCGCGACGATCAGGTTGATTGGGACTTACAGGTGCCGGGGGTACTCGCGGCCTATCGAATGGCCCCTCATGCGGCGACAGGGTTTTCCCCATTTTTTCTTATGTATGGGCGGGAGGCCGATCCGGCCATGGACGTCCAACTGGGGATTTCCCAGCCACGTGCAAAATCTAAATTGGCAGACCACATCAAATTTAATATCGCCAAATTGACTGAAGCGCGGGAGGGGGCAAGGTTGAATTCGCGGTCGCGGCAAATTGCAAACGAGAAATTGCATGAGCGGAGGGTGCATACGCATGATTGGAAACCAGGCGATAAGGCCTGGCTGCATTGTCCACATGCACCGTTGGCTACGTCCCCCAAGTTGTTGAGACCTTGGAGGGGACCGGTGGAAATTGTGCGGGTTGCACGGCCCCAGAGTATACAGATTAAATGGGGGAAACGCCGTTGGTATGTGCACCCCTCCCGACTGAAGCCCTATGCGGCACCGTGTGACCCCGTTCTGTGCCGTGACGACCGGGCGTGTGATGTGACCGTCGACTCGGGGAGGGAGGTGTCGCACGCTGATCCTCACGTGTCTCCACCTGACCCACCCCCAGGTGCCTCGGGCTTGACGGCTGCTGACCGTCGAGAGCCTGAACCCCGGGGCACGCACGAGTCCTCGATGCCTGGCCGATGTCTTCCTGAACCGCCGGCACCACCGGACGTTCAACCGCGTCTGGTGCCGTACGACGGACCGGCAAGGCGGACTCGGGCTAGGTCTCAACAATTTTCATGAGGACGTTTTTTTTGTGCTCTACACCGAGCTCGCCCGGTGTTCCCCTCTGCCGGGGTAATGTCCCGTTGTAGGGACGCTCGGAAGAAAAGGGGACACTGCACGAGTCGAAAGAAAAAAAAAAAAAATTTCCATTTATTTTTTTTGTATACACATTGCTATTGTCACTCGCCGGTTTGTATATATTGTTCTATTGTCGCGGTGGCATTGGTTGAGGGTTGCAGATGGTGGTGTTCGCGTCGTGTTGTGTTGTTAGCTTAGTTGTTGTTCTTGTTGTTGTGTTGTGTTACGGGGCACACTGGGAGGGTTTGTATATTTTTGTAGCAGCCGGGGCGGCTGCGAGCTATGTGGTAGGGGGTGATGTAGTGGTGGTATTGACGTGCGCCGACTGTGACAGTGATGGATCACGGGGCGGCGCGGGGTGCGGGGTTGGGCACGCGTTGTGGGCGTGGTGTGGACGCGCGCGCCGGGAGTGACAGATGACGAGGCGGCGCGGAGTGAGTGGTGAGGCACGATGAGATGTGGGAAAAGAGGATCGTAGCCAGCGCCCGGCGATTGGTCGAATAAGTGGGTGCTCGCAGCGACGTCCGCAGGTGGGGTATAAAGGGGGACGCGCGAGAGCACTCGGGGAGAGTTACCCAGTTGAAGACCCGAAGACGGAGCTGAAGACCTAGTGAAGCCGAGTAGCTCAGTGGCGTTAGGCGCCGAGTAGCTAAGTGGATGTTGGTCATCCGAGTAGCTCAGTGGCGTTAGTCGCCGAGTAGCTAAGTGGATGTTGGTCATCCGAGTAGCTCAGTGGGCGTTAGTCGCCAAGTAGCTAAGTGGGTGTTTGTCACCCGAGTACTAAGTGGATGTTGGTCATCCGAGTAGCTCAGTGGCGTTAGTCGCCAAGTAGCTAAGAGGATGTTGGTCATCCGAGTAGCTCAGTGGGCGTTAGTCGCCAAGTAGCTAAGTGGGTGTTTGTCACCCGAGTACTAAGTGGATGTTGGTCATCCGAGTAACTCAGTGGGCGTTAGTCGCCAAGTAGCTAAGTGGGTGTTTGTCACCCGAGTACTAAGTGGATGTTGGTCATCCGAGTAGCTCAGTGGGCGTTAGTCGCCAAGTAGCTAAGTGGGTGTTTGTCACCCGAGATACAAAGTAGGTGTTAGTCACCTGTAACCAAGTTTGATAAAATAAAGAGTGTGTTACCCGTGAAGTCGTCTCCCGTGGAGTTACTACATTACATCTGCATAAGTAAAATGTGTGTTATAAACCTTCCTCCACCCCACATGGCCAATTAATAAAGTTGTCACGTGAGCAAACGTGCCGAATCATTAATGCAGCAGCAGCACTGCTGTGGTGGTGGAGAGCAATGTCACAACATATTTAACAATTGGGTGAGGATGTTTCACTGGTGGTTACAACCAGCATCATCAGGCAGTTGCCAGAATTGCTCAAATGTCCTCCGGTCTTAAATGGAGGTGTGTGATGTCATCCATGGGTGCCCACAAGGGAGCAGGAAGTGATACTCAGAGGTTAATGGATTTACATAAATCATGCTATTTTAGCTTAAAATAATTTAAGTTATATTTGAAAATATGACGGTGTATATACTTACGTGATGTAACAAGTTGGTAATAATGAATTAGATGTACTAGATGGTTAAGTTAGATTCTAATAAATCATTTCGATTTAAAGACAGAGGTTCTCTGCAAGCCATCTGGCTACCATGAGAGATTCGTTCATGAGGCGATCCACATATACAAACACAGAGACAATTTCAACCGAGAAGATGGATTCCGGCTTAGCAATCATTGGAAGGACGTAATAAACCATTTTGGATCTTAACTGATTGTGTCCACGTTTATGTTGACTTTCAGACCGCGTTCCACTCACTGACATGGACTATATATCTTGTATTCTCCGCAGGGAATGGATTCTTTGCTCCGCTGCAAGCTTCCTACCACCACTCTCCCATTGACATATTTCGTTGCTTCCTCTTAGTACCTTTCATGCGACGGTCAATGGTATAGTGTATCGCATATTGTATAATAATAAATAGTATTAAAGTGTAATGTGTAATACAATGTATAAGGTAATATATAGTATCGTAATTGTATAGTGAATTTACAGCAGTGTGGTATACAGTTAGGTGGGTAGAATAATACATAGTGTAATATTACACTATGTATTATTCTAAGACATAGGGTAGTGTATAGTAATACAGTATACAATTTAATGTTGGGTTTGTCTATGGCAGCATATAGTACGGGAAAGACCCGTGTGATTCAAGGAAAAAGTTTCAAAAGTTTAGCTGGAAGCATATTATATTTTTTGCGACCGAGAATTGTAATGTATTACTTACGGTTAGTAGCTCAGCTTATTGAGAGTATATTTAGCATACTGATGATACTATGTAGTTTATACTTTAGCTTTTTACGTGGTTGTTTAGTTCCTGCAGCTACATACTATTAACATTCCTTCCCTTTATTAATGCTACCCCTACCCCCTCCCTTTGATGCTGCTAATCCTGCATAATGCATGGGCATAATATGACTTTGAAAATCCCCCGCCCACCTCCCACGCATTTCACAATTAGCACCATTCGCATTCTTGCATTTCCCATAAATATGCTAAATTCCTCTTCATATGCAAATTATTTTGTCAAGGCGCTCTTCCTCCTCCCTCCCAGCTTAAATAGACGCTCCAAGCCTAGGATGTGTCATTCAGACTCTGTCTTATCGACAGACATGTTCTTCACCTGAGGACGGCTGCTTGCGTTGTGGCCGAAACGTCGTGAGAATTATTTTATTATGTTTTATTTTTATTATTTTATTACTTCCCTTCTACGTGACTTTACCGAAAGAACCAAGAAGATCTAATAAATCATGTTAGTGAGGTATACATATTTACATTATTTGATTATTTAGCTGCTATAAATTTCCACATGCTATACCACATTGTTGAGCTATCATTTGTAACAAGATTGCTTCTGAAAAGTAAGTTAATCACTCAAGTAGGCCTTACCTGGTTAAATTAAACTAGTAATTAGTTAAATGAACTATACTAATTGGTCCATAATGTTACAATCATGCTGTATTACAAGTAAAGTAAATATACTTTTTTTATCGAAGTTGTCATGTGGTTACTCAATGATGCGTTTCCACGCTGCACTTGGCTCGTAGCCGTCAGCTCGGTTGAAAACATTTTTGTGTTATTTTTCTTCACTGTCCTTAACGAGTTGGCCAATAGTCGTTCGGCCTTTGCATAGAACACCAACGTTACGAGCGGCAGGCGAATGGGCGCCCGTTGGCTGGGACGTTCCGCAACTGTCGACAATTGTGCGAGGGCTGGATTTTCCTCCACTGGCATTCTGATATTCTTGTCCCCGTCTGTACAGCAACATAGCATTGGCACCGGAGCAAGCGATCCGCTCGACGCCTTCTGTTGTCAGTTTAACACCTCGTAGGCTTTCACGACCAATATTATCCATACTCGAGGGTTTTGGGTTAGATCTGTTGTAAGTTCAGGTAAAGTTTTCCCTGTGGTCGCGTGACATTTTTTCTTCGGGTCCTCCTGTTATTTTTCTCCACGTATAAACATGCATTGAGATTACTTAGATTATTTTGGCGCTTTAAATGTTCAAATGATGGGCCACTTTGTTGAGCTATCATTTGTGGCCAGGTTGCTTCTGAAAAAATATGTTAATATAGTGAGGGAAAAAAGTATTTGATCCCCTGCTGATTTTGTACATTTGCCCACTGACAAAGAAATGATCAGTCTATAATTTTAATGGTAGGTTTATTTGAACAGTGGGAGACAGAATAAAAACAAAAATCCAGAAAAACGCATGTCAAAAATGTTATGAATTGATTTGCATTTTAATGAGGGAAATAAGTAATTTACCCCCTCTCAATCAGAGATATTTCTGGATCCCAGGTATCTTTTATACAGGTAACGAGCTGAGATTAGGAGCACAGTCTTAAAAGGAGTGCTCCTAATCTCAGCTTGTTACCTTTATAAAAGACACCTGTTCACAGAAGCAATCAATCAATCAGATTCCAAACTCTCCACCATGGCCAAGACCAAAGAGCTCTCCAAGGATGTCAGGGACAAGATTGTAGACCTGCACAAGGCTGGATTGGGCTACAAGACAATCGCCAAGCAGCTTTTTGAGAAGGTGACAACAGTTGATGCGATTATTCGCAAATGGAAGAAACACAAAAGAACTGTCAATCTCTCTCGGCCTGGGGCTCCATGCAAGATCTCACCTCGTGGAGTTGCAATGATCATGAGAACGGTGAGGAATCAGCCCAGAACTACACGGGAGGATCTTGTCAATGATCTCAAGGCAGCTGGGAACATAGTCACCAAGAAAACAGTTGGTAACACACTACGCCGTGAAGGACTGAAATCCTGCAGCGCCCGCAAGGTCCCCCTGCTCAAGAAAGCACATATACATTCCTGTCTGAAGTTTGTCAATGAACATCTGAATGATTCAGAGGACAACTGCGGGAAAGTGTTGTTGTCAGATGAGACCAAAATGGAGCTCTTTGGCATTAACTCAACTTGCCGTGTTTGGAGGAGGAGGAATGCTGCCTATGACCCCAAGAATACCATCCCCACCGTCAAACATGGAGGTGGAAACATTATGCTTTGGGGGTGTTTTTCTGCTAAGGGGACAGGACAACTTCACCGCATCAAAGGGACGATGGACAGGGCCATGTACCGTCAAATCTTGGGTGAGAACCTCCTTCCCTCAGCCAGGGCATTGAAAATGGGTCGTGGATGGGTATTCCAGCATGACAATGACCCAAAACACACGGCCAAGGCAACAAAGGAATGGCTCAAGAAGAAGCACATTAAGGTCATGGAGTGGCCTAGCCAGTCTCCAGACCTTAATCACATAGAAAATCTTTGTAGGGAGCTGAAGGTTCGAGTTGCCAAACGTCAGCCTCGAAACTTTAATGACTTGGAGAAGATCTGCAAAGAGGAGTGGCCAACTACAAGAAACGTCTGACCTGTGATTGCCAACAAGGGTTTTGCCACCAAGTACTAAGTCATGTTTTGCAGAGGGGTCAAATACTTATTTCCCTCGTTAAAATGCAAATCAGTTTATAACATTTTTGACATGCGTTTTTCTGGATTTTGTTGTTATTCTGTCTCTCACTGTTCAAATAAACCTACCATTAAAATTATAGACTGATCATTTCTTTGTCAGTGGGCAAACGTACAAAATCAGCAGGTGATCAAATACTGTTTTCCCTCATTGTACCTCAGTGGGCTTTGCCGGGTAGGGTGGGAATGGTTTAGTTGTATTTGTATGTGTTTGGGTGCTTTGTTTACCTTTCTAGTACTTTGCACTTCTCTCCTGTTTTTGTAACTGTTTGTTGTAACGTTCTTACCCACTCGTACTAGACCGTTGTGAAAAAGAGCTTCATAACCCATCGAATTCCTCCAGTATAAATAAATATTCAAACATTTATCTTCTGAAAGTTCTTTCTTAGTACCAATGCAAGAATCGTATTTTGTGAACCGTGCCCAAACCTCACTCGGATTATTTAGTTTTCCGTCGTCTTGCAAATTATTGTTTCCATCCAATAGTAACACTTTTTTGACATGTTTTTAACCTCACTCAGACTCTCACCCAGACGACATTGTGTTTTCCTGATGTACGAGCATCTTGATGATAGAGGCTTCCGGTTTGTGGGTGATGGTGATGCGAGTGTGGTGTGAATGTGGTGTAAGTGTGTGTTGCGAGTGTGCTTTCAGATCGGCATCGGCATGCGTTTTCTTTCGCCAAGACGCTGTGTTGTATGCATCCATGTGGGCCGTGACCAAGCAGAGTTATGTCCAGGAATGGGGAGGAGTGTTTGCCTCCACCATTCCCATAGTAAACTGAATATATGGGTGTTGAGTTTAATTGATTCAGGAATTCATTAAGTATTTTTTTTACCAGAATCAGAATATTTGTCTACTGGAGAAATCCGATCTATAAAGCTCTTTTTTCACAGATATACAGTAGTAGGGGCGAGTCCTAAAGCTACAACAACGAAAAATAAAATAAAAACACGATAGGAGTGCAAAGTATAGGAAAGGTAAAGGTATCACTTTTTAAAAAATATACACAAATAAAGCTAAACAATTTGTTTTACTTACCAGGTAAAGCGACCTGGCCACAAATGATATCTCATGGAAAGTGACCAGTTAAGGATTGTGTCTTCCACATATATCAACCAAGGGGACAGCCTGATGAGGCTCATTGTAATCACCATCAAAACGTTACGGTACTCGAATTGAACAATAAACCCTTGTTAATTGAACACATATTGGGCTATGGCCTTGCCGAATTAAGTACAATGGTACTCCCCAATGCCTCCTGCCCCAATAATATTTTTTTTCAAATTTTGTTTCCAAACTCTTCACACACCATACACATTGACACACCTGCATCAGTTCTATTCAAAACTTTGGATTTGTCTCGCAGACCAAGGGATTTATACTTCAGTTCCTTTCTATTACTTCTTGATGTAGGTGTAGACGACATTTCTGAGAGGGTTGGCTTGCACAGAGTGCATTAACAAGGTTAAGTCCCAAGCGACAGGTCTGCACTAACGCTCACCACGCGTGCCACCACTGGACTGAGTTGTTGTTTTGGTCGTGGTGTGTGGCGTTGCTCCACGTGTATGCCGAAATTGGACCATTCGGTACAGCAATTCGGCTCAAGGAGAATTACTAATACTCTATATTTGCCGAAAGTGCAGGCGTGCCGAATTATCTCCAATTACGAATGATCAAATACCGAATTAATGAGGTTTTACTGTATATGTTGTGGTTTTTACTCTCCCACACTCTGGTGTGTTGAACTAGTCACTAAATGACATGTTTTATTTACATCAGAAACCTTACTAATTATCTGTATCGGGTGGTGGCAGGTTTAACGATACATTAACATTTATGCAATCTAACCCAAAAAACCTTTTATGGATAATATTGGTTGCGAAAGCGTACTCCATGACTACGTGTTAAACCGATGAGAGGGTTATAGTGTCCTTGATGCTGACGCTTTTGCTTCTAAAGTTTTCCCGTGTACACATTCTCAAAATAAAACAGGAGACAAAGAAGGAGAACCAAATGTGTGTTACTTAAGCAGTGTTCAGCCAATTGTGGACTGTCTCAAGGTAAACCTTTAATACGGCCGATGCGGCCACCTGATGCTACAAATGGCACATCAAAGAGTCAGCGGCCCTGCGAGTGCGGCCACGAATTCTAAAGTCATCAACCACGTCGTAAACGTGGCTGCTGTCTTCACTCTTTTAATTGACGAGGAATTGACGAGATCCACTCTGATTCTGAGCGGACGATTGAGTGGATGACAACATCTACAATTACATCTTTAATCTGCTGCTGTTAATCCATACGAAAGATTAGGAACGTTGAATATTAACCATTTGAACCGTTAACTGGAACCTTGGTGAACAGGTAAATCATGTAAGAACAGACCAGAATATAATTCGGATTAAATTTATATATAGATGACTTTCCACCTGTGTGTGTGGATAGTTGGCACAGTTAGCTCAATAGGGAGCGCAGGTGGTGCATCTGCCAGTGAGCCTTTGACACTTCACGTGGCCTCGGAGTGCACCTGGCCCGGCATAAGTGCCGTGGTGACATCACCGCCACTTAGTAGTGAATGGTGGCTGTTGGTGGTGGTGGATCTGGCTCTCCACCCGTGGGTGTGGTGTTGTGGTGGTGGATCTGGCTCTACCTGAGTGTGTGGTGGATCTGGCTGTCTAGCTGTGTGTGTGTGTGGTCGTGGTGGTGGATCTGGCTCTCTTGCTGAGTGTGTGTGGTTGTGGTGGTGGTGGATGTGGCTCTCCACCTGTGTGTGGTTGTGGTGGTGGAATTGGCTCTCCCACCTGTGTGTGTGGTTGTGGTGGTTGCTCTGGCTGTACCTGTGTGTGGGGTCGTGGTGGTGTATCTGGCTCTCTACCTAAGTGTGTGTGTTTGGGAATCATATTCTGGGCGTCTGTGCGAAACTCATGACAAAGGAAGCGTTTGTGCGCGCATTGGAAGCGTCGCACTGGCTGGCACATCTCTCTTTTCCAAAGGAACCGTTGGTGTATCTTGTTTCTTGTATCTCACATGCCACAAAAATGTTGCATCAATAGGCTTTCATTCGCTTTTGAATACAGGATCGCTGGTTATTAAATCCACGTCTTTGAGATGCATCGTAGAACAATGCATCACAAAGGGAACGCTCCTACTTTGAAGTAAATAAGCAGCCGGGCTGATTTAATGGAAATGGAGGGCACCTTTGAGATTGAGTCTGTGTGGCGGTAGCAGCGCGCATGCTGCATGTACCGTGTGTGCATGCGTTTTGCAAGAATGGTTATGATGTTTGCGTCAGTTGAGCTGAGTAGCGCACCGCACTAAATCACAGACACATGAGGCTTCTTCCACGCATGTCTGTTATTCGCATGGCCCTCCGTTGTGTGTGTGTGTACGAATACCAAACTATGATGATGAGTATGTCATCCTCATCATCATAGGCTATCCCTCTCAGTCGAGGATGATTGTCTTCCAAATAAAAGTTGGATTATCTGTGTGTCTGAAGATGGTTGAAGAGACCAATTTGGGATCAACAGATTCTGCCACAACTTGAGCGCGTGTGTCCAGTTAGAGTGGTGGGTGGAATTGCATTAGTAAGTCGTAGTGTATGTATGTCTCAGTCAGTCACCCCATGGCACACCTGGGTCTGTCTCGTGACCTCCTGCCACCGGGCTTCCGACACTTCACGTGGCCTTAAAGTACACATAGCCTGGCACAAGTGCCGTGGGGACGTCACCGCCACTTAGTGGCGAATGGCGATTGTTGTTGTATGTTGAATTTCTTGCACACCATACGTAGCCAACCACCCTAATCGGAGGTGTGGGGTGGGTGGGCACGCAGCTCAGCGACGCGTAAAAGTTTGGCAAAGGCGTCTCGAGACTCGATGAGACATTCCTGGGTACGCAGGCATCGTTATGATGACGGCAAGAGGTTGTTGCCTCACTCGAGGAAAGTTACGATAGAAGTGTATTGAACATTGCGCGTGCAAGGGAGATTAACCTCTGTGACTCTGGATTAGGATGGCAGTCTGAGGAGGATTAATGGCGAGCGCTGTGATATTGAAGCATGAAGGGAGGTGTGTTTCTTCCGGCGCCACATGCCTCCTCTGAATATGAGCGGAGTCTCTGCTCTTTTTTTATGTCTTTGAATAGCACAAGTTATATTTTAAATAAATAAGAAATGGAGCTCCACGTGCGGAACAGTCAGGCGCATGTTGTTATATTTAACTAGGCCACACGTTGGCATGGTTTATTCCAACATTCACGTTGTTAACCCTCCACCGCCACATTTACACGAGACATTATTTATACTCGTGCCAATAATTTGATCAAATCCTGACCAATGAAGCTCCTCCTCCTGCTCCTGGTCCTCCTCGTCAGTTGGCAGTGGAAATTCAACATCACTGTGAGATGGCGGCGTTTGGCTTGGACCGCTCTCCTGAGCTTTGTGGGGTCGCGAGCTCGGAGATGGAGCGAGGAGGCTCCCCACCGCTCTCCCTGTGCTCTTAAAGTGACTTCCGTGACATCACCGACTTCCACAGTGTGGCTAAATCTCAATGTTTTGTAATTTGGGGGCGAGTCGCTTTTAACCTGTTAATTATTTGCTTTTGTTGTTCAGAGAATTCCGTGTTTCAATGAACTTGTTGTGTGCTTGTGTAATGTAGTAACTCGGCGGGAGACGACTTCACGGGGAGCACACTCTTTATTTTACCAAACTCGTTCACAGGTGACTAACACCCACTTAGTATCTCGGGTGACAAACACCCACTTAGTATCTCGGGTGACAAACACCCACTTAGTATCTCGGGTGACAAACACCCACTTAGCTACCCTGGCGACTAACGCCCTCTTAGCTACCCTGGCGACTAACGCCCACTGAGCTATTCTGGCGACTAACGCCCACTGAGCTATTCGGGTGACTAACACCCTCTTAGCTACCCTGGCGACTAACGCCCTCTTAGCTACCCTGGCGACTAACGCCCACTGAGCTATTCTGGCGACTAACGCCCACTGAGCTACTCGGGTGACTAACACCCTCTTAGCTACCCTGGCGACTAACGCCCTCTTAGCTACCCTGGCGACTAACGCCCACTGAGCTATTCTGGCGACTAACGCCCACTGAGCTACTCGGGTGACAAACACCCACTTAGTATCTCGGGTGACAAACACCCACTTAGTATCTCGGGTGACAAACACCCACTTAGCTACCCTGGCGACTAACGCCCTCTTAGCTACCCTGGCGACTAACGCCCACTGAGCTATTCTGGCGACTAACGCCCTCTTAGCTACCCTGGCGACTAACGCCCACTGAGCTATTCTGGCGACTAACGCCCACTGAGCTATTCGGGTGACAAACACCCACTTAGCTACCCTGGCGACTAACGCCCACTGAGCTACTCGGGACACTCCCTGCCCGGGGTGTCCGTCTTGACTGTGGGTCCCCAGCCCGACCCACGTGGGCGTCGGACCCCGGGTCCCACAGTCTCGCCTCCGAGCCACACAGGGCCCCGGTCCCCACAAGGACGGCGGGACTAGGGGTCTCGGGGCACTAGGTCTTCAGCTCCGTCTTCTGGTCTTCAACTGGGTAACTCTCCTCGAGTGCTCTCGCGCGTCCCCCTTTATACCCCACCTGCGGACGTCGCTGCGAGCACCCATCCTATTCGACCAATCACTGGGCGCTGGCTACGATCCTGTTTTCCCACATCTCAGCGTGCCTCAGCACCCACGCCGTGCCGCCCCGTCATTTGTCCCTCCCGGCGCGCGCGTCCACACCACGCCCACAACGCGTGCCCAACCCCGCACCCCGCGCCTCCCCGTGATCCATCACTGTCACAGTCGGCTGCTATAAAAATATACAAACCCCCCTGTGTGCCCCGTAACACAACACAACAACAAGAACAACAACTAACGTAACAACACAACACAACGCGAACACTACCATCCGCAACCATCAACCAATGCCACCGCGACAACAGAACAATATATACAATCCGGCGAGTGACAATAGCAATGTGTATGCAGAAAGAAAAATAAATGGAAAAATTGTTTTTTTTTTCTCTCTCGACTCGTGCAGCGTCCCATTCTTTCCGAGCGTCCCTACAACGGGACATTACCCCGGCAGAGGGGAACACCGGGCGAGCTCGGTGTCGAAAAGAAAATGTCTTCATGAAAATTGTTGTGCCCTAGCCCGAGTCCGCCTTGCCGGTCCGTCGTACGGCACCAGACGCGGTTGAACGTCCGGTGGTGCCGGCAGTTCAGGAAGACATTGGCCAGGCATCGAGGACCCGTGCGTGCCGCGGGGTTCAGGTTCCCGACGGTCAGCAGCCGTCAAGCCCGAGGCACCTGGGGGTGGGTCAGGTGGAGACACGTGAGGAGCAGCCTGCGACACCTCCCTCCCCAAGTCGACGGTCACATCACACGCCCGGTCATTACGGCACAGAACGGGGTCACACGGTGCCGCATAGGGCTTGAGTCGGGAGGGGTGCACGTACCAACGGCGTTTTTCCCATTTAATCTGTATACTCTGGGGTCGTGCAACCCGCACAATTTCCACCGGTCCCCTCCAAGGTCTCAACAATTTGGGGGACGTAGCCAACGGTGCATGTGGACAATGCAGCCAGGCCTTATCGCCTGGTTTCCAATCATGCGTATGCACCCTCCGCCCATGCAATCTCTCGTTCGCGATTTGCCGAGACCGCAAATTCAACCTCGCCGCCTCCCGCGCTTCAGTCAATTTGGCGATATTAAATTTGATGTGGTCTGCCAATTTTGATTTTGCACGTGGCTGGGAAATCCCCAGTTGGACGTCCATGGCCGGATCGGCCTCCCGCCCATACATAAGAAAAAATGGGGAAAACCCCGTCGCCGCATGAGGGGCCATTCGATAGGCCGCGAGTACCCCCGGCACCTGTAAGTCCCAATCAACCTGATCGTCGCAGACCTGTTGGCACAGCATAGACGTAATCGTCCTGTTCAGACGCCCAACCATCCCGTCAGTCTGCGGGTGGTAGGGGGAAGTACGCACTTTCATTGTACCCAACAGGTCGCACACCTCGCGCAACAAAACGCTCGAAAAATTCTTTCCTTGATCCGTCAGCAAGCGTTCGGGGGCGCCCTTGTCCAAAACATAACCCTGGACGAAGGCGTCCGCCACCGCTGCAGCCGACTGGTTGGCGAGTGGCCATGCCATGGGCCATCGGGTGAAGTATTCTACGCCAACCAGCAGGAACCTATTTCCCCTCGGTGTAGCAGGAAAGGGCCCCAAGATGTCCAACGCAACCAATTCGTTTGTGCGCGAAACTTGAATGGATTGCAGCGGTGGATTAGCTGCCAATGGTGGCGGTTTTCCTTTGGCGCACCCTACGCATCCTATAAGAATGTTCGCCACGTCGTTACCCATCCCCGGCCAATAATAGTCTCGCTGGATTAGGGCGAGCGTTTTGTGAAAACCCAGATGCATGAGCCGTTCATGAGCTGCCAGAACGACCCTACCCCGCATAGCAACAGGCACAACGAGCACGTGACGCCGGGACATGTTGTCCCACTTAATCAAAAGGCCCTGTCTGCACACCCAGGAACCGACCCGCGCATCCCCTACCTCGGGAGCGCCAACTTTTCGACGTAGCGTAAGTAGGGAGCTGTCGGACATTTGGAGACGGCCCCACTCAATGAGGGGCAACGACAACAGCGAATCCCTCCCCGTGGGAGCGTCGACTCCCAATTGCACTTTGGACAAGTTAGCAGAACCGGCACACAACGAGTCCAACCACTCTGTCCCCTCATCACTTGGAGGATGCGACTCGACAGTGAAATCCGCTTGAGCCACGAGCCGTTCCTCAACGGGTAGCGGCGCGGCGTGAGCCAGCACCGTTCCCTGCGCAATTACGGCCGGCCGCGACCCCGTATTCAGGACCATTACGAACGGCTCACTGTCCCCTCTCACCATGGTTTGAGCAACCGCTAAGTCGAGGCCCCTTCTGGCCCTGTTAGACGGCCCCAACAGCACCCCCTGTGCCACCGCACCCACCTCGAGTGGCTTCCTCAACCGAAGGGGTACCAACATTTGCGATCCCGGGGGCACCCGTACAGTCTGAGTTGCCAGCGCCTGCACCGTCGCACAAACCGTGCGTATTTTGGTAGGGCTCGTCAAGAACGCAACCCGCCGACCTGACGGAAGCTCAATGCAGGCCTGATCTATGAGAATTTTGATGGGCATTTTGGACAAAAAGTCCGTACCTAGCAAACAGGGAACGGCCAGCGATGATGATACAAAAATAGGGCCCGCCAATTTGACGTCACCAATGCAAATAGTCGCCCGAATCTGGCCGATGATCCCCAGGGATCTCCCATTCGCCGCATAAAATGGCACGTCCACTGGCAGAAGGGGTCTACTTTTGACGGGAAGAATGTTATAAATAAGGTCCGAAATGATAGTGGCCGACGCACCCGTGTCCACAAGCACCCGGACCTCAACCCCGTCAATGAACCCCGTTACCACGGACGACCCGGCCGACGCAGCCACTATCCTGTGGGCCAATTCGGACCATTCGACTGCTTGTGGGCCGTGTACGGACCCCCCTCGCCGAAATGAACCCCCGGCACCCAGCCGCGAACCCCCCACCGCCAAGCGGCGACCCGAATGTGCCGTGTTTGTGGACCGAGCGTGTGAGGTGCCGCGACTTGCCGGGTTTTGTTGGGATGACTTGTGGGCCTGGTCGTCGTCCCGATGTGGTCCTGTGGCGCGCTGACGCGGGGCCCGGCACCCGGCTGCGACGTGACCCCGAAGGCCGCAGTTGTAGCAGACGACGAGGGACGTCGTAGGTTTCGTTTGCTCCAGCTTGCGGGATGAACGTGTGGGCGAACGACCTCCCGTTCTCCACTCCCCCGGACGCGATGCAGCGAAGGCCTGCTCCTGATCCGCAGCTGGCTGAGGTTCGGCGATCGTGGCGGCCAGTGCCGCGTTCCCCGCCAATTTGCAGACGACCCCCGGCTTGCGTTTGAGGACCTCGTACGCGTGAATGCTCGTGGCGATCGCCAGGGAGCAGATATCCATTTCGTCCGCCACATTGATGGGGACCCCCAACTCGTGGGCCAACGCCAGCAGCTGCTCCGTCACCATGGCGTCCTTCCCCTCCTTGTCCATGCGGGGAAAAGCTGCGTCCGCCAAGGCGAGCAGCGCCGTGCGATAGGCGAGCGTCGTTTCTCCAGCCACCTTTCGCCGATCGTAGAACTGGTGGCGACAGGTGGAGGGCGGTCCGAACACCTTCGCCATCAGGTGTAGTGCGGCCTGGAGCGTAGAGTGGGACGACCTTGCAGCAGATGTGAAGGCTGCAAGCGCGTCGTCGTCGAGCATCGCTGGCAACGCACGCAGGGCAGTGGTGTCGGACCACCCCGACATCTCCTGATGAGCGAGGAACCTTCGTTGGAAGGCTCCCCAGTCGCCCCCATCCGCCTTGAACGCCGACAGCGCGGGCAATCTTTGCTGGAGGACCCGATCGTCGTCGACGTCGGAGAGATTTTCCCGCGCTCCGCTGTAGTTGTGTAAAATGTCGGCTCGGTCGTCAGGCACAAAATGGAGAGCTCCGGCGCGCGCTGATGACGTGGGCTGCGCTGAGCGGAGGTCTCCGGCCACGTGGTGTCCGTGCTTCCCGCCAATCGATGGCGGCCCCTCAAAAACGGCGGCAACTTCCAGACTTTTGGCGCGAAGCGCCTTTTGGCGGGATCCCTCCAACCTCGCTTTCTCCACCAACCCCGCAGCCGTTTTTTCGCTCGCCGGAAC
Source organism: Lampetra planeri (assembly GCF_965212315.1). Taxonomy (NCBI): domain Eukaryota; kingdom Metazoa; phylum Chordata; class Hyperoartia; order Petromyzontiformes; family Petromyzontidae; genus Lampetra; species Lampetra planeri. Next base: position 9,057,374 of record NC_136146.1, read on the forward strand.
GGAGATGTCCGCCAAGACAGCGGCGGCGGCGAGTAGCAACTCCGCCAACCTGGAGTGTGCGTCTTGGAGGCTGGTGTCGGAGGCGAGCGGAGCGTCGGCCATCACCGCGAAGTGCTGCATCGGCGGCAACTCCTCGTCCTCTCCTCCCGAGGTTGGTGTCCCCGGTACGCCGTCGTCTTCCCGACCTCGCTCGTGGGTACGGGTAGTCTTCCTCGTGTCCATTCTTCTTGAAGACAGGTTCACTTCTGACGCCAGTTGTAATGTAGTAACTCGGCGGGAGACGACTTCACGGAGAGCACACTCTTTATTTTACCAAACTCGTTCACAGGTGACTAACACCCACTTAGTATCTCGGGTGACAAACACCCACTTAGTATCTCGGGTGACAAACACCCACTTAGTATCTCGGGTGACAAACACCCACTTAGCTACCCTGGCGACTAACGCCCTCTTAGCTACCCTGGCGACTAACGCCCACTGAGCTATTCTGGCGACTAACGCCCACTGAGCTATTCGGGTGACTAACACCCTCTTAGCTACCCTGGCGACTAACGCCCTCTTAGCTACCCTGGCGACTAACGCCCACTGAGCTATTCTGGCGACTAACGCCCACTGAGCTACTCGGGTGACTAACACCCTCTTAGCTACCCTGGCGACTAACGCCCTCTTAGCTACCCTGGCGACTAACGCCCACTGAGCTATTCTGGCGACTAACGCCCTCTTAGCTACCCTGGCGACTAACGCCCACTGAGCTATTCTGGCGACTAACGCCCACTGAGCTATTCGGGTGACTAACACCCTCTTAGCTACCCTGGCGACTAACGCCCTCTTAGCTACCCTGGCGACTAACGCCCACTGAGCTATTCTGGCGACTAACGCCCACTGAGCTACTCGGGTGACTAACACCCTCTTAGCTACCCTGGCGACTAACGCCCTCTTAGCTACCCTGGCGACTAACGCCCACTGAGCTATTCTGGCGACTAACGCCCACTGAGCTACTCGGGTGACAAACACCCACTTAGTATCTCGGGTGACAAACACCCACTTAGTATCTCGGGTGACAAACACCCACTTAGCTACCCTGGCGACTAACGCCCTCTTAGCTACCCTGGCGACTAACGCCCACTGAGCTATTCTGGCGACTAACGCCCTCTTAGCTACCCTGGCGACTAACGCCCACTGAGCTATTCTGGCGACTAACGCCCACTGAGCTATTCGGGTGACAAACACCCACTTAGCTACCCTGGCGACTAACGCCCACTGAGCTACTCGGGACACTCCCTGCCCGGGGTGTCCGTCTTGACTGTGGGTCCCCAGCCCGACCCACGTGGGCGTCGGACCCCGGGTCCCACAGTCTCGCCTCCGAGCCACACAGGGCCCCGGTCCCCACAAGGACGGCGGGACTAGGGGTCTCGGGGCACTAGGTCTTCAGCTCCGTCTTCTGGTCTTCAACTGGGTAACTCTCCTCGAGTGCTCTCGCGCGTCCCCCTTTATACCCCACCTGCGGACGTCGCTGCGAGCACCCATCCTATTCGACCAATCACTGGGCGCTGGCTACGATCCTGTTTTCCCACATCTCAGCGTGCCTCAGCACCCACGCCGCGCCGCCCCGTCATCTGTCCCTCCCGGCGCGCGCGTCCACACCACGCCCACAACGCGTGCCCAACCCCGCACCCCGCGCCGCCCCGTGATCCATCACTGTCACAGTCGGCGCACGTCAACACCACCACTACACTTGCAAGGCACTGCTGATTGTGTGCTTATCGAGTCGCTTTAGTTTCATAATTGACTTGTCCGGTAATGTGTGTGTATATTCGTTGTGTTGTTCCTCTTGATTTGTGTTTGATTTTGGTTTACGGTATATTGTATATATATTTATATATTTACTTGTTGATCACATGGCACTGAGCACCAGTTAGTTTATAGTGATCTCCGTTGAAGTTTGTATTTTATATTTCTCTCTATCTCTATGGGTTACGCCTTGATCACCCGCTGCCAGTCAAAACCGGCCTCGCATTGGCACGTCTTCTTGATCCGAGTTCACTGCGTGTCCACCCCCTGGCACCGCGCGCTTCGTGGCCCGCCACGGCAGATGCATTGCCCACATGAGTGATGCGTCTCTGCTATTCTTTCCCGCGCACGCTTTACCCGTGCTGCCAGTCTGGCCCACACAGCGAAGGCCACAGCAGCGTGTAATCTAGTTGCGCGCACCTTCTGGGACCGTTACTGATGGGGGCTCGTCTTTAACCGCTGGTGCTTCTCGGCTGTTGATGCTTTTGCGTTGACGGTTGCAGAGCCTGACTTTGACGTCGCGCTCGTTTGGGATCCTAGAGATTACGGATCGGTAGTGCCTGCAATGAAGGGGGAAGTTTTTTTACGGTTGTAACTCTTTCATTGGATCAGCAGCATCAGCTGGTGTTGTATTTAGTCTAGAGCGGTGTTTCTTAAACTTGTGTTTGGCCCGCGGACCACTCGGCCCATGCAAACATTTCTGTGGACCACCCAGCCTCCCACCCCTGGTGACAAAACACATTCAATTATCTCTTAATACCAGGAATACAAAATGATTCATATTACTGGAACATACGGGTTTTTTTAGGGAGGGGTGATGCATTTAGATGTTAGGGTTTAGGATAATTTTATCAGGGTAGTTTACCTAACTTAATTTTTTAATGAAATTTCATGAGTTAAATATTAGTGTCCAAAACAAAAGGTGTAAAAATTATCATTATTTCCAGATCAACCTGCATTTGTGTCAGCCGACAGACTAGGCCTCGGCAAGGTAAGGTAAAAGTTAAAAGGTAAAAAATTTACCCGTAAAAACAAAGTTTTTCACTATAAATCCTTTATATGCGTGGCGGCTAGAGTCCTCTCGTCCTCTGGCTTGAGATGGCTGCCACCTATGGGTCAGATGATTGCCTGCCACCATTAAGCAATTGGTAATTAAATATTATTTATTTTTTCCTAAAAAGTGTAAAATTGAGAAAAAAAATTTTTACGAAAATAAATCGTCACACACAACGAGTCTGTGTGCAAAATGTCAGCTCGATTGGATCACGGGAAGTGGGTTAAAAAACGACCGAAAGATTTGCACGGTCGTAAGCGCGCAAGCAAATGAACTTAATATAAAGGATTTAAAAACGACCGAAAGATTTGCACGGTCGTAAGCGCGCAAGCAAGCAAGTGAGCTTAATATAAAGGATTTTTTTAAAAAAATCGCGACGAAGCTGGGATTCGAACCCACGCGTGCAGAGCACAATGGATTAGCAGTCCATCGCTTTAACCACTCGGCCACCTCGTCTCACGCACTCACACACGCAAGCACATACAACCAGAACCAGGATGAAGACTTGCACGCACATACATACAAACAGACCCCCCCCCCCACACACACAGTCATACCATTATTTTTTCCTAAAAAGTGTACAATTTTGGAAAAAAAAAAATTCACGAACATTAATTGTCACGAACAACGAGTCTGTGTAGAAAATGTCAGCTCGATTGGATCACGGGAAGTGGGTTAAAAAACGACTGAAAGATTTGCACGGTCCTAAGCAAGCAAGTGAACTTAATATAAAGGATTTAAAAAGCAACGAGCCTACTTTTACCTTACCTTTTACCTTATCACAATACAATCACTCCTACCCTACCTTTTACCCTTCAGCAGGTAAGGTAAAAGGTAAAAAGTAACGAGCCTACCTTTTACCCTACCTTTTACCCTTACCCCATACAAATTACCCAATTACAGGGTAATTACTAGGGAACTACACATGAACAAGGTTTATAACGGTAAATGCTAGGTAGAGCGCTTTACTCATATAGAATACTCTCGATGATTCCAATTTTACACGCTCATTGTTGTTGTTGTTGTCTTCGTCGTTGTCGTCATTGTTGTATCCTCAAATCTTGTAACTCAAATTTTACCCACTTCCTAATGGGGTATTGACTGCAAACTTGGTATACTTATGTCATACTGATGACAATACTATATTCTATCATAAAATGTTTTTATTTTTAAACATTATTTTTTATATGTTATGTTTCGGCTTGGGTCTAATTGTCCACACTCAACTGACGTTGGCTGTAAATCACCACGGACCCTTACGTTATGGCAAACTTCGGGGCCACTTCCTGGAGTCGTGGAGTTCTGCCATTACTAGTACATTTCATAAAAGCGTGTTTTAAAAAATGTTTTTTTTAATATTACTTATTAAATGGAGGCCATGAACTGCGCCACGGAGCTTTTAGTGGTAAACTAGGTACCGTATTTACCGGGTAATACTTCGCGCTTCCTTTACCCTACCGGGTAATTCTTCCGAGCTACCTTTACCCTACCCTTTACCTTACCCCTTGGCATGTCGACACCTTTACCCTTTACTTTTACCCTTTTACCCGGTAAAAAGGGTAAATTACCTTACCTTGCCGAGGCCTACGACAGACCGCCTCGGACCATTGGGGGTGCGGGGACCACACTCTGAGAACCGCTGCTCTAGAGCAGCGGTTCCCAGCCTGTGGTCCCCGTACCCCTGGTGGTCTGGGAGGTTACTACAGTGGGGGGGTTCCTCAGAAAATTAAAATAATAACATCCTCACCAACAAAATGTACAGTGTCAGATTAAAAATAATTTGACAGAGTTTCTAAAACCTTTAACTGTCCTTTATTTGACTAGTACAGCATTTCCTCGCCAACCGCGGTGGTTAGGTTAATGGAAAAGGCCGCGGTAGGTAAATCCGCGGGTGGTAAAATAGAGGGGGCATTTGGGAAATGGGGGGTTAGGCAACCATGGTCGCAGTCAGACTCGTCATAGATTAACCAAGTTGCCTGTTTATTCACTAAACACTGACTAAAATACAGTACAATACACAATAACATAAAAATAAATAAACATTACATTAATTTAACATACCTTTAATATTGAGGATAGAAGTCTGTGATGATGACAATGAGAGGATGGGGAAAGGGGTGGTCAGAAGGAGGAGGGGCTCGGCCCACTGATTGGGCAGGCACGGGAGCAGGCACGGGGGCGGCAGGCGCACAGTGGTGCTGCTGGCTGGATCAGTAGTGCTGAATCGGCCAGCATCTCTTATGGTCACGCGGTGGCATATAGGACACTTTTCGAAGCACCACCAGCAACACTAGTGACGTGGTTTGTGCGCTGCGAGAATCGCAACAAAGCAGACCCCCAGAAAGCTGATGAGCTACTCAGCACCACGGGTGGGCGTGGTGGTGCAGAGGAGAACCGCGGTCCCGCGAAATTTATATATACGTGTTGCGGACCCATGCTTACCCGTGGATACTCAACATTTCCAGGCCGCGGTTGGTAAATTATAATAAACCGTGTATTCTGTGGTGGGCGAGGATTTTCTGTAGACTTGTATAGTATTCTTTTTAATTATTGCTTTTATTTAGGTCTTTGGCGCCAGTGTGCGACGCGAACGCGTCATACACCCGTCGTACTTACAGGGTGGCAACGCAAAGTGAAAGGTAGCGGAGATAATTAAAAATGAACCTGGTGGATTCAAACAGGCACGCTTAAGGTGGAAAGAAGCTGCGCAAATTAGCAAAATGGCGGTGGGATTGCAAAGTTAAACTTGCAGCATAAGCAAAGTGAACGAAAATATGCGGAACTACAGCAATAAGTCCTTAGAATTGGGATCAACCTGGACTCGTGCTGAAGAGGAGCCCTTGGCCATTGTGCGTTCTTTGTGGTGAAGTGCTGTTAAATTAAATCTGAAAACCAGCCAATCCTCGTCGGCACTTAGTACTAAACACAGCGAGTATGTACGCATGCAAGCCAGATACATTTTTTTACAACAAACTCCGAGAATGAAATTAAAGTAAGAACATGATGTGGTGTACAGCCACAGGCAGTGATGAATGCAACAGCCGTGGAAGCTTCTTATCGAATAGCTTTACTCGTAGCAAAAGACAGGAAAGCGGCACACAATTGGAGAAGAGATATTGTTACCAGCGGCAAAGGAAATGGTGAGTACCGTGCAAGGAGAGGAGGCTTGCAAGCAAACGAATGTAAATCTCCCTGTCAGACAACACAGTTCAACGCAGAATTGGAGAGATGGCCCAGAACGTGAAGGAACAAGCTGATGGCGAGTACGCGCAAAAGCCGCTTTCTGATGTTGCAACACGTTCAAACCTCCTTGCGTTCATCCGGTATGCATTCAATGGAGAGGAGAATGAGGAACTCCCTCTTTTGCAAATCGTAGCCTACACGCGCAACTGCAGAGGCCATTTTTGAGAGCGATATTGATAGTCAAAAATGTGTCGTAATTAGCACTGACGGAGGGTCATGCTGTGAAAGGCCAGATTTGTTCCTCATGTTAAAGCTGTTGGCACCATTAAGCAATATCCATCCACTGTAGCATCCACAGGGAGGTGCTAGCTGCACAGAAAATGCCCACTGACTGCAGACGGCATTGGAGGAATCCTTTGAATTCAATAATAATTTGCGGCTCTACGTGACGAGATGGGTAGGGACCACCGTCAACCACTTCTGTTGCATACTCAAGTCCACTGGCTTTTTTGAGGAGAGGTACTCGCACGCCTGTTTTGTATGTTTGTTGAACTTTTTTAAACGTTCTGCAATCAACCCGGCAGAGAGGCAGCTTCCTCTGGTGAAACTTCCTGTGGCTCCAGCTTCATCGTCAGATGAAGTAGAAGAAGGGGCAGGCGATCCTGCCCCTTCGTCTGCATCACTCCACCACTGCTCACCCCAAGAGGCCTTGGATCAGTAGCTTTTAATCCATCTTTGATACATTCAATCTATTTCTATTTATTTAAAATGTATGTTAACTTATGCATGTTTCTACACTTCATGTCTGTATGAATATTTGTTGAACTTCTTTTGCACCTTACGTAGCCAACCGTGCTAATCGGAGGTTGCAGGAGTTGCGTGACGAAGTGAGGATTTTTCTCTACTCGGGCTTTAAGTTTGAGTTTTCACATCACTTCGGTGTTTTTTTTTTCCCCGGTTAGTTAAGTTGCCATATTTGGCAGATGTTTTAAGCCACCTAAAATGGACTTAACCTAAACCTACAGGGAAAAAGCCGTGACTTTGTTCCATATTCATGGCAAGATATGATCAAGAAATGAGATCTGTGGTCCCGTCAACTTGATCCATCGAACTACTATTCCAAATCTTTCAGATTTTTTGTATATATGTTGTGGATGTATCTATCTAAATAGCCAACCATGCTAATCGGAGGTGCGGGGGAAGGACAACAAATGAAACATAAAAATCAGTTAAAAAAAATAGCTTTCAGTCTAGATTTAAAAGTGTATAGCTCCGGTGGCTTCCAAATATAGGAAAGAAGAGTGTTCTAGATGGCCGCAGAAGCGCATCTGAAAGCGTGCAATGCGGTGACCGTCTTTAATCGATGGTTAGCCAAAATCCGCTGCTGCGAAGATGACCGTAGTTTGCATGATGGTTTATACTCCTTGACGAGATCAGCAAGGTCTCGTGGTTCATTTGTGGCAAGCACTTTGTGCGTAATGAGTGCCGACCTTATAACAATGTATTCATTCAGCAAACAGGAACCTGTGTAGCTCGGCGATCATTGGACAGACATGGCCGGATCTTACAGTACCCTTCACGACACATGCCAAGAGAATTTTGTACAGGCTGCACCTTGCTAATGTTTTTGCCAGACGTCCCGTAGAGTAGTGATTTGCAATAATTGAGCCTTGTCAATATTATGCTACACACCATCGTGTTGGCTATGTCACGATTCAATAGTGCCCGAATTCCATAGAACGCTGATGTGAAAATTGCAGGACCTTACAATATTTTGGACATGGTGATCAAGCGACATATTCCGGTCGACTATGTTGCCGAGCCTCTTTAGAGGAGTAGATAACAAAATCCTGGAGTCTGCGACCACCACAACTGATCCAAACATTTTTTTCGCCTGAGCCCGAGTGCCAAACAGCTTTTCATTAAACGAGTTATTCAGTATAAACACATTCCCGCACATGTACTGCTATGCCCCACGAATGTATTTGTTGAGGTAAGTTAATAAGAAGTTCACAATTGAAAGTGCTTACATTACAATTGATTACCTTCTTCGTCGTCGTCGTTTCTCCTGTCCAACCTATACGGTCTTTTCTCAATACTCTGCACAGGCCACCGCTTCTGTGGTGTTTCCATTTGCCAAATCTTGAGGAAGTGCATTGTGGTTGCTGCAGGGCATCTCAGGAGATAATCCACGTGGTGTGCGTCTCCTGACAAGCACGTCGGTCGGTGGCGTTGAAGCCACCCCACCCCCATGATTTCACGAGAGAGTTGCATCTGCCGAGACTCACTCTCTTCAGTCTGTTTAGGCTCCGCCACGCGAGCCATTTGGAATTGGGAGCTCGGATGCGAGCTCCCTCGGTGGGGGGGGGGGGGTGATTCCTCGCCGGCTACATTCGGCAGGTTTGTCGTCGCTTGTTGTTTTTTCCTCTTTTCTTTTTGCCCGAGGGACCTTTCTGGCAGATTCCGGTGATGTTGGGGGTCAGTGATAGTGGGGCACAAGAAGCGTAGTATTACTTTGTTTTGCACGTTAGATTTCCATGTATTTAACAGGAGTCTAAACAGAACAAATCGCGGCGTGTGTTAGTCCGCAAAATGTCTGGCGGTTGAAAAGGGGGTCCCGCACACTCTAAAAGGTTGGGACCTGTTTCGCTAGAGGCTCTGTTAATCTGTTGTTGTTGGCTGTGTCCATTGTTTTGCAATGCTTGCTGCAACATGTTACCTCGAAGAACCTGAAAGCGCTCTTCATCAGACGCCACTCTCGTTGTCCGGTGCATGAGCATCCGCACGCGGGGTGAGGCCACTACTGTTTGCGCGTGGCGGTGGCGGCAGTGGTGGCGGTGTGGTTTCTCGTGCAGGTTCACACCAGCGTCGAGTTCTCTTCTATCCTGAGGTTTACGCTCAATACGGTGGCGAGAGGGCGCCACAGTGGCGAGATGTAAATCCCTCGCCTGGTGTGCAGGAGGTTGTGGGTTCCATCCCTACCCTGACGGCTGTTGTATATTTGGAGTTTGCGTGTCTCTCTCCCCGTAGTCGTGTGGATTTTTTTCCGGGTCTTCCGGTTTTTCCCTCCACATTTTAGAATCAACATCACGAGTATTTGGCTGCTATAAATTTCCACACGATAAGCCATTTTGTGATAGCCAGGTGGCTTCATAGCTCAGTGGGCCTTACCTGGTAATAAAAGCCCAACAAAGGGGCGTTCGCCAATTTCCTTCCACCTCCGTGATGAACGCAAGGTTGCTGAGTGTCCGTGAGTCGAGGCAGAGCCAGGAGATTGTCTCCTGTGCATGCCTCCCACGTGTGTGCCACACGTGCGGGGTGATGGAGACGGTCGTGGAGAGCGAGGACTTGTCAGCTGTGCAGATGGCGACGTTGTCATTGAGAATGGCGGAGGTGACTGCGACGACACTCTCATCCGTTTCTCCGTCGTGTGTGTTCAGCAGAGAGCGATGGGGATTCCGCGGGTGCTGGTGAGGAGAAAGAGGCGGGGGGCGAGGGCCGGCCGCCCAAGGATCCGGCCGCCAGCGTGGTGCCCTCCAGGAAGCGGGCGGACCGTGCAGCGGCACTGGGGACCTCGCGTGGCACAGCCATCGCCAGGAAGAGGCAGAAGAGTTCCACTCACTCCGGTCACATGCGGAGAAACATTCGGTGCCTAGCACGCACTCGCCCTGCACACGCGCCCTGCACGCGCGCCCTGCACACCCCCATACATTCCCCGCACACCTCACACAATGCCCTGTGTTGAGGTGGTTGTGGTGTTGATGTAGCTGTGGTTGTGTTGTGGTTGTGGTGTTGATGTGGTTGTTGTGTTGATGGGGCTGTGGTTGTGTTGTGGTTGTGGTGTTGATGTGGTGGTTGTGTTGATGTGGCTGTGGTTGTTGTGGTTGTGGTGTTGATGTGGCGGTGGTGGTGCTTCGGCTCTAGGAAGCTCCTTCGTCCGGAGCAGCTTGAGGCCGACACTCTCGCCGCTCAGCTGGAGGAGCTGGAGCGGCGCAAGAGACTCGAGCAGACGGCCTACAAGCCCAGCCAGCCCGACGGTATGCCACTCTAGACCCCACTCTCGACCCCACTCTAGACCCCACTGTAGACCCTGCTGGAGACCCCACTCTAGACCCCACTGTAGACCCCACTCTAGACCCCACTCTAGACCCCAACATATATCCTACTATAGCCCACTCTAGACCCCACTCTAGACCCCACCCTAGACCCCACTCTAGACCCCACTGTAGACCCCACTGTAGACCCCACTGTAGACCCCACTGTAGACCCCACTGTAGACCCCACCGTAGACCCCACCGTAGACCCCACCCTAGACCCCACCCTAGACCCCACTCTAGACCCCACTCTAGACCCCACCCTAGACCCCAACCTAGACCCCACCCTAGACCCCACCGTAGACCCCACCCTAGACCCCACCCTAGACCCCACCCTAGACCCCACCCTAGACCCCACTCTAGACCCCACTCTAGACCCCACTGTAGACCCCACTCTAGACCCCACTCTAGACCCCACTCTAGACCCCACCCTAGACCCCACCCTAGACCCCACTCTAGACCCCACTGTAGACCCCACTGTAGACCCCACTGTAGACCACACTCTAGACCCCACTGTAGACCCCACTGTAGACCCCACTGTAAACCCCACTGTAGACCCCACCCTAGACCCCACCGTAGACCCCACTCTAGACCCCACTCTAGACCCCACCCTAGACCCCACCGTAGACCCCACCGTAGACCCCACTCTGGACCCCACTCTGGACCCCACTCTAGACCCCACTCTAGACCCCACTGTAGACCCCACCCTAGACCCCACTGTAGACCCCACCCTAGACCCCACCCTAGACCCCACTCTAGACCCCACTCTAGACCCCACTCTAGACCCCACCGTAGACCCCACCCTAGACCCCACTCTAGACCCCACCCTAGACCCCACCCTAGACCCCACCCTAGACCCCACTCTAGACCCCACCCTAGACCCCACCCTAGACCCCACCCTAGACCCCACCCTAGACCCCACCCTAGACCCCACTCTAGACCCCACCCTAGACCCCACCCTAGACCCCACCCTAGACCCCACTCTAGACCCCACTCTAGACCCCACTGTAGACCCCACTGTAGACCCCACTGTTAAACCCCACTCTAGACCCCACTTTAGACCCCAACATATATCCTACTATAGCCCACTCCAGACCCCACGCGAGAGCCCACTCTAGAGTGAAGACAGCTCAGGCAGGGGTTGTTAACTTGGGCCGTGCTGCCGGGCGGCCGTGTGTGCTGGTGCAGGCTCGGCCTTGGAAGAGGTCGCGCGGGAGAGCGAGGTTATCTGCGTGAGCAGCAGTGAAGATGACGCGCCCAGCCATGGTGAGACCTAACGCAGCCTGTCAGAGCACACACCGCGTGTGTATCACCACCAGCACACCACACACCACACACTAGTATGCACACCTCACACATACAACACGCCGCACACATACGCACCACACACCGCACAGCACCCCGTGTACACGGCACGCACACTGCACACAATGCTCATAGCGCTCTGCGTCTGCAGGCGACGTGATCGAGCTGAGCTCGGAGGACGAGGCTGTGCACGTGATCGGCTCCGAGTCGAGCGGCTCCAGCGCCGACGAGGCCGGGGCGGACGACGCCGAGGCGGCGGCGGCCGCCGCATCAGTGGCGGCTCTGGGCTCGCACTGCAACGACGCGCGCAACCAGCCCGACGTGGCGGGGCGCGTGCTCGTCAACGTCAACCGCCCGCCCGACGAGCCCGACATCTTCATGGCGCCTCAGCTGGCGCGTGTCGTCAAGCCGCACCAGGTGCCGCGCCAACCTCGTACCAGCTCCCCGCCTCCCCTCCCCCAACCCCCCCCCCGCTATTGCGTGGGGTCGTCAACGCGCAAACGCCCACGCATGTGCGCGAATCATCGCGAGAGAGACAAGGGGTGAGAGGGACACATGCGGGGAGAGAGGGACACATACGGGGAGAGAGGGACAGACACGGGGAGAGAGAGACAAGGGCAGACAGACACAGGGAGAGAGACACATGGGGAAAGATCGACGGACGAGGCGAGAGTGAGAGAAGGACACGGGGAGATAGAGACACAGACATGGGGAGAGAGAGAAAGAGAAGCAGATAGAGGGATAGAGAGACACGCGGGGAAAGAGACACACGGAGGGGGGGATGGCGACACGAGGAAGGAGAGACGTGGGAAGAGAGTTCTAGTTCAAGTAGACTTCTTTTAACCAGGTGAGAGTGTAAGGGACCAGGGTGAGTCTCGTTTGAAGGAGTGGCCTAGATCACCTAAATGACAAAAGCAAAGCAAACTATAGCAATGAAGTTCATAGCAATCTTAATAAAAACACAAACATAAATCCCATGTTAAATCAATGCTAAACATTTAATTCCCTGCAGCGAGAATTACAAAAGTAAGGCACAGAAATATTAAACATTAAACAGATATATAGGGATATAGTAAACCAATCTAAATTTAACATTTTACCAGGTAAGGCCCACTGAATCTCTCGACCACGTGGTTCGGTGCATCCGTGAGTTTTCCCGCTCTCACCACAATTTCACGATTTGTTTGTAAATCTGTTGTGTCCGGGCGATAGTGGCTGTGACCGCGGCCTGTAAAATCCAGCACTGTGGAGGCAGCGAGGGTTGGAGGATCATCGCACCAACGTTGCGAAGCTCTCTTCCTGTGGGCATCGAGGTGCCATACCGTGGCTCTCAGGGAGAAGGCAGTACAGCAAGTGGACTAATCGTCATCTCTTTCTATCTGTACGAGGGATAGAGCGTTGCCCCCTTGTGTGCGTTGTTTTCCTCCAAGTGCTCCGGTTAACGAGTAAACACTAGTTAACTCTTTCCTGTTCTGATGATGTACGGAACGGAACCTGAAGAAAAACTAAAATAAGATAACTTTATTGGTACTGAGGCTCCCACAAGGCCATGCGGGAGGGCATGTGGCACAGTTTGGCGCCAGCTATCGTAGAGTGCGGTCTCTGCGGTGAGTACAACGTCTTTAAAAACAACGGCGCTACGCCTCTCTAAATAAGATTAACGGTAACCCCTTGCGCGTTCCAAGGTTCAGCGATGAATGGAACCCCACACCCTGCAACTTCTCGGAATGGGAAAGGGTTATTTGGCTGAAAACCCAATTTAGCAGGCCCTTCCTGAAAAAGAGTTCTTCGACTCATCGTGGCTTTCATGGATAAAGCAGTAAACAGATAAGTCCCGACGTCCGTGTGCACGTCCCCTCATCTCTCCCGTTGTCTCGACCTGGTCTCTGCCGTGCGGGTGCAGATCGGAGGGATCCGCTTCCTGTACGACAACCTTGTGGAGTCTCAGGAGCGCTACAGCACCACCAGCGGCTTCGGCTGCATCCTGGCCCATAGCATGGGGTTGGGCAAGACGCTGCAGCTCATCTCCTTCATCGATGTGCTCTTCCGCCACACGGACGCGCGCACCGTGCTGGCCATCGTGCCGGTGAGCGCCGCACGCCCAGGGCCGGCCCTCATGGCCGCCGCCGTCGACGGCTCACATTCACCGGGGCGCCACGCTGGCGAGAAGTTAACTTCCTCACCTGGTACACAGGAGGTCATGGGTTAGATTTAGACCCTGATGCCTGCTGTATATTTGGAGTTTGCATGTTCTTCCCCTGACTGTGTGGCTTTTTCTCTGGGCTCTCTTGTTTTTCTCTCATTTAGAAACATGCTTTTGGAGTATTGGCTGCTATAAATATCTACACCATAAGCCACTTGGGTGAGCTATCATTTGTGGCTAGGACGCTTTTTAAACAGAGCTGTATAGCTCATTGGGCCCCTACCTGGCAAGATAAAAATAGTTTAGTTTGATAGTTTCTACTTCCTTTAGCACAGCAGCTCTATGGAGCTTTCCCTTTCACTTCTTTGTGTTGCGTCCTTGAACAGACAAAAACAAGCTGCTCTTATCGTGCAGATATCCATCTCCAGTTTCCTTTCTCCCCCCCCTCCCCGGCTGTCGCACGTGAATCTGAAGCTTTGCTAACGAGGATTACGGCTTGTGCAGAAGCAACGCCAAAACGATGTCACTGGAAACTTCTTGAAAGTCACGTCACTTGAAAGGAATTGAAGCGTGACCCTCATGCCATGTGACCCTCATGTCAGGGTGACTCTCATGCCAGTGTGACTCCCATGTCAGGGTGACCCTCAATTCTTTGTGACCCTCATGCCACGTGACCCTAATACCAGCGCGACCCTCATGTCAGGGTGACCCTAATGGCAGTGTGACTCTTAACGCAAGTGTGACCCTAATGAAGGCAACGTGACTGTTGTGTGCAGGTGAACACTCTGCAAAATTGGCTGGCTGAGTTCAATCACTGGCTGCCCCCGGCGGGGCACGGTGGCACAGGGCAAGGTGGCACGGGCCAGGCCACTGGGAACCCGGGCGACGCCACGGAGGAAGCACAGCTGCGCACATTTCCTGTTCACATCCTCAACGATGACCACAAGTGAGCCCTCGTCATCCCCACCATCCTCACCACCACCACCCTCCTATACGCATCGTGTACACCAGGCATGTCCAAAGTCCGGCCCGCGGGCCAATCACTGCCCGCGGTCAGATTTCATACGGCCCACAGCTTCGGTCTTATAATGTGTTATTTATGGCTCGCTATCTCTGTCAGAATAAATAAATCATAAAACTTCCTCCTTCCGCCACACGGTGGCAGCACCATTCTAATGCCCTCTGGCTTTGCATACGTGCCACGAACCCTTCTCGAATTATTTCTGCCATGGCGACTGCAAAAAAAAAGAGAAAAGTTGACAGTGAGGGCCGCCGCTTTCAGGAGCGGTCGGAATTACAATACTTCTTCACTGGAAATCGAGGCAGTTGTGTTTGTCTAATTTGTAAAAAGTCGGATGCCTTGTTTAAAGATTTCAACGTAAAGAGACACTACAAAACTAAACATGCTACAACATACGACAAGCTAACAGGGAGTGACCGCGCTGAAAAAGTGAAGCAACTCCGTGCTGCTCTGGCATCGCAACAGCGAATCTTCACGCGGGCCTGTGAGTCAAAGGAAAACATCACCAAAGCCAGCTACGAAGTGGCCATGTTAATAGCTAAACATGGCAAACCTTTTACTGAAGGTGCATTTATCAAAGACTGTGTCATGAAAATGGTGGAGAACATTTGCCCCGAGAAGAAGCAAGAATTTATGAATGTTTGCCTGGCACGCAACACTGTGGCACGGAGAGTTGAGGACATATCGTCAGATATTCAGAGACAACTGGGGGACAGGGGAGTGGCTTTTGATTATTTCTCATCAGCCTGCGATGAAAGCACCGATGCATCTGACACTGCACAACTACTTATTTTTTTAAGAGGAGTTGATGACAACATGAACGTGACAGAGGAGCTGCTTGACCTCAAAAGCCTTAATGGGCAAACCAGAGGAACAGATTTTTTCGTTTCTGTTTGTGAAGCTGTTGATGATATGAAACTACCATGGAGTAAAGTTTCTGGGATCATTACCGATGTTGCACCTGCCATGGCTGGTGAGCGAAGTGGATTGTCCACACTGATCTGCAATAAAGTCAGCGAAGAAGCAGGCAACGCTTTTAAACTTCACTGTATCGTTCACCAGCAGGCTCTCTGCGCCAAACATCTCAAATTTGACGATGTTATGAAACCAGTGGCAAAGGCAATCAATTATATTCTCTCTAAAGCTCTATACCACTGACAGTTTCAGCAGTTCTTGCGTGACATCCAGGCTGAATACGGTGACGTAATATATCACAACGATGTGAGGTGGCTAAGTCGGGGGTCCGCACTGCAGCGATTTTTCTCTCAAAGAGGAAATTGGATATTTTTTGGGTGAGAAGGAACAACCAATGGAAGAACTGTCCGATCCTGTATTGTTGGCAAATCTGGCTTTTTTGGTTGACATAACGAAGCATTTGAATGCGCTGAATGTTAATCTTCAAGGAAAAGATGCAGTGGTGAGCCAGCTATATGCTCACATCAAGGCCTTTGGAACCAAACTGCAACTTTTCCAAAGACACTTGTCCCAAACAGAGCCCTGCACCGTGCACTTCCCAGCTTTGAAAGAGGTCATTGACAGTTTCCCACAGGACAACATCGGTGCGCAAATGAAGAGTTATGCAACAGCTATCTCATCTCTTTCTGTGGAATTTAACAAACGCTTTCGGGACTTTGCAGTTATTGAAAAGTACATGTTGCTTCTCTCTTCTCCCTTCTCCGTGGACCCTGATGATGCTCCTCCACAGCTGCAGCTGGAGCTCATTGAGCTGCAGTGTGACGATGAGTGCCGCGGAAAACACCAGCAGTGTTATCTTGTTGACTTTTACCGGCAGCTGGACAAAAGCAGGTTTCCAGAAATGCGGTCATTTGCTAAGAAAATGCTGAGCTTATTCGGCTCCACATATTTGTGTGAGCAAACATTCTCAGTCATGAACTTAAATAAGAACCGATTGAGGTCAAGGATGAGTGACTCCCACTTGCGTGGCATTTTACGCATCTCAACCACTGCCCTCAAGCCAGACCTGGTCTCTTTACTGAAATCTATATCTCAGTATCACCCTTCTCATTAGTATCAGCAAGTTATCTGTTCCTTGAACAATCTGAAATTGGGTGTTTTGAACGGTAACATCTGTCACTATTAACAGTGAAAAGCCTAAAGCACACCAATGCACTTGGACTTATGGCACTTGTTTTATTAAACTCTTGAATAAGATTTGGTTATAACTGTTGATGTTATGTACCTGTAGATGTGACACAAACTATTTCTTTCTGAAAGATCTTGTAAAAGGCAAGGGCAAAATTCACTCATTTAAAAGTTTAATGATAACAGACCACTTAGCATTACTAATATCTCCTGTTTAAAATGTTCATGAGGTAAAGATATTTAACTCATGGAAATGTAAAGTGTTCTATACAGTTTGATCAATGTTATCTGACTGAATGAAAGGCAGAATTGTGTTTTTAGAGTTGTTCACGTCTGCCTGAGTGACTTATATTTGGTTACATTGTCATTTGAAAAATAAAGGCAATTGTGACAATGAAAATTGTTTTATAACAGTGTGTGTTTTCACGTAACTTTTGTGGTAAAAAAATGTCGGAAGGAACTATTGGCCCCCGGGCATCTTCACTTTATCAAATTTGGCCCTCTTTGCAAAAAGTTTGGACACCCCTGGTGTACACGGTGTCACCATCACTATCACATACACCATCATGTAGACCATATCAGCATCTCGATTTAAAGCTTTCGTGATGCAGGGATTCATCTTCTTGGTTCTTTCGGTAAAGTCACGTAGAAGGGAAATAATAAAATAATAAAAATAAAACATAATAAAATACAATTCTCACGACGTTTCGGCCACAATGCAAGCAGCCGTCCTCAGGTGAAGAACAGGTCTGTCGGAAAGACAGCGTTTGAATGAACACCACCAAGCTTGGCAGCGTATTTTTAAGCTGGGTTAGAGGAGGAAGGGTGCCTTGACAAAGGAATTTGCATATCAACAGAGGAATTTAGCATATTTATGGAAAATGCTGATATGGGATTAGTCACTACTTGTGGAATGCGTAGGAGGTGGGGGGGTCTCAAAGTCATTATGCCCGTGCATTATGTAGGATTAGCAGCAACAAAGGGAGGAAGTCAGTTTAACACGTAGGCTTTCGCGACCAATGTTATTCATAATCAACGTTTTTGGGTTTAGATCGCGTTATTTATAAATGTGTCGTAACCCTCCACCACCCGACATGGCCAATCAGTAAAAATGTGTCACGTTGACAAAAGACAAATAGTTCACTGCTTTAGCCCACCGGTGTGTTGAAGCCACAACATTTACAATTTGAGTACGACGTTTCGCTGGTAATTGCATCCAGCATCATCGGGCAATTCGCCAGAATGGTGAGGCTCTGCTGTGTCTCCCGTTCTTATATAGAGCAGCAGCAGGGTGACGTCATCATTAACTCATCAGGTGCAAAGATTCAAGGGGGGAGTGATTGTAATTATATACTAGATTAGTAATCAGGCTATTGTTACGATGCGAGTTGTAGATTAGTAATCATTTGGAATGTGTTTTATTGTGATTATGCTACATTAGTAATCAGTTAGTGTTTGTTTCCCTTATAAGGAATTGTAATGTATCTTATTTAATAATACGCTTCCAGGCCGCACTAAGCCTGTAGCTGTCTGAGCGATTAAAGTTATTTCTGTTTCTCTCAATTTCAATCGATTCTCTAATTAGTCTTTGCCAGTAGTAACTAGTTTTACACAACACTTCCACGTTGTCAAAATCAATTGAGTGTCCCTGTTGGCATGCATGTTCTGCCACTGCCGACAGTTGTGTTTGTGATAGTTTAATATTTCTCTGGTGTTCTTTTAGTCTTACACTAACGTTACGCCCTGTCTGTCCAATATAGCATCTGCCACATACACAATTAATCCGATATACACCCTCTGTTGATAATTTAGGTAATTCGTCTTTAGTGCACGTTACTAGTTGTTGAATTTTGTGTACTGTACCAAATCTTACTGTAATGTTTTGCTTTTGCAAAACACGGGCTAATTTGTCAGTTACTCCTGAGATAAATGGTATTTTTATTGTTTTAATAATCTGATCGCTTTCAGCAGTGTTGCTTTGCGATCGTGATTTGGCTTTTAGTGCTCTGTTAATTTGAGCATTATTGTAGCCATTCTGTCTTAGTGCTTCTTTAACATGTTTAATCTCTCTCACTAGACTTTCACCATCTGACACTGTTTTAGCCCGATGTATGAGCGTCTTGATAAGAGAGGATTTCTGAGCTGGGTGATGATGCGAATCTGCATTCAGATAGGCATCAGTGTGCGTTTGCTTTCTGTAAACACTGTGTGTTATTTTACCATTTAGGCCATGCCCAAGTAAAATATCCAGGAACGGGAGTGTGTTATTCACCTCCATTTCCATGGTGAACTGAATGGCCGGGTTTTGTGCATTGAGATGATTTAGAAAATCGTTAAGTGTATCTTTACCATGTGGCCAGACAACCAAAGTGTCATCCACATATCTAAACCAAAAGGATGGTTTTAATGTGATCGAGGCAAGTGCTCTGGTTTCAAAGTTTTCCATGTACAAATTTGCTATAGCAGGAGATAAAGGAGAGCCCATTGCTACTCCCTCCCTTTGTTTAAAGAATTCGCCTCTCCATAAGAAGTAAGTGTTATTTAAACAATGGTCTGCGGAATATCTTTTGGTAAACCTGTATTCTTTACCAGTGTATCAAGTAATTTAAGCGACTCGCTCACTGGAACCTTAGTGAATAGCGAAATCACATCAAAACTCACCAAAATATCATTAGGGTTAAGTTTAATATCTTGGTGAGTTTTGATGTGATTTCGCTATTCACTAAGGTTCCAGTGAGCGAGTCGCTTACATTACTTGATACACTGGTAAAGAATACAGGTTTACCAAAAGATATTCCGAAACTCGCAGACCATTGTTTAAATAACACTTACTTCTTATGGAGAGGCGAATTCTTTAAACAAAGGGAGGGAGCAGCAATGGGCTCTCCTTTATCTCCTGCTATAGCAAATTTGTACATGGAAAACTTTGAAACCAGAGCACTTGCCTCGAGCACATTAAAACCATCCTTTTGGTTTAGATATGTGGATGACACTTTGGTTGTCTGACCACATGGTAAAGATACACTTAACGATTTTCTAAATCATCTCAATGCACAAAACCCGGCCATTCAGTTCACCATGGAAATGGAGGTGAATAACACACTCCCGTTCCTGGATATTTTACTTGGGCATGGCCTAAATGGTAAAATAACACACAGTGTTTACAGAAAGCAAACGCACACTGATGCCTATCTGAATGCAGATTCGCATCATCACCCAGCTCAGAAATCCTCTCTTATCAAGACGCTCATACATCGGGCTAAAACAGTGTCAGATGGTGAAAGTCTAGTGAGAGAGATTAAACATGTTAAAGAAGCACTAAGACAGAATGGCTACAATAATGCTCAAATTAACAGAGCACTAAAAGCCAAATCACGATCGCAAAGCAACACTGCTGAAAGCGATCAGATTATTAAAACAATAAAAATACCATTTATCTCAGGAGTAACTGACAAATTAGCCCGTGTTTTGCAAAAGCAAAACATTACAGTAAGATTTGGTACAGTACACAAAATTCAACAACTAGTAACGTGCACTAAAGACGAATTACCTAAATTATCAACAGAGGGTGTATATCGGATTAATTGTGTATGTGGCAGATGCTATATTGGACAGACAGGGCGTAACGTTAGTGTAAGACTAAAAGAACACCAGAGAAATATTAAACTATCACAAACACAACTGTCGGCAGTGGCAGAACATGCATGCCAACAGGGACACTCAATTGATTTTGACAACGTGGAAGTGTTGTGTAAAACTAGTTACTACTGGCAAAGACTAATTAGAGAATCGATTGAAATTGAGAGAAACAGAAATAACTTTAATCGCTCAGACAGCTACAGGCTTAGTGCGGCCTGGAAGCGTATTTTTAAATAAGATACATTACAATTCCTTATAAGGGAAACAAACACTAACTGATTACTAATGTAGCATAATCACAATAAAACACATTCCAAATGATTACTAATCTACAACTCGCATCGTTACAATAGCCTGATTACTAATCTAGTATATAATTACAATCACTCCCCCCTTGAATCTTTGCACCTGATGAGTTAATGAGTTAATGATGACGTCACCCTGCTGCTGCGCTATATAAGAACGGGAGACACAGCAGAGCCTCACCATTCTGGCGAATTGCCCGATGATGCTGGATGCAATTACCAGCGAAACGTCGTACTCAAATTGTAAATGTTGTGGCTTCAACACACCGGTGGGCTAAAGCAGTGAACTATTTGTCTTTTGTCAACGTGACACATTTTTACTGATTGGCCGTGTCGGGTGGTGGAGGGTTACGACACATTTATAAATAACGCGATCTAAACCCAAAAACGTTGATTATGAAAGGGAGGAAGTACCATTTTGGATCTTAACTGATTGTGTTCACGTTTACGGTGACTTTCAGACCGCAGTCCACTCATTGGTATTGACTATATATCTTTTGTATTCTCCGCAGGGAATGGAGTCTTTGCTCCGCTGCAAGTCTCCTTTTGCCACTCTCCTATTGACATATTTTGTTGCTTCCTCTTAGTACCTTTCACGCGACGGTCAATGGTATAGTGTATAGCAGATTGTATAATAATAAATAGTATACAAGTGTAATGTTTAATATAATGTATAAGGTAATATATAGTATCGTAATTGTATAGTGAATATACAGCAGTGTGGTATACAGTAGGGTGGGTAGAATAATACATAGTGTAATATTACAATGTATAGTCTAAGGCAGGGGTCCTCAAACTACGGCCCGCGGGCCACATGCGGCCCACCGAGGACATTTATCCGGCCCATGGTCACTAATTGGGCTGCGCTTGTGAGCACTAATTGGGCTGCGCTGGTGAGCACTAATTGGGCTGCGCTGGTGAGCACTCATTGGGCTGCGGTGGTGAGCACTCATTGAGCTGCGGTGGTGAGCACTGATTGGGCTGCGGTGGTGAGCACTGATTGGGCTGCGGTGGCGAGCACTGATTGAGCTGCGGCGGTGGGCACTCATTGGGCTGCGCTGGTGAATGGTTCAATGGGCCAATTGACTGGACTTGCCCCCCAGGCCTAAGGCTGCCAGACCTTCCCTGGCTGCGCTTGACTGGCTCTCCCTCCCTCAGCTCCCTCACTTGCCCCTCGGCTCCACTCCCAGTGATATTCCTGTGTGCTGGGGATGTAGATCCCCAGCACACACACCGCTGAGTAAATGATAGAGGGGTAATAACAGAGTGATCTCTGATCTCTGGAGGGGCTGCCTGCTGTTTTCCCGTGCTGGTCAGTGACAGACAGCCGAGGAGTAGGAAACCCAATTTAAATGACAGTAAGTGCATTTATATTCTGATTGCTATTCAGTTGTATGAGGTTATATGTTGTATGTTGTGTAAGCCCCGGTTCATACTGTTGCGATCTCTGAGCAGTGCGAGTTCAGCCATATGCTTGTATGGCTGAACTTGCATTAGATTCGGAAGAAAAAAGGCACATGTGCCTTCTTTTTTCCTGCAGTGGAATCGGATCGCATGGGTCTTCTCCCCCATGCGATCAGATTCCTATGCGAGTTCGCAGATCGCACTGCGATCTGTGAACAAGACTGCAGGTGTAATTAACTTTTTAATGGCACCCGCACCAGTGTGAGCCTGGGGTAAAAGCGGAGTTCCCCCAATCAGACTGCATTGATGGGCAGTGCAGTCTGTATGTCTCTGTGTGGGCAAAGTTATTGCTGGTATATTGTTTTTGTAGCGCTGTATATATATTGGTATTTTACTAATAGCAATTTTGACTCCCTAGGAAACAATGATGTCAAGAAAGAGAAAAATGGACTCAGAGTGTAGGATATTCAAAGAACAGTGGACTTATGATTACTTTTTCATGCAGTACAAGGAAAGAGCTGTGTGTCTGATATGCCAGAATATAGTGTCTGTGTTCAAAGAATACATTTTACGTCGACACTATGAAACTCAACATAAAGATAAATATGATTGTTTGGTCGGAGAAGTGAGAAAAGATAAAATATTAAAACTGAAAAATACATTAACAACTCAGCAAAATACTTTTGTGAAGCAGAAGCAGCTAAATATTTCATCACTGCGAGCAAGTTTTCAAGTTGCCAAGCTAATAGCGTGCACGGGCAGACCATTCGTGGAGGGAGAATTTGTTAAAGAATGCCTTCTTTCTGTTGCCAAAGAGATGTGTCCAGAGAAGGCCGATTTCTTTAGTACAGTGAGTCTTTCAGGACCTACAATTACACGGAGGATTGAAAAAATGGAAGACAATTTGCATCAGCATTTGCAAAACGCCGCAAAAAAACTTTCCTATTTTTCCTTGGAACTCGACGAAAGCAATGATGTTCGTGATTCTGCACAACTTCTCATTTTTATTCGTGGGACGAATGACTATTTCGAAGTCACAGAAGAGCTTGCTGCACTGCAAAGCATCAAAGGAACAACTACAGGAGAGGATATCTATGAAAAGGTTTGCCAAACTGTGAATGGTTTGGAGCTGAATTGGGCTAAACTAGCCAGTGTGACAACTGATGGTGCTCCTAGCATGGTGGGTCTAAGAAAGGAGTAAGTGCTCGCATTAACCAAGAGATGGACAAACATAACCATTCTCATCCAATAGCCATACACTGCCTCATCCACCAACAAGCGCTGTGTAGTAAATCACTGAAGTGGGACTGTTATGAAAATTGTGGTATCTTGTGTTAAATTCATTAGAGCTCATGCACTAAACCACAGACAATTTCGGGAATTTCTGTCTGAGCTAAATGTTGACTATGAAGATGTTCTGTACCACACAAAAGTCCGTTGGCTGAGTCGAGGGAGAGTTTTGAAACGTTTCTATGACTTACTTCCACAGATTACAGCTTTTCTGCTTTCAAAAAACAAATATGTACCAAAGCTCAATGATGCAGAATGAAAATGGCACCTTGCCTTTCTGACAGATGTAACAGAGCTACTCAACAGTTTCAATGTGCAACTTCAAGGAAAGGGGAAGCTCATCTGTGATATGCAATCACATGTCAAAGCATTTGAAGTAAAATTAGGCCTCCTCATCAAACAAGTGAAGGAGGAAAACTTCTGCCATCTCCCCACAACTCAAAATCTGTTAGCGGAAAAACCATTGGTTACATTCCCAAACAAAACATGTGTGGATTCACTGGAAAAATTGCAAAAGGAGTTCCAATTTAGATTTAAAGAGCTTCATCTCCATGAACAGGACATACAGCTTTTCTGTAACCCATTTTCTATTGACATTCAAAATGTGGATACAATTTACCAAATGGAACTGGCTGAACTGCAGAATTGTGATTCTCTGAAAGACGCATTCAAGTCAAGCAGCCTTCATAATTTCTATGCATCTCTCCCCTCTGAGACATATCCTCATCTCAGGAACCATGCACTCAAAATGGCAATCATCTTTGACAGCACTTATGTCTGTGAACAGACTTTTTCCAGAATGAAACATTTGAAATATCTAACCAGATCTAGACTAACGGATGCACACTTGCATCACTTGTTATGACTAGCAGTGACAAATATGGAACCGGACATTGACCATATCATTAGCCAAAATCAGGCCCATATTTCCCATTGAAATACTGGCAAGTTTGTTGATTTAACTTTACTTGTTCTTCATTTTAAATATTGTATTTGTTCCCGTTTTGTTTATTCACTTCAAAATAAGATATATGCAGTGTGCATAGGAATTTGTTCATAGTTTTTTTTAACTATAGTCCGGCCCTCCAACGGTCTGAGGGACAGTGAACTGGCCCCCTGTTTAAAAAGTTTGAGGACCCCTGGTCTAAGGTATAGGGTGGTGTATAGTAATGCAGTATATAATTTAATGTTGGGTTTGTCTATGGCAGTATATAGTACGGGGTAGATCCGTGTGATGAAAGGAAAAAGTTTAGCTGGAGGCATATAATATTTTTTGCTACATAAAATTGTAATGTATGACTTACTGTTAGTAGCTCAGCTTATTGGAGAGTATATTTAGTATATTGATGATATTGATGTATTGATTATTGTTTTTTTACCCTTTTATCTGGCAATAAAACTGACACCTTTTTTACAAGGAGTCATGTTTGCATTGACCACAAAAAAACAATTCTCATATTTTGCTATTGGCAAATGAGGTTCCAATGGTGATATTGATGTAGTTTATATTTTAGTTTTTTACGTGGTGGTTTGGCTGCTGCAGCTCTTTACTATTAAAATTCCTTCCCTTTATTTCTGCTAACCCTACTTCCTCCCTTTGTTGCTGCTAATCCTACATAATGCACGGGCATAATATGACTTTGAGACCCCCCCCACCTACGCATTCCACAAGTAGTGACTAATCCCATATCTGCATTGCCATAAATATGCTAAATTCTTCTGTTGATATGCAAATTCCTTTGTCAAGGCGCCCTTCCTCCTCTAACCCAGCTTAAATATACGCTGCCAAGTTTGGTGGTGTTCATTCAGACGCTGTCTTTCCGACAGACCTGTTCTTCACCTGAGGACGGCTGCTTGCGTTGTGGCCGAAACATCGTGAGAATTGTATTTTATTATGTTATATTTTTATTATTTTATTATTTCCCTTCTACGTGACTTTACCGAAAGAACCAATAAGACATATCAGCATCATCACTACCATTATGTACAGAATGTCGTCTTCATCACTATCATGTACACCATGCCATCATCATTATCATATACACCATCATGTACAACAATATCATCATCATCACTGTCATATACACCATCATGTACACCTTGTCATAATCATCATCACCCCCCTCTTTATTGCAATCAATTTTATCACTGCCATCACCATCTTCAGCATGATGAGGTATCAACATCGCCGTCAAGTTTGTTACAAAATAATTATTTTCAGAGCGGAATGTGGGTGTGTGTGTCTGTGCAATGCGTATGCCACATGTGTTAGTTTTCCTATGTGCTCATGTGTTTATCTCTTATGTGTGTGTGTGTATGCATGTGTGTATGTATATTTGCACATGCCTGTGTTAGCTTCACATCGTGTTTAGGGTGGCAGCGCAGTGGTATAATTTGTGCATCACAGCAAGAAGGATCCAGGTTCAATTCCAGATTCGGGCGCCTTTCTGCGTGGAGTTTGTATGTTTTCCACCTGTCCTCCATGGGTTTCCCCTGGGTTCTCTGTTTTCCTACTCCCATGGCTCAAAGAAAATTATACAGTTTTAGTCAAAACATCCCAGTGCTGAAAAATTACCTCCAAATTGCTCGATTGGGATTACGGACTTTTCGGGAAAGAGTCTTGGGACGAAGGGAGGCATTCCTAGCTGAACCAGTGGAATCTTCATGGAATAATAGATGTGGGGGTGTGTCTGTATATGTTTTTGTTGTTGTGTTTTTTAGTGTAGCGGTTAGCGCACTGCACTACAAACCCGGCGACCCGAGTTCGATTCCCGCTCATGGTTAACACGAGTGACGATTATCTGAACCGGTTCTGGGGCTCCCCTAGGTCGACTCAGCCTCAAATGAGTACCTAGTGCGGTGTTTAAATATTCGCCACTCGGGAGACAAAGACTGCCGGACGTGTTGCTGGCCACCCAACCCCTCGTGTGCCGTGCCGGCCTTCACAGGTGCTCCTCGCTAACAGCACTTTCCCCTCCGTCTGTTGAAAGCAATACAGAGGATCCTTGTCTTTGTGTGTGCGCGCGCGCGTACAGGACGACGGTGGCCCGCGCGCGGGTGATCGCCGAGTGGAGTGCCGGGGGCGGCGTTCTGCTCATGGGCTATGAGATGTTCCGCCTCCTGTCGCTCAAGAAGGCGTCGCTCGGCTCCGGGCGCAAGAAGAAGCCCAAGAAGGAGGTGGGGCCCGTTATCATCGACCTGGATGAGGAGGACCGGCAGCAAGAGCTGCTCCTGGGTACGCCATTCCTCCCTCCCCTCCCCTCCCCTTCCTCCCTCCCTCCAAACCTGACCTTCAATGCGCACGCTCTCCCTGATGGCCGATCACTGCAAATCGGGGTCTACGATGTGACAGCGAATTAACTGCGATGACATTCAGCTCGTAGGTTTTCGCAGCCATTCGGGTTTGGCCACCTACGTAGCAATCTGACCAAATCTGCATCCTTAAAGCCCCCAGCGCCCGACACAGCCAAACAGATTTAACACCACTTGGCGTACAAGCGTTCAGCAAAGTGGCAATTCTTTGTGGTTCCAGCCCGACTCACCGGTGAGTTGAAGAACGATTTCCCGCAAACAGAAATAGCAAGGACAGAGGACGACGTGCTGTGTACCCCGCGGGGATTGCACCCCCCTCCCCCTTTCACCATGTTCCACGTTGGCGAGAAGACGCGACGCTCTTCCCTGTCTTGTCGCGCAGACGTTGAGAAGGCCCTGACGCGGCCGGGCGCCGACGTGGTCATCTGCGACGAGGGCCACCGCATCAAGAACTGCCACGCGAGCACGGCACAGGCGCTCAAGGCGGTGCGCACGCGGCGCCGCGTGGTGCTCACGGGTTACCCGCTGCAGAACAACCTCATCGAGTACTGGTGCATGGTGGACTTCGTGCGACCGAACTTCCTGGGCACGCGGCAGGAGTTCAGCAACCTGTTTGAGCGGCCCATCCTCAACGGGCAGTGCGTGGACAGCACGCCGCAAGACATGCGGCTCATGCGCTACCGCAGCCACGTGCTACACAGCCTGCTCGAGGGCTTCGTGCAGAGGCAAGCGCCCGTGGCAACCTGCACACACCTGCACATTCAGTCACCCGTTACAGCAAACACCGGTACACTCAATCACCCATTACAGCAATTGATGTATGATTGTAGCGTGCGGTGTGGTGTCAGTGTAACGTACCGTGCTACGTGAGTGTAATGTGCGGTGTGGTGTGAGTGTATACCGGTGGACGTGGTGCATGTGTAACGTACTCTTGGTTGACCGGCAGGCGAGGCCACAACGTACTGACGGCCACGCTGCCTGCCAAGGAGGAGCACGTGCTGCTGGTGCGGCTGTCACCCATCCAGCGCGCGCTCTACCGCCACTTCATGTTGCGCTTCCAAGAGGCCGGCTCCTCCGGCTGGCTCGGCTCGAACCCGCTCAAGGCCTACTGCGTCTGCTGCAAGGTGCGCGCCACCACCGCTGCTGCTGGCTGCCTGCACGTGTGCGCGTGTGTGTTTGTGCGTGTGTGTGTGGGGAGCGGTAGTGTAGGGGTTAGCGCGCTGCACTTCGAACCCACCGGCCCGAGTTTTATTCCCGATCATGGCCAACACCAGTGAAGAATATCTGAACCAGTTTCGGGCCTCCTCTAGGTCGACTCGGCCTCAAATGAGTACCTGGTATGGTGTGTAAACATTGCCACTGGGGAGACAAAGGCGGCCGGGCATGGTGCTGGCCACGCACCCCCTTGAGTACCGTTCCGGCTTTCATAGGTACTCGCTAACAGCACTTTCCCCAACATTCTGGTAAGGTTTTTCGGGAGATCTTTGTCTTTTGTGCGTGTGTACATTTACGGGTGTGGTGTTGGCCACCCACCCCCTCGTGTGCCGTGCCGGCCTTCATAGGTGCTCGCTAACAGCACTTTCCCCTACAGTCTGTTAAGGCTAAATGGGGGATCTTTGTCTTTGTGTGTACATTTGTGTGTGCGTTTGTCCATTTTTGTGTGCGTGTGTACGTGTGAGCGTGCGTGTGTATGTGTGTGTGCGTACATGCGTGCATGTGTACATGTGTGCGTGCGTGTGTGCATGTGTTTGTGTGTGCCGCCTCACTCCTGGGGCGTCTCGAATTCGCACGCGGTACAAGAGGCGATTTGCTGCTGCTCAAATTAACTTTGAGGCATTGATGCTCCGCAGAGCCAGTGGTGGGAATTCCTAATTCCAATGGCGGGGCCAAGTCTATCCATACAACAACCAAAGTGGTACTTAATTTATTGACCCAGGAGGGATGATGGACTGAGTACCTGGTGCGGTGTGTGTAAAAACATTGGGCGTGGTGCTGGCCACCCACCCCCTCGTGTTCCATTCCGGCCTTCATAAGTGCTCGCTAACTACATTTTCCCTAACAGAGTGAAAAGTCTATACGGGGGAGCTTTGTATTTGTTTTATTGTGCTGCAGCACACGCCATGCACACACAGTACCCACGGTTATTCACGTGGCGGTCGCCGGTGCAATCGAATTTCCCTATCTATGGGCCGGCCACCCAGAAAGCGTAGCGCAGTTATTCATGTAATTATGATGTGTGGGCGGGGACTTGACACGTGCTTCCTTGGGGGGCAGCATCCGTGCCGGGTTTGCAATGTCGCGCAA
This sequence comes from Lampetra planeri, assembly GCF_965212315.1. Classification (NCBI taxonomy): domain Eukaryota; kingdom Metazoa; phylum Chordata; class Hyperoartia; order Petromyzontiformes; family Petromyzontidae; genus Lampetra; species Lampetra planeri. Next base: position 9,086,322 of record NC_136146.1, read on the forward strand.
CAGGTGCCGTGAATCGTCGAGCATGCACGCTAAAAAATATATATATTATACGGCGGCATCACATCTACTGTGGATTGTTGTATTCTTGCCTTTTCAAATAATTAATTTCGAAATGTGAGGGTCGCGTCAGCAGCATGTTGAGGAGGGCAGTCCAGACCTCCCTTTCCCTGGAAACAGACTGCAGCACTATATTTCTTTACACTACTATACATTACTACACTATATACTCCTATACATTACACTATACACTACTATACATTACTACACTATGCACTACACTGTTTACAGCACTATACACCACTACCTTGCCTGGTATGCAGGAGATCGTGGGTTTGATCCCATATCTGACGCCTGCTGTATTTGTAGTTTTTCCCTCCACACTTAGAACCAACGTGCATTGAGAGTATTTGGCTGCTATACATTTCCACGTGATGATTTTGATCGGCCACTTCGTTGAGCTATCATTTGTGATAGCCAGGTCGCTTCTTGAAAAAGAGCGACATAACAGCTCCGTGGACCTGGTGGCAGGTTTAACGACACATTTATATATTTACGCAATCTAACCCAAAAAAAACCTCTTATGGATGATGTTGGTGGCGAAAGCCCACGTGTTAAACTAAAAAAAGTTCAGTTGAGTTTTAATATTGTGTATCTTCTCGTGGACTGGAGGTCTGTTACCTGCTGACAAGCAGAGCAAGTGCAGCCAACGTGACATTGCTCATTTGACATCAGGGACTTGCTCAACATAGGGACAATGTGGGTGCTCGCTGACCAGGCCGCTATCTAGCTCGTGCATCAACAAATGTTCTTTATCGTGTACATTATGTATTTATGTTGAACTTCTTTCGCACCGTACGTAACCAACCGTGCTAATCGGAGGTGCGGGGGAAGGACAACAAACTAAAGACAAAAGCAGTTCTAAAGAAATTAGTTTGTCAATCTAGTTGATGATTTAAAAGTGCATAGCTCCAGTGGCTTCCTAATATCAGAAAGAAGAGCCTTGCAGACGGCCGCAGAAGTGCATAATAATTGTCCCTGGTAACATACGTAATACATTTTTCGTCAATAGTCGTCAATAATTGTGTCATAATTCAGTGAATTAATTTACGTAATTACATATTTAAAATTGATCGGACAATAAAATGTATTAAGCAATAATAAAAGGCTCTTGGGTAATTATTAAAATAACGAATATACTAATTAGTTCGTTGGTACGTTCCATTCGCATCCAGATTTACCAAATACATAATTATAACCCTTTAACAGCTTCGTATTCACTTTTACATAGTTATATTGGTTATTTAATATTCTATGGATATGTTTCAATATTTATTTATTATGATATATATATTTTTATATACATATATATTTAGCACGCACTGTCACACCTCACACTATGAATCAAACAGGAACCACAGACACGAGCCTGGACGGCTGCCACGAGGTGAGCCGGCGCCAGCAATTGCTCTGCAGTTCTCCACATATTCAGACTTTTTCAGCCAATTAGGGAGCGTTTGTAAAATGTGAGGAAACCGTAGCACCCGGAGAAACCTCATGCGCGCGAGGGGGCAACGCTCTGTCCCGCACAGGGTGTTGAACCTCGTGATGCCCACGGCAGGGGAGTGTCGCAGAGATTTGCCTCTTACAAACAACCCTCGCCCGCTTCCCGCACGATGCTGGAGGACGGGCCGCAGCATGCACAGCCACTGTGACTTCCTTACGATGGTCCTGGCCACGCGTCGGCGCGGGCGGGCGGGTGCGTCCGGTAACGCTGCCTCACCCTCCTCCCCCTGTGTTCCCCGTCGTTCCCCAGATCTGGAACCACCCGGACATCCTGTTTGACGCGCTGCAAAAGGAGAGCATCGCCGCGGACCCCGACCTGGACCTCGAGGTGTCGGACCTCCCCGCAGGCCTCACGCGCGAGCGCGGCGCCACCGGGAGCTCCTCGGGCAGGCGCAAGGTGGCCAAGGTGAGCAGTGTCGCTCACCACCACACTGAGCACCACCACCACCACGCTGAGCAGCGTCACCACCACCACCACACTGAGCAGCGTCACCACCACCACCACACTGAGCAGTGTCCCTCGCCACCCCTCACTCACCCAGAGGGAGGTGGCAGACCTGGAGCTGCCCAACGGGCGGTGCGGCGCGGCGACGCAGAGCGGACCGGAGCGCGGTGGACAAGTGGTGACCTACGAGTGGGTGAGTCTCCTCCCTACATCACCTCGACCGTCGCCACCACTGTCGTGTCCACCATCACCACCAGCACAACCACCACCATCACCACGATCATCGCTACTACCATGACCACTACCATTACCACTACCACCTACAACAATAACTGCCATTCGCCACTAAGTGACGGTGACGTCACCACGGTGCTTGTGCCAGGCCAGGTGGACTTTGAGGCCATGTGAAATATCGAAGGCCCTCTGGCACGAGGTCATGAAACAACCCCAGGTGCCTTAGGTTGACTGACTGAGACGGCTGGCCGATGAACCAGCTGTGTCCCCTACTGTGCGTTTTAGCCACTGCCCAGTAGCATCCTTCACGAGCATCCTCCACACAGGCCGATCTTGACACTGCTAGTACCAGTGTTCGTAAAATCCACTTAGCTCCACATCCTTCTGTAACGCATCAGTACATCTCTTCTCTAGCCCATTTCGAGCCCATTTAGCCCCCTTTTTCCAGCCAAACAAGCTGCTTGGACATGTGGTGGCTGGGCATGCTGGCGTCATGACCCAGTTAATGGAGCCTTTCCTGCTGGAGTAGCTCACCGATGGGACTGTGTCCAGATCTTCAAATTATCTGTGAGCTTTTCACAAAATTCAGCCTGGTTAAACCAGGGTGGATTGTAGACAAGCCATCCTTAAAATTTCAAACCGGCGCAGATGCTCCACTAGAGAAGGGAGGGCATAACTGTGGCCAAGAAGACCTGAAGCTTCATGTGGAGCAACTGTACAGACAGCTTCCTCATAGCATTATGCAGCTGATGAAGAGATAATGATGCTCAATTGATTCGGTGTAAGACCTCTGCAGATAAACCGAAACTGGTCATAAGGACGTTGCCCAAGTATGGGAACTCCTCCACTCTCTCCACAACTGCATCGATCAGCCTCAGCCATCGATCAGCCTCCAATTTGATCTGTACCAGATGGAAATTCCTCTGGTACATCCATAGAAAGCGTCTCGAACTATTGGTCTAAGATAATGTTAAATTGTGTCGGGGCAGAGGACATCCTTGTCACACCCCAAGGTGAATGGGGAATGGCTCTTGATTCCCTCAGCAGTTTTTGCTTGGGAGGTCATCTCAGCCTGGCACCCCACCTGCTCTCAGGACCTGATGGTGATGTGTGATGTGATGATGACGATGTTGTGCGATGTCGTGCATCAGGCCAAGGACCTCATGGGCAGCTACCAGACCGGTGTGCTGGAGCACTCGGCCAAGATGGTTCTGCTCTTCCACTTGGTGGAGGAGAGCGTGCGGCACGGGGACAAGATCCTTGTCTTCAGGTGCGGCGGCCTGTCCCTGCGTCTGCCTGTCCCCGCGTCTATCTGTCCCCGCGTCTGCCTGTCCCCGCGTCTGCCTGTCCCCGCGTCTGCTTGTCCCCGCGTCTGCCTGTCCCCGCGTCTGCCTGTCCCTGCGTCTGCCTGTCCCTGCATCTGCCTGTTCACTGCGTCTGCCTGTTCACTGCGTCTGCCTGTTCACTGCGTCTGCCTGTTCACTGCGTCTGCCTGTTCACTGCGTCTGCCTGTTCACTGCGGCTGCCTATCCGTGGTGAGGAGTGTGGCGATGACGGGTGGTGATGGTGGTGGTCGTGAGGAGGAAGAGGAGGAGCAGGGTCTTGGTGGAGGCTGTGGTGATCTCTCACGTGCCCCTTGCCCCCGCTCTATTGGTCCTGCAGCCAGAGTCTGTCCACTCTGGACATCATCGAGGCGTTCCTGAGCCAGAGGAAGATCCCCACCGTCTCGGGTTCGGCCTCCCCCTCAGCCCCCTCTGCCCCCTCGGACCCCTCGGCCTCGTCGGCCTCGTCGGCCTCGTCGGCGCCGCCCGCAGAGACCCAGGTGCCCCCAGCAACTTCCTCGCCCACCGGCCTCGTCTGGAGCAAGAACGTCAACTACTACCGTGAGAACGAGCGCCGCACACAAAGCGTTCTTTGTGCGCGCTTCCGGGTTTGGCGGAACCCGCTGATGTCAGGGGGTGGTGGGGGGCAACTCTATCTTTACTAATTTTTTTTATATTACCGTGTAAGGCACACTGAGCGATGTAGCTCTTCTTCAGAAGCGACCTGGCCACAAATTAAAGCTCAACGAAGTGGCTCATTATCACGTGGAATTGTCTAGCAGCCAAATATTATAAACGCTTGTTTATAAATGTGGAGGGGAAAACCGAAGGACCCGGAGAATGATCCATGCAAACACGGGGAGAACATGCAAACTCCAAATATACAACAGGCGTCGGTGTCGGGTTCGAACTCACGACCTCCTGCAAACCAGCGAGTTGGTTAACATCTCGTCGCCGTGGCGAGATGCAATGGCGTGGAACGTTTCGAGGCCCTGTCTGGAGTGTTGGCCTTTGCTGGGAGTCGAGACAGAAAAAGTATGAAAATGACGAGCAGCTGACGAATCGTTTTAGTTGTTGAGTTCGTTTAACGTGGTGGGAACTCAAGAGACCAGGATGAGTCTCATTTGCAAAAGCGATGAACCCAGGGCATCAGTCTGCCACCGGAGGGCAATGATTGCTGCGTGTACAATCCTAATTGAGCAATTTGCACGAGCACACACAATGTCCTTCTCTTTGCGAATTATGCCAGGGGATGTGTTAGGTTCACCGCAAAGCGGACGGTGCGTAGCACTATTACGATATTTTACACCCGCAGTAGTAACCAGGGCGGCCGCAAGTTCCCAACCGTGAACATCTGCAGCAAACACGCTTACCCCTGGACTATCGCGTGACCGACCGTAGAGAGAATTAGGTGAGTCTCGGAGGTCCACAACTGTTCAGCGTGAGCGGAATTGCATCTCTCGCTCTCTGCAGGGCTGGATGGCAGCACAGCCACTTCAGAGCGGGAAAAACTCATCAACCAGTTCAACAATCCCCTCAACAGCAGCGTGTGGCTCTTCCTACTTTCCACCCGGTGAGCGCCACTCCACGGCGAGACGCGCAGAAACATGTGGAGTCTGTGTGTGCCTGTGTGTGTATGCCTGTGTGTGCACGCACGTCCGTGTCTGTTTTGGTGCTTGTGGCTGTGCATGTGTCTGTATGTGGCGAACGGTGGTGTAGCGGTTAGCGTGCTGGGCTACGAACCCGGCAACCCAAGTTCATTTCCCGCTCACGGCCAACACCTGGCTACGATTATTTGAACCAGTCCTGGGCCTCCCCTAGGTCAACTCCGCTCTCAAATGAGTACCTGGTGCGGTGTGTAAACATCGCCACTAAGACGGCCGGGTGTAGTTATGGCCACCTACCCCTTCGTGCGCCGTGCTGGCCTTCTTGGTGTGCTCGCTTAACAGCACTTGCTCCTACACTCTGTGAAGGCTACACGGGGGATCTTTGTGTGTGTGTGTGTGCATGTAGGGCCGGGTGCCTGGGCATCAACCTGATTGGGGCGAACCGCGTGGTGATCTTCGACGCGTCGTGGAACCCGTGCCACGACGCGCAGGCTGTGTGCCGCGTCTTCCGCTACGGCCAAGTCAAGCCATGCTTCGTGTACCGCCTCGTGTCTGACTTCACGCTTGAGAAGAAGATCTACGACCGGCAGATCTCCAAGCAGGGCATGTCCAGTAAGACATCCATAACAGGCATGCAGGCGCACCTTTACGTTGCAGCGTCATGCAATGTGTAGGGGTCCAGTCGGCCACAAGGGGGCCCCGAATCCACAGATAAACAAGTAACAAATTGTCAAGAAAAATGATTCAAATTTTTTTAAAGAAACAATTACCTCCGGTCTACTATGGGCCAAGCCCGATTAACCGCATCCGACTATCATATCAATAGAGCAGCACAAAGTTGCGCAGTCCTCCCCGTTTGAGGCATGAAAGCAAGATGCACAATAACTTTGAGCATGATAACCTTCAATTTTTTTGTATTAATACCGTCACTGTGAATCTCTCTTCCTCTAATCCCAACACACGGTGCAGGATCTAAAATATAATTTATAGTTATAGCCTACAGAATATTGTATCCAGGTTAAAAACATCCGTAGCTATTTCAGTAAAAGTGAGTCGGGGAGAAAATAGGGGGGGGCACTTTCACATCTTGCATAGCCGCTTTGAAATAGGTCGTTGTGCCCCTGCAGGCAGATCTCCAAGCAAGGCATGTCTAGTCAGACCGTTATGACCGGCAGATCTCCAAGCAGGGAATGTGCAGTAAGACCTCCTAGACCCTCATGTGCTGTCGTTAAATAGGTGGAAGTACCAACACTTTACCCCACCGCACGTAACCTGTCCATCATCGGTGGTGTTCGTTCGTTTTTCAATGCGCTTGTCCTGGCGAGGGTCGTGGCGGCAGTGCATTGAGTAGGGCGGTCCTGACCTCCCATTTTCTGGCGATGGACTCTTGCTATTCCTGGGGAATTCCCAGGCGTTCCCAGGCCAGCCGAGCGACAAAGTCCCACCAGCATGTCCTGGGCTGGCCCCGAGGTCTTCACCCAGTGGACCTTGGCAATGGATCATTGGTGGTGTACACCTTTATAGTGATGGTTGAACAAAGGTGGAGGCATTGACGAGACTTGCCCATTGTTTCAACCACCGTGCGTATACGGTGCGTGTGTGTTTATGGTGCGTGTACGGTGCATTTGTGTACGATGCGTGTACGGTGCATTTGTGTACGATGCGTGTACGGTGCATTTGTGTACGATGCGTGCACGGTGCGTGTACGGTACTGTGTGTGTGCGGTGCGTGTGTATGTACGGTGCGTATGTGTGTACTGTGTGTGTACGGTGTGTGTGTGTACGGCGCGTGTACGGTACTGTGTGTGTGCGGTGCGTGTGTATGTACGGTGCGTGTGTGTGTGCGTGTACGGTTGCGTGTGTGCAGACCGTGTGGTGGACGACATGAACCCTGTGTTGAACTTCACGCGCCACGAGGTTGAGAATCTGCTGCACCTGGTGGAGGAGGAGGATGCGGCCCCCGTGGACCTCCCCTCCATCGCGCAGCGCCACCACGACCCGCTCCTCCGCAACGCCTGCCTCCAGCACAGTCGCCTGCTCACCAAGGTACCACTTGCCGGGGCAACCGTTAACCGGGGTTACCGTCCATGGTAACCGCTCACCGGAGTAACCACTTACCAGGGCAACCGCTCACCATGGTAACCACTCACCGGGGTAACCGCTTACCAGGGCAACCGCTCACCATGGTAACCACTCACCGGGGTAACCACTTACCAGGGCAACCGCTCACCAGAGTGACCACTCACCAGTGTAACACGCACCACAGTGAAGCAGGCAACGCCTCGTAGTTTGTGGTTGGTACAACCGCAGTGATAACCAGGGAGGCCTGCCAGATTCAAATCGCGAACCTCAACGCAGCAAGCGGTGATGTGCGCCGCCCTACGGTGCGGCGTCAACGCAACGGGGATCACGACCCCTCACCCCCGCAGGAGCCGTTCACGCACGAGTCTCTGCTGATGGAGCGCTCCGAGTACCGGCTCACGCCGGCCGAGAAGCGCCTCGCCAAGAAGAGCTACGAGGACGAGAAGCGTGCGTGCGTGCCCTACCAGCGGCCCAGCTACGCCCAGTTCTACCCCAGCGTGGCCAGCAGCCTCAGCAGCCTCACCGCCTTCGCGCAGCAGCAGCAGCAGCACCACAGGTGCGGCCGTGCGCAGCAGCAGCGCCACGCAGAAGCCTCCTGTGGCCGGGCGCTCGTCGGTCCCGGTGCAGGAGGCCGGCGGCGGTGGTGGTGGTGTGGATACTCGCAGCGAGCAGCCCCCTGCCGCCCCGGGTTTGATTCCAGACCCGGGCGCCATTCTGCGTGGAGTTTGTAGTTCTCTCTCTACCCCCCTACTCTTACATGTGGGTTTCCTCCACGTTCTCCCGTTTCCTCCCACAAGCTGAGAAACAAAGCAAAAACATGCATTGTAACTGGTGTTGGCCAAACATCTCCATTGCAGGACTCTCCTGAAAAAGAGGCTTTGGGCTTGCTTGCTCATATCTATTAAACTATTTATTTTTTTACCAGGTAAGGGCCCACTGAGGTATAAAGCTCTTTTTTTAGAAGCGACCTGGCCACAAATGATAGCTCAACAAAGTGGCTTATCATGTGGAAATTTACAGCAGCCAAATAATTTAAACACACATTTCTAAATGTGGAGTGAAATACCGCAGGACCCAGAGACAAATCTCAGGAAGGACATGCACCCTCCAAATATACAGGCTTCAAGGTTGGAATCAAACCCCCGACCTGTATACCAGGCAAGGTAGTAAACATCTCACCACCATGTTGCCCTTAATATTAAGTAATATAATTCATTAATTTAAAAAAATTGGCGAGAGTTGTTAAACAATGACCGGTCAACCGGTAACCTCTGCTAGAATCGGTTCTGAAAGCCAAGAACCGATCATTGATTCTGATGGGAGTTTTTGTAACAAATCTACTGACCAATTGGCACAGCGGCAAGCCTAAAGGTAATATTTACGAGTAAATTGCACCGGTGATCTCTGGATGGCAAGTCCAATGCGCTGCTGACCACTTACAACCACTGGGGCAGCTGCCTCTAATTCTCAGTTACAAAAGTTGCAATGTGGTGTCTGTTCACAGACATTCCATACGTGCAGAAAAACCGGTCACCGTTGATGCACAAACACCCGTGTATATATTTTGTTTAACCAGAAGTATTTGATTGAACCATAACTAGGGAAAGGTACAACGTATGGTCACATGGGGTGGGGGTTAAGTGAAATGGAACAGCACCAACTCGCGAGCTACACAGGGGCCTAACGTTGTAAGTGGGAGAGACACAGTGGAGGGGTGATGCTTTTAGGAGTGTTATTGCGGGAGGCGTGTGAGGGTGCGGGGCGTGTGCTGTGTACGTATGTATGTTGAACTTCCTTCGCACCGTACCGTAGCCAACCGTGCTAATCATCAGTTGGGTGACTCGCGGCGTGGTAATCTGTGAGTGCGTGTTGACCAAGTGAGGCTACACCAACAGACATTTTAACAACCGTAGACTAGACGCCCCCCGTGGCTGTGTTGCGCACCGCATGCGCGCGTGCCTCGGTGCGAGATGTGTATCGGCGGTGGCGAGGAGAAGGGGGCGCGCCGTCTTTGGTTGTACCTTCGGCGAGCACCCCCGCCACGGCTTGTGACCGCGCCCGCGCGCGTCGCCATGTGTGCGTTCGTGTGTGTGTGTGATGCGCAACCCCGACCCCGGCCCAGGCTCTCAATGCACGCGGGCCTCAAGAGCCGCCCCGTGGCCAACGTGCCGCCCATGCAGACGACGCCCGTGCCCATGCTGCCCCGCATGGTGCCCGCTGGGTCCGGCCTCGCCCCGGGCGTCCTCAACCCCGCCGCGCTTACAATGAGCTCCCTGCAGCGCGCCGGCGTCAACGTGCAGAGGATCGTCACGACCACCGGTAGCGCGGTGCAGCGCCAGCGTGGCCAGCGCACCGCACGCACACATCAACAACCGTCATTCGCCACTAAGTGTCCGTGACGTCACTATGGCGCTTGTGCCAGGCTAGGTGCACTTTAAGTGCCGAAAGGTTACTGGCAGGTCACGGGACAGACCCAGGTATCATTCACCTCATACACAAACACACAACTCATACACACACACACCTTATACACACACACACAAACACACACACACCTCATAAACACACACACCTCATACACATACCTCATACACACACACACACCTCATACACACACACACACCTCATACACACACACACACCTCATACACACACACATCCCTCATACACACACACATCCCTCATACACACACACACATCCCTCATACACACAAACACACATCCCTCATACACACACACACATCCCTCATACACACACACACATCCCTCACACACACACATCCCTCATGCACACACACACCTCATACACACACACCTCATACACACCTCATACACACACACACCTCATACAGACACCTCATACACACACCACATACACACACCTCATACACAGACACCACTCACGACACAGATAGTCGACTCTATTTTCAAGGTCAGGCCTCCTGGTTTTAGTCATGTGCTGCGAGTTTAAAGACAATTGCTTCGCGTTCACTGGGTGCTCAACGACGGAGTTGAGAAATCACACAGGCATACACACACGGGCACACACAGACTCGGCACATCTCTGCGCGTCTTGCTGGAGAGTGGCGCTCACCGGATGGAGTGGGAATCTAAATTGTGTCACCGGGTTCGTAGTGCCACGCTCTAACCATTGCACCACAGGCTCCCCTCTCACCTCTCACACATGCTCATGCACAGCTCCATCACAGGGACATTGCCTCCGAATGTTTCTCTCTCGTTTTTTTGGCTTGTGAGTAACACCGCGTATATCTGATGGGGGTAAGCGAGGCCACTCGCTCTCCTGCACCCGGCCCCTAGACGCCGCGGCCGCTTGAGAGAGACACTGTAAAGGACTGCGAGGCCTCGGGTGATGTGAACTCCCGTGACTTCACTACCCCTTTTGTAAATCTTGACTTAAAGCTTTCGTGACTGCAGGAATTCATATTCTTTGAGTCTTTCGGTAAAGTTACATAGATAGGTTTAAAGAAAATAACAAATAACTACGACGTTTCGATCGCAACACAAGCGGTCGTCATCAGGAAAAGGGGGTTAGCCTCTCAAGGCAAACTGTTAATAAAGGTTTAAAATGAGCGTAGTCTAAGTGTCAGCAGCATGGGCGGGGTAGCTAATGTTAATGTAAGAGATTAAAAACGGTGTCCCCCAGCAGCATGTAGGGCGGTGCTGCCAGGTAATTACACACTCACACTGGTGGCAGTGGAGGTTGCTGCTAGAGGTGATGGTAGTAGTGCTTTCTCAATTAAAAAAGAGGGATGACATTGTCATCCTCTCAGCCGACAAGGGCAATGCCACGGTCATCATGGACAAAACCACACACAATAACAAAATTCAGGACCTACTTAATGATGGTAACTATACAACAATTAAAAGAGATCCCACCAACAGCCTCGTTACGAAAACCAACAATATCATCACTGATTCTACATCTTTAATCGAACCAACCAAGCGGTTTTCCTTAAAACCATCTGCTGCTAGACCACCCAGATTTTATGGCTTACCAAAAATCCATAGAGAAGGTACACCCCTTCGTCCTATCGTCTCCACCATTGACTCATCCACCTACAAACTGGCCCGATTTCTGTTTGAGACCTTACAACCATTCACTGGTAAGACCACCTAAGCTGTACTTAACTCAGCTCACTTGATATCGTTACTTAAGGACATCTCATTATCTCCAGGTGATTTGCTCGTTAGTTTCGATGTAGTCTCTGTTTACCAAAGTTCCTGTGCATGACACCATTGCAATCATTGAAGATTTGGTCCAACAAGGACTGAATGCTGATGTACCGGCCCTGGTAAGACACTGCCTCACCAACACTTACTTCACCTGGAATGGAACATTTACAAACAAGGGGAAGGTACCCCAATGGGTTCTCCCTTATCTCCGGTTGTAACCAATGTTTTCATGGAAAAATTTGGAACAGATGCCATCCAGGCATCCACTCTACGTCCGTCCTTGTGGAAGAGGTACGTAGATGACACGTTCGTCATCTGGCCACATGGCCGACCAGCTCTAAACCAATTCCTCAACCACATAAATTCCATACACCCAGCCATCAAATTCACCATGGAGGTGGAAAAGGATGGCAAGCTACCATTCTTGGATGTATTAATCGAAAAGAGACCAGATGGCTCAATGGGCGAGTGTCTACAGGAAAGCAACCCATACGGATGCCTACCTAAAACCTGACTCCCGCCACCATCCATCCCAGAAGAATTCCCTCATCAAAACTCTGCACCATAGAGCTCGATGTATTTCCGACCATCATCACCTAGCCAGTGAACTGAACACGTACACCAAGCTCTCAAGACCAATGGATATTCAGACTAAACAATCTGTAAAGCCATCACCCCAACCGTTGGGAAAGAACCATCTGAGGACCCAATCAAAATCATCACCTTGCCATACATAGCAGGGGTCACCAAAAATATTTTCAAAATCATGAGCAAATTCAAGATCCAGGTTCGATTTAACACAGTCCATAAAATTCGTGATCTGATCCCATCTGTAAAGGATGTGATCCCTGACATGCAATACCCCGGCGTCTACAAACTAAGCTGTGTTTGCAGCAGTAGTTAAATTGGGGAAACTAGGCGACATGTCTTGGATCGTGTTCGTGAGTATGAGGCAGATCTGAAACATGGTAGGACCAATACCTCGGCCGTGGCTGATCATTGTTTTAATGCGGTGGGCTCACACGAAATTGATTTCTCTAAGACGAAGGTACTTTGCAAACCCACTGGCTATCAACAAAGATTCGTTCATGAAGCCATTCACATGTACAGACATAGACACAATTTCAACCGAGAAGATGGTTCCAAACTCAGCAATCACTGGAAGGACATTATCAACCAGTTTAAGTCATAATTGGCTGTAATGTTTCCATTTAAAACCTGGCACCCCTTTAATTGGTGGAAGCCCACCACCAGCACCATCACTGCCCACAACTACCATCACCTCTAGCAGCAACCTCCACCGCCACCAGGGTGAGCGTTTAATTACCTGGCAGCACTGCCCTACATGTTGCTGGCAGACACCGTTTTTAATCCCTTACATTAACATTAGCTACCTCGCCCATGCTGCTGAAAGCGAGGTGCAATAATTACCTGGCAGCCCTTTAATTTGTGGAAACCCACCACCAGCATCAGCATTGCCCACGACTATAATCATAGCTAGCACCGCCCTACATGCTGCTGGGGGACATCGTTTTTAATCCCTTACATTAACATTAGCTACCCCGCCCATGCGGCTGACACTTCGGCTACACCCATTTTAAACTTTTATAAACAGTTTGCCTTGAGAGGCTAACCCTCTTTACGTGATGACGACCGCTTGTGTTGCGATTGAAACGTCGTAGTTTTTTGTTCTTATTTTTGAACCTATCTTCGTGACTTTACCGAAAGACCCAAAGAATATGAACCCCTTTTGTGTTTTTGCTCAGATTGACCTGCGGTGTCTCTGACGTCAATGAAATTGATCGTGTTCCTTTGCTTGAGCCCAATAAACTGTGCCCCTCGCCCTTAACTCTGATTTAAAGTATCATCATCGCTCTGGGCAGCCTATCCCGCCAGGCAAAAAGATGACCCAAAGATGACCCAGAGCATAAAATTATGCGAGGCAAATTTTATTGCAACATTTTGTTGATAAACACGATGCCCTGAACGAAGAGAGATTTGCTGCGAATGAGTTCTGCGTTTATGTTTTTTTAAAATAGCATTTCTGGGAATCTTTCAGCTTTTTTTAGCGATTTAAAAATACTTGGGTAGAAATGGTGAGGAAGACTCATGAGGATTTTCTTACTGGGGGTCTGCTCAGTTGAGCGTTGCCCTTCCATCCACTCGTGTAAATTAGCGCAAAAAATGTATTGAAAAGTTTCAAAATCCAAATCCTCCTGACAAAGTGTTCAGGATGTTGAGTGAGGATTCCCCGGATTTAAATATTCCGGATTGGTTATCATCCAGACAGGCACCATGGCCCATTCTGTGCCGTAGAGTAGATCTCGCGTTCCAGATCAGAATCAGAATCTGTATTTTTACTGCAGGATACATCCGATAAGCTATGAAGCTCTTTTTTAGAACGTTACAACAAACACAATACAAAAACACGATAGTAATGCAAAGCCACAGTGTTGCACATTTCTAAATCGGCATCCATATGTTATCTACTCAGATAAAAACAGTGCCTATAATGGAGTGAGTGGGAAATAATTTGATTGTCGTTCTTGTGTCACAGAAAAACCCCTGCATTCACATACAAAACTGTTCCCAGAAATGCTTTTGGCAAAACGTCATAAAATGCAGAACTCTGAGTAAATACGGGATGGAGGAAAAACAGGCTCTCGCTGGGCCCTGTGAACCCCCCCCTCCCGGCGGCAGCGCAGCCTCAGCCTGGCACTGGCATGAGAAGGCGGCGACGTGAGAGGGAAGCTCTGAGGCTTGTGTGTTGGTTCCCCCTACGGGAGAGAGAGCTCATGGCCTAGCCCCGCCATCCCACCCCAGCGGTCGTCTCCACCTCGGCTCCAACTGACCGCTCCTGTCCGGGAACACCTTTACATCCAGAAATTGGGGCTTGTCATCAGCGCAGAGCCACGCGCTCGCAATCAGTCGACTCTATTTTCATATAAGCGTTTAAGAGTATTTGGCTGCTGTAAAATTTCCACGTGATGATAAGCCACTTCGTTGAGCTATCATTTGTGGCCACTTCACTTCTGAAAAAGAGGCATATAGTTCAGTGGGCCTTACCTGGTCAAATAAAAAGAATAGTTTAGTTCATGGTTTAGATTATCGAGAGGCACAGAATGTGCCGATCAGTCCAGTCATCGTTTACTGTGCTGAGATCACCAAACAATTGTGGGAGCCTGAGATTTTAACCTGGCTCTCGTGGGTCCCTTCCTGAAGCAGATAGTAGCAGCCGTCTGAGCCATCTACCCTCTGCCCCCAACATTGCCTTGCCGCTTAATTCTCACCACAGCCGTAACACCTAAACCCGCCCCCCCCCTTCACAGGCCTAAGCTACGGGGTAACGGCTGAATCCGTGTTGAAAAATACGTTGCCACACAAAGTGTAATTCTGCTTCTCTCGATGCTGCCACGGTTACCATGATGGCGCTAGCCACCGATGGGTGAATTTGGCCGCAGCCTCTCCCTCTTTCTGGCAGCCCGTGTTTTTTGGTCATATGCCTCAGCAGCAGCAGTCTATTGGGCCCAGGCTCATCTTTATCAGATGTTGCAAAGTGTGAACGATGTGTGCTTTTTTATTTTCATCAGATATTGTGGTTCCTGGATCACACACATCCACCAATACACAAGCCAAGATCTCGGCGGGGGAGAACATTTTCGTCATCCAGGGGAACAGGGGTAACTGACGACGTCTAGCGCGCACCCCACACTGGTCCGCGGCACGCCCGCCGCAGAGGCAGCCCTTACCCGCCGCACCGTTCTCCTCGAGCCACGTGGAAGCCCGTGGAGATTCTCTGCCATTAGAATTATTGACCAGAATTTTTCCATAGCAACAAAGTGCCGTGATATGGAGCTTGTTGCCATGGTTCGAAGTTTCTAAAAGTACCCGCGGAACATCCGATTGGGTTTACGCAACGCAGCATCATCGCCCCCCCCCCCCCCTACTGTTAAACCACTGTGGGCTGTGTCTGAAACACAGCGGCGCCTTCCTCCGTTATGATTGCCTTGTGCTCTCGGAATGGCGCGAATATCAAAATGTGCTCATGACTGATCTCATGAAAGGCGTCCGGGGTGCCGTTTGGCACGTGGCACACACTCCTGGCAACTAAATTGATAACTTAATTGCCAAGGAAAATCTGCCTCCCTGCAGTTGCTGTCAACAGTCTTATATTTTTATTTACTGAAACTTTGTTTGCCAAGATGTTAACTACCTCTCCCTGGTATAGAGGATGTAGTGTGTTCGATCCCGACCCTGACGCCTGCTGTGTATATTTGGAGTTTGCATGTTATCTCTGCCCGTGGTCACGTGGATTTTTTTCCGGGTCCTCAGGTTTTTCTGTCCACATGAGAGAATAAACACGTTGGGAGTATTTGGCGGCTGTATATTCCCACGTGATGATAAGCCACTTTGTTGACCAATCATTTGTGACCAAGTAGCTTATGAAAAAGAGCTGTATAGCAGCTCAGTGGGCCTTACCTGGTAAAATAAAAAAAAATAAGTTAGACCTTTGGGAACAAAACCAGGACCCTGGCACACAGTGACCACACCCTGGGCCCTACGTTGGTCGCTGAGTGCGCTCACGTACCTCTGGTTCCTGCTGCCACCCATCGGTTTCTGTAGATGCTCATCAGAGTTATTCTGCCTCCTCCGAGAGGCTTACGTTCAAAATCCTGACGTCGTCAGCAAGAGAAGGACCATTGTCACGGCCCACATGTCAAATTTGAACAATTGCCTGCAACGAAAACATCTCAAAAACCACAACTGTAACTAATGTTTGCCACATTCCTCTCGCACTGAATCTCAATGGGCTCCCATGTTGCTCAAATGAAACTCATCGATCGCTGCCTTCGTGCCATTTCAGACTGTTCAATTTCTCACTCGGCGCAGATTTGTGTTGCTTGAAGCTTGTGTGTGTGAGAGAGACGTGGCCCTGGGCGCTTCACAGCAGTTTACCGAGTTTCTCAACCCAGACTCTGAACGTTATTCATGCGAGCTCCTGTCAAGGGTCACCCCTTGATTCTAATTGCTTCCCGAAGCACGCTCTTGGATCCCAGGTGGGAGAGGCACCACTGGGGGCCCTGCGTGGCCCCCATTGATTGGGGCTCCCTTGGGGTTTGGCTGCGCAGGGATTTGTGGGGGGACGGGGGGAACCTCCGTGAAGGGGGGGGGGCCTTGCTGAAACTTGCTCCTGTGAGCCTCTTGACTGGAGAGTTCGTATTAAGTTCTTTGGGGCTGCTGTGGGGTGATTTATTGCAGTTGGGGTCCACGGTTATTTGCATGTTCGGTTTGTCGCTTGATGCAAACTCGAATATAGTTGATAGGAGAAATTGTGATGCAACCGTCATGAGCATCAGGTACTGGATCTCTCTACAAGAAAGTCCCAGTGTGCTGTGATACTTTATGTTATTTTATTTGTTACGTATTTTACTAATTAATATATATTTATACGTATATACTATGGATATTTACGCATTTTATTTCTTCCATGCAGAGATAGAAAGGAATCCCCCAGCTATGAGTTGCCGCATTATGCGTTGTTTCGCATATACGTTGCTGACGAATTAGGGAATGAGTTTAACGTTTCGCATATAGGTTCTTTAAAAAAAAGAGTGCATATTCTTGCGCATAAAAAACTTGGAACGCACCCATCGAAAACAAACTATTTTGCGATATGATACTGACGTGTACATGCACCCAGGGGAAGGCATCCCTGACCCGTGGCACGCGCCAAACGCGCACAACACAGAGTATTGCGTCGCAAAATAGCTGGACTCAACATTGTGGAGGAGTCGGACAACGTGGTTGAGTTGCTGTCAAGTGAGGATCTGATGCAACTGAAACAACGAAGCAGAACAATTTTGTCCAGCCGTCTTTGGATGTTTTTTTAAACGTTCTGCAATCAAGCCGGACGGTCCGGAGAAGAGCCCGGCAGAGAGGCAGCCTCCTCTGGTGAACCTTCCTGTGTCTCCAGCTTCATCGTCAGATGAAGAAGAAGAAGGGGAAGGCGATCCTGCCCCTTCGTCTGCATCACTCCACCAATGCTCACCCCAAGAGGCTTCGGATCAGCAAACTTTGAAGCCATCTTTCATAAGTTGTATTTAACTGTATTTATTTAAAATGTATGTCCACAAATAATCATATACATTTTTTACACTTCATGTATGTGCGTTGAATTTCTTTCGCACCCTATTTAGCCATCTGTGCTATTTAGTCACACTTTTTTCCCAGGAAATGTCGATGAGGAAAGCAACTCCTGATTTAACATAATGTCATTGGGGAAATTGGAGTTTGCTTTAAGCAATTTCGAGTGAAGTCACATTTCCAAGCAATGCAACATCCCTTACGTAATAAGAAGGGGACTCCTGAAATTGAAAAGATTGCCGTCAGAATATTTAGTGCCAACACCCGGGGTGGGAGCAAGGAAACTACTCGTGGCATGGCGATGGTAAACACAAAACGGACCGGATATCACGAAGAAGCAACGTGGACTGGAGAAGCTCAAGTCAGAGAGAGCGAGAGAGGAGTGGAACCCGTGCATCCACAGCAAGGAAACCGCACAGCATCGAAGGAGAGTCATTTAGCACCGGCAGAGCTTCGGTGCACAATGTCAATAACATTGTGCACCAAAGCTCTGCCGGTACTAAATGTGCGCACTGCTGTCACGAACGTGACCGGAGGAGCGGCTATGGCAGCAGTAGAACGCAAGAGGAGGGCCTGCAATTAGAGTGCTGCAGAAGTGGGCGTGCGATGAACGTCACTTGCAGAAGAGGCGGGGGCGGCGACGGCGGCCCTTGTGTCAGTGCAGCCACCTGCGGCTTGCCTCTGGGGGAGCCTGAGTAGCTTGGGTTCACAGGAGAGCGGCATGGCAATTTAGCCCCAAGGGCTACAAAACCGTACAGCATTTTTAAACTTCGGTCAAGAATATGAACGGAAGGTGTTGAAGTGGGGCGACCGTGGAAATGTGGACAAACAGACTCTGCAAATAATCGCAATGTTGCTCGACAGAGATGTGCCAATTTATTCAGGCAATTCAAAACAATGACACCCCTGGACAGTAAATACGGTGGCGTGAACGCAGATCATGTCCGTGACGGTCCTTGCTGAAGATATCACAGCTAAAATTTCAGACGACAGCAACGATGGTCGGAGATATCACCTGCCACATCCTGCTGCAGCAAGGGATGGTAACATGACTACAAAGCCAAAGATTGCATTTGGAGGATGTCCCATTCTCGAATTGGCTGTTTACTTACAGGAACCGACTCACCCAAAAGGACCATTTTCAGTGTGCTGACAAGGTTCAAACAGGATAAAATAGCTTTCATGGCAGGCATCACGAAAGCTTTCCTAAAAATCTCTGTTCTTTTATGCGATGGCAACATTACGTTGGTGGGGTAAATGCCATTATCGAGGTTTGCTGGCCACGATGAGAGGGCTTCAGGGGAGAGAGTTTTGTGTAGCTTTGCTACACTTCTTCCATTGAAGGATTGCAGACTACATTGCGTCCACTTAATGGTTCATCGTTTGGTTTGCCTGGCCGCAAGCGCACCACTTTGGCTTGTTTTTAATATTTTGTTAGTGAAGGAAATCTGCGCATCGGCCTGTTGCTGCTCTGATGCGGTTGCTGGTTCCCACCAGTGTCTTTGAGGAGGAATGTCAGAGCCAGGGAGTGCAATAATTGGGGCTCGAATGTCTGAGAAGCACTCCCAAAGCAAGGAGATTGATTAGGGGTCTTGCGGCAGCACTTGCTGTGAATGCCTTTCAATGGCCGCGCTGTTTAGCAAGGGTGCCGGGCACAACCCCGATATCTAACCAGGACCCGCGTTTTCCCACAGGAGTCTACATCCGCACCAACGACGGCAAGATCTTCGCCGTCAGGTCCGGACCCAAACAGCCCGGACGCACCGCCCCTGGAGGTCACTGCATGCCCCATTCACTCTCGCACATCCAGGGCTGGGGCTGTGCAGGTGGAGAGGGATAGAGGTGGCGAGGGATCGAGGTGGAGAGGGCTGAGCAGGAGGAGTGGGCTGAACAGGCTTTTTGTATCTGTTCGCGTGTTTTCCTGCCCTGGGTTTTTGTCACGTGGAGTTTCCCTGTTTCCTTGACCCTAAGTGTCCTGGGTAGATGGGCGAGCAGTAGTCTTGGGCACTTGCCACCTCTAGAGTCCCCGAGCCTGTGCCACATCCTACAGTGCAGGATGTGGCTCGTCCTATCCCCACCGCATGCCCAAGCAGCTTCTGTTTGGCCAGATAGATGGGGCTAAATGTCATGGCACGTGCTGGAAAAGAGATGGATTTACGCGGTACAGAAGGATGTGAAGCTGACCTGGCACTAGCAATATGTGCCCTTCAAAAACAACGGAGGGCAGAGGAGCTACGTTCACAACAACGAGCGGAGCGCCGGGCGGCTAAAACGTAGAGAGTTGGCACAGTCGGTGCATCTGTCAGTCATCTCAGTGAACCCATGGCACCTGGGTCTGTTCCATGACTTCCTGCCAGTGGGCATTCGACACTTCACATGGCCTAAAAGTGCACGTGGCCTGGCACAGGCGCCGTGGTGACATCATCGCCACTTAGTGGTGAACAGCAGTTGCTGTTGCTGCTACTCACAGGCTGTGGCACATGCAGGTTGTGGTTCTCGTAGGCCGTGATGCTCGCAGGTTGTGACACTTCTAAGCCGTGACACTCGCAGGCCATGCAACTCACAGGCCATGGCACTTGTGGGCTGTGGCCCTTTCAGGCCATGTGCTGATGGCTCTCTCGCTCTCCTGTGTGCAGGCGAGGTCGTGCCAGTGCCGCACTCTTCCTCACAGCCGTGGGGCGCCGCCGCGTCTGCGCTGGACTTGATGGACGCGCCGATGCATTGTGGACCAGACTCCCACGAGCTCCCGGCTGCCCCCGCGCTCACCCACACTCAGCAGCCCTTGCCCGGCGATGGCGGTGGAGGAGGAGGAGAGCAGGGCTCCGAGGAGAAAGGGCAGCTGGACAGGCGTGGGGACGGCGCCCTGGCGGAGCGCCTGCGCAGGGACGGCGGGCACAGCACGGAGCTCAACGGATGCGCGGAGAAGGAGAAGCAAGACGGGGAGGAGGAGGCACGGACACGCAACGGCCTGGCTCTCTCCCCACCCGGGCCCTCGTCGGCCACGTCGGGGCTCCCCGAGCCGCTGGGCGTGGTGCCGCTCGCCCCGCTGGGACACCCGCTGTGTGTGGGGCCCACGCTTTACCCCTACCAGCAGGTGTACGGAGACCCCCGCCTCTACAGCGGGGGGGGCGGATACTTCCTGCCGCCATCGACGAACCCCGCGGCGGGGGGCGCGGCATCGCACGCGTCCTCGCCGCAGGCCGCCCTGCTGCCCGGCTCGCCCTTCTCGTCCTCGACGCTCGCGCAGACCCTGCTGAGGGACCAAGGCCTCCGCGAGCACGGCCTCCTGCCCTCGCTGACGCTGCCGGCGCCGTCGCTGCTGCCGGCGACGGATCTGTCGTTCCTGCGTGGCCCCGGGGCCGCCTTCCCCGCGCTGGCACCACAGCCGCCCCCGGGGGGCCTCCCCCGGGCCGGGGCGCAGGCGGCGGGAGAGCAGATTGTCATCAGCTCCGACGACAGCGACTGACGAGGCCACGGCGGTGCGGACGAAACGACGGGGGCGGGGGGCGGGGTGTGGATGGAGACGTCCACCCTCCCACCCCCGCGCGCGCCCACCGGGCCCCAGTGGTCGGGTCTGGGCAGTGGAGTTGCTTCTTGACTACTGACCTATGACGTCGCTCCGACAGCATCCTCTATATACTGTATTGTACATATATGTATATGTGTACGCACGTGTGTTCGTGTATATATAAGTATGGATACATCGGACAGGCGGGGGCGGGGGGAGGCTGGGGGGGAGGCGGGGGGGGGGGCCCATCAGTTGTTTGTTTCTGGGAGCCCCAAAATGCCCGAGTCCGCTCTCCAGCTCCGATCCAGTTCATCTGAAACCTGAATCCCCCCACCCCTCCCCTTCACCCTGGCTCTTTTTTACTCCTTGGTGCAGGTCCAAGCCTCCTTTTCACTCCCATTCCTAAACTCCCCAGGGTCCTCGCGGTCCTATCCATCGGGGGGGGGGGGGGCCCTGCAATGCCGGTCAGTTACGATTTTTTTTCTTCAAAGCGTGTGCGCGGCCCGCAACGCGTCGGCACAATGTAAGATAATTAGCGAGCGGGCGACGCACTCGCATGCCGAGCCCTGCGGATTGAGCAATAGTGGCCGCTTTCTCTTGGAGCCTGAGCACCCCCCCCCGCCCCCCCACCGGGTGAGCTGAGGTCACCACCTCGAGCCGAGTCCTGGGGTCCCACTCTCTCTCGTGTCTCCTAGTCTCAGTGTGCAGGGGAGGCATGTGTAACGCGTAGACGACGGTGATTGGCTGTGGGAGGGAGAAGCGACAGAAATGGCAACGCCCTTCGGTGGTGAAAAGCAGAGCGATGGGACCGCGTGAAATCGCTCCGCATAGAGCACCGTACGTAGCCAACCGTGCTGTTCGGAGGTGCGGGGCGAAGGACAACAAACTAAACAAATATCAGTTTCTAAAGAGTTGAATCCAAACCAAATGTCGAGGGTGTGCAGATGTTTCAGACAACGCACGCCCATACATTACATTGGTGCAAGGGGTAGCAATGTTAATGTGCTAATGGGGTGAGTAGTGTTTCGTTGTGCGATGCACTTTTGTTGGGATTTCTATTAAATCTACGCCTCTTAACTTGCCACGTTGGATATCGTGAGGTAGTTAATGTTCTGAGTTCACAGCGAATGCAACTTCGCTTAGTTTCCATCCGTGTTCGTTCTGTCGAGGGCACCGCCACCACCTCATGCGTCCGACGTTACTTCGTTGTCTCGGCTGCCGAGGCCAAGCGGCTCCACACGCCTTGCTCCGTCGTGTCCTGTGTAGCCAGCAGCATTGACGTCTTTTGGAGAGATCACAATTTACATAAAGTGTATAATCGTTTTGTATTTATTTATTATGCTTTTACTTTTTTTTCTAAACTTTTTTTTAGGAATGTGAAGCCGAATTTGCAGCGTTGAAGGTGGTGCCGGTGGTAGGCACCCCCCCCTCTGCCCTGCGCAGTCCGGGACCCGTTCAGATTTCCACCACGCTGATGAGCAACACGACCCAGGCCAGTCCTCACCCCGCAGCACACCGAGCCCTGGAGAGGTCGTCGCTGATACCGTGGGGACGACAGATTTGTGTTTTTCCTTCATCGTTTGTTCTCGGCAGGAGGCTTGGGCTGCCTCGGTGCGTAAACCACCAAGCCCGACCCTGCTGTGTGCGCCCATCTTGCCCTTTTCTCTCCATCTGTGTCGGCGTCAGTTTAACTCGTAGTAGTGGTAGTACTCGTAGGAAGCTTTCGTGACCAATAATGTCCATAAAGGTTTTTTTTGGGGTTAGGTCTTGTAAGTATCGATGGGTCGTTAAACCCCTGCCACCACCGGACACGGCCAATGAGTAAGGCTTTATCACGTTAACAAAATGTGCCTGCTAGTTACTAGTTGAGCACACTGGTTGTGTGTCGGAGAGTGAACCCACAACATTCACATTTCGCCGGTAATTACAACAACCAGCCTCATTTATTTTTACGTAATCCAACCCAAATAAAAACCCCCTCTCTAATGGCTATATCAGTGTCCCTCAAGATGTTCTCAGAACACCGAGATTGGCTCGTTGGGTTGGGTTCCTGCTAGCGCACGGGAAAGCGCAGCGTCGTGCAGTGTGGTGCAGCGTGGTGCAGCGTGGCGGAGTCTGGCGGAGCCTGGCGCAGTGTGTGACCATCGGTGCCTGTTGGTGCCCATCGTTCAGCCGGTGATGTCGCTGTCACAGCGGGGCTCTTCCGGAAAGCAGAGAGAGGTTCAGTTGTTTGGCGGTGCACGGTGGCCCCTGGCTCCCCCCGCTTGCCCACACCCTCACCCCCCCTAGCTGCACCACCCACCATGCCACCAGTCCTGACCTCTGCGCCTCGTGATCTCGCGCCAAGCGAGCGCGTGTCTCCATGCGCTACAAGTAACCTATTCATTTTTTTTAAAGCATGAGATGGAGCTCCAAGACCTAAACACACAACCGAGTGTTCCTGTCCTCCCGCTTTCTCGCATTCCCACACGCTACCTAGCTAGCTATCCCAGCGTAATGCTCACGTTACGTTTCCGCGTGGTGCCCATAACAACGCCGTCTTGAGCGTTGCCCACGTGGAGTCGAAATGATTACACGAGGTTACTCCCGTGACGACGTCCGTTTTTCCCCTGCCTGGGAGTCCAGCGAGGGCGTAGACTCGTGCTCCGATTGTCCCAGGTCTGTCCTCTCTTGTAAGCGGGATAGGGAATTTCCTACAGCTAAATTTGGCACGGCCGAGAGATGCTTGTCCTGTTGCCGTAGGGCGGCGACGGGGAATGCGGCCACCGAGGTCAGAATCGTGGCCCAGCCCGCGATCTGCATCACCTGCCTAGAGGCCTCCTCTCAAGGGCCCATACCATCCAGAGCGGTGGCAACCTAGGACAGAGCCTCCAGTGTCCCATTGGAGTTCATATCCTGGGCAGTGACCTGGCAGGCATTATGGGGTGGATGCTCTGGGCCTCACAGTATGCCTCCTTTGGCAGGGTGGTCCCGTCGACATCTGTATAGGAAGTGGCTTGTCCCCCCCTCCAAGGTGCCAGCTATGGTACTATTTGCTTATGTTGTAATAAATACCAACATCATTAGGCGGGCGGTGACGGAGATCGTCTACAAATTAGTTTGTGATTAAAAACGTGCTTTTTGATAGTGCTGCCCACTAGACTCGCCCATCCGTCCCTGTGACCAGCTGCTCTGATTGAGAGTTCGTTGTTTGTATCTCCTTCCACGGTCCATTGCCCCTCGTGTTCACTATTTTTAAATACGAGTTGGGGGAGTCGGCATGATGCTTCTTCACGCCTCTCCTTCCCCTCCCCAATCTGACTTATGTTCGTGGAGATGGTGTTGGTTGCGCTCGTGAGAAGGGAGAGTGGTGGGCGCAAGGGCACCGCATGCCCACCGCGATTAAATCTCTTGTGTTCTGGAGTAGCAGTATAGGAATCGCTCCTGGTGTCGTTCCAGTATCGTCCAGTGGCTGGTGATCGTCGACGATCAGTTTAACACGTAGAAGGCTTTCGCGACCGATATTATCCATGACAGGTTTTTTTTGGATTAGATCGTGTACATATGGATGTGTAGTTAAACCCACCACAATCCAACAGCCTATTATTAGTAAAGTCTGTCACGTAAGGAAAACGTGCCAATTAGTTACTAGTTCAGCACTAGCTGGTGTGTTTGAGAGTAAACCCCACGACATTTACAGTTCGAGAACCGTGACGTTTCGCCGGTAATTATAACCAGCCTCATTAGGCGGCAGCCACCTGAGGGTTTATTCTCCATCACACCGGTGTGCTGAGCTAGTAACTAATTGGCACGTTTTATTGTACATGACGAACCTTATGAATTGGCTGTGTCGGGTGGTGGCGGGTTTAACGGCACATTTATATATTTCCGCAATGTAACCCAAAAAAACCCTCTTATGTATCGACAAGTCTCTGCGGAAGGCACAAAACCTCATTGTTAATAAGTGGGCCAAATGCACATATCAGGTTTTCACGGATGGCGTGACCTGAAAGTTTCCGATCCATTTTTAGTCTGGCATTGCGAACGTGTAGACAAGAAGCACAGCCCCTGACCTTTGTCAAGGGATTAGTTTTTTTAAACTTTTAACTTAGAACTTTGTCACAAAAATTTTTTATTTCAAAGACTCAGGATTGGGAGAAAGCTCGCCGAGGAAGCGCCGCTTGTGGGTCAGGGTTTAAATTGTGGGCTCGCGCTTGAGGTCAACCCAGGCCCTCGTGTGTGCAGTCTGCTGCTCTCAGCCTAGTCCCCAGTGACTACATGGGAATCCGAGAGGAATGGTTTTGTAATTTTTAATGGCCTGTAACCGGAAGGTTATTTTTATTTGGCACGGACGCAACGAACCACTCTTCTGCACAGCTGGAGGGAGCAGTCTAGTGGCTGTGTAAGATAATTCTTGAAGGATGCCGAGACGGGATTCGGATGCAACATCTGAGTATCCATAAGACGCGTGGGCCGAAGAGTCATTGTCTCGAGGCTGACGATCCAATTGCGATGTAATTGGATGTCTGAAAGTGTCGTGCAGCTCGCGCGAGTGTAGAGTGGTGCTCACCCTCCCCCTTCCCCCGTTGGCAGTGGTGGACGCTTTGTTGGTGGAATAGCCGCTATGCATGAGCCGTCGGGTAGGGACCCGCATGGGCAATGCACAGAGCTGATCCGTCCCTGGGGCATTTGCGCTGACAACTTTGCGTGGTGGGGCGCACTTGAGAGTGTGCCCTGGCCGGGTTGGATACAATCATGGTTGTGTGAGGTTTAATAAAACGGCTTCCTGCTGTGGAAACAAATGCCACCCAGTGCCACCGAGGCCACGATCTCTGTGATGGAGACTCAGAGGCGCCCTTAGAATACCGACTTCCCAAGCAGAGTACAGCGCGTACGCCTGAGAATCGCATTCATGTAGGGTGGTGGTGGTAGTGGAGGGGGGCGCGGGTGGCTCTATCCCTATTAAGGAGGAGTCAACCTGGCTTCGCTGTGAGAAGTGGCACGGAAGGACACATCCCCGAGATGGTTCCTTGAAAGTGTACACGCTGCGTTGGGCCAGTGTTAGCCCAACCTCATTGTGGGAACTGATGTGGCTACAGCCTTTTGGGATGGTCGTCGCTCCAACGCCAACTTTCGCCATTAGCGCTACGAACGTTGGAGGTAGAACCTCAGAGCTGATGGGAAGAATTCATGAAGCCAACGCTTCAGCTCAGGAGAGAGAGGGTGGAGGATTACGGTGTGGGTTTGGGAGAGGGAAAGAGAGCGAGAGGGAGATGGGGGGGGCTGGGGGTGGAGAAGGGGAACACGGCCATGAGATCCCATGCAGCCGCCACAGTGACAAGTTGGGCTCGGAGCTTTTGGGTCGACTTTGGCCCGAGACGGTTGAAACGCTTTGATGGGCCTCGGAGAGTTTGGCGAGTGGTAGATGCCAGCGCCCGTGGTTCCTCGGACCTGGAGAGGACACGGTGAAGGTGGTAGTCCTGTGCTGCTGCTGCTTCCCCCTACCACCCACCACCACAGCTGAGATGTCTCAACTGTAACCAATGCGTTAAACGCAGCTGCTTTCGGTTTTGTGCTGGCAAGTTGTTCGGTAGAAATATTTACTTTGGTGGTTCTTATTCATGATAGGCTCCCAGACCAGACTTTGTGACCCTAACCCAAAACCATATCATTAGTAAATAACCCCAAACTCGGACCTTTCATCCCTACAAGTGGCCTGACGTCATAGACTCCTGTAGGGTAATAATCGTGACCAAAAGTTCAACACCTCGCCCCAAACTTTGTACCTCTTGAAACAAAGTCAAACGACACAGTCAGTGAATCCTCTTCATCCTCAATGGGACATGAGGCCGCAATAACTTCCCTCCACTTCTTCCCGTCCTTGGCAACACGTTGAGCCTCACCCCAAGAGAGGTTGATCGCTGGCAACGCGTCCATCACGGTCATGCGCCTGGTGGTCTCGGGTCTCCCAGGTTTCCTTTTGCCCAGCGGTATCCATCTCAGGGCAATTTTTTGGTGTACGGTCCCCTGGTCCATTCTGAGAACACGACCGATCCATCAAACGACGTGGAGTTGGAGGTTATGCCGGCTCACTTGCACGCGATGGGGCGGAACCATTTGCAGTCATAAGCCAGTGATTGAAAACTCCACCTTCACATGTCATGGGCCTTTTTTTTTACGAGCAGATGCCCATTGGACACTTTCCACAAACTGTTACTCATCTTTCAATCGCGGGTGGACGATGGGCCCAGGTCAAAACTTGTCCAGGATTTAGATTCACACGGCGGTTTGCGATTCAGGTGCATTCACCACAATGTCGCCAGCCCCGATTTCTACTGCAGATCTTAAACTCCTAACTTTGTGACGTTAACCGCAGTCGTACGACATTTAAAGACGAACCTCGGCACCGAGGGTATTGGCTCTGTCATCTTTATTGGCCGACCCAAGTAAACGCGCGTTGTTGACAAGATCCATTGTCGCCTAAACTTCTTGGATTGATTGATGTTCGTTGCTGCCGTGTGCGTCTTGGAAGCCAGTGGGGCCCATGTCGACATTTACAATGTTAACACTTGTGCAGTTCCTTTTGAGCCCAGTGGCCTGCATAAGACTGAGGACTCTTCCGCATACAATGCTGCACATCCTTGTGTGCAAAGTGAAATCCGCTTTCTGGCTGACGGTCACGTCTCTGTTGTGGCGAGTTATTTCACTGTTTCCAGATTTTAGTTCCAGTTGACTTTAGGCTTTAGGTGGGGAAGATCGTCGCCCATTAACTCCAGAGAGAGAGACACCTCGAATACAAACGTTGGGCAGCCCCCCCGTGTCTAAATCGCCCCCTCCTATCATCAAAATGAACTATAAAACACCAAACGGCGCGAGTCTAAAGTGACGGCAAGTTTCGAGTGAACACGTTTGCTGCCAGCGCCCCTGAGAAGCCGCGCGAGGTTAATGGTAACCCCCCCCCCCCCTCCGGGAATCAGCTGCCCAGCGGCCCTTCACTGACATGAATAGAATAATAACAAGAATGTTTCGTTTTTTCCGTATCTCTCGTCGTCCACGCAAATTGCATCTCGCAATTTACCAACGAACCACACGGGGCAAGCAAGGAGTCGGCCAGGTGGTGAGCAGCCGGTGCTACCAAAAAAAAATGTCCTTTATGTATCGAAATGTTTCCCTTGATTAACGCGCGTGTGTTTATTGGGAGGAAAGCCTGTACGCGTGAGGGGGTAAGCGCCCACCCACTGCAAAAGGGAAGATAGTCCACACATTTCCGTCTGGGACATTCACGTGAAGGGAAGTGTCAACACGCGCGCGCGGTGATCCGCCAAACCATCGCTACCTCCGCAGTGCTGGATCACACAGGCCACGTGCGTAGCCGCCACCGCCGCTTCCCGGCTGTGTCGCTCATAGCACGAGACCGGCAAAATGAACGGGGGGAGGGGGACGTTGGTGAATCCAAAAAGCAATGACAGCGGAGATTGGCGTCGAGCAGGTGAGGGGGGAGGGTTTGTGTGGGCTGCGGCGGAGTGCCCGCGCGGTGCCCGGGGTGAAAGGGCGTCGTTCGCCCTACTTCGTGGACCAAAGGAGACTCGTCTTTTCGCGCAGAGATCCCTGGCGGAAAGTGGTGAAAGTCCACGATTCCTACAAGACTCGAGAAACCAAGGCATGGGCAATGGAGGCGGCAGTGGAGAATCGCTGCCTGCTCCGCTGACGAACCGACGCTTGGAGATGTAACGCGGTCGTGTGCAGTGAGGCTCATGGCCTCGGCCCAGTCGGCGCTTCACACTCGTTGAGCTGGACCCAGGTGAGGAGAGACCAGCGGGGGGAGTCTCATTGCAGGAGGTGACCGGCTGGGGTGGGGGTTGCAAAAGATGACAAGCAATAAAGTTAAAACAAGTGAAATCAAAAACTTGCATGGACAGAAATCGGTATTTTATTAAATACATTTTCTCGTTGCGAGCGTTGGACTCCCCGTGCAGAATCGGCAACAGCAGCTCTCCGCTGTTTACAGCGCCGCCACCGCGATGGCTGGCGACCGCGTGTCCTGCAGGCAGGGATCCCCCGTGGGTGGTTGGTCGGGTTGGGGAAGTACGCGGATACATCTCAACATTTCATCTCGCGAGGCCGTTGTGGAGCCGTGGGGCCTCGCTGCCTACTCCGCCTGTTCGCGTGGACCGTTGGTTGGGGGGGGCCTTGGTCGCTAAACGCAGCAGCAGGAGGCGCGCGGCGTGGACGCAGCACGGAGGCCGCGCCGTCGGTGGCGGTGTGGATTGGTGCGCGAGGCTGCGGGGCGCCGCCTTCTGGCTTACGCCGCCGCTTAAAGACGAGGAGGCGTTTGTAATCTGCGCGCGTGTGCGGTCAAGATGTGTTTTCGCTCGTGACGTTTCACACGGCGCGTCGCATCCCCCCGTCTTTCGCGAAAGCAGAAACGGCGCTTGGTCCGCGTCGCGCCGTCTCTTGTTTGCGTCCGAAGTTCTGTTGCATCAATCGGATCTTGGAGTCCCGCGCTGCAAGCAGGGGGGCGGTGTTCTCACCTGGAAGGTGATCAAAGGTGACGCACATCCCTTGTGGGAGTCTGACTTGAATCCGATCGCAACTCGATCAACGTTGAAGAACCGAAGTAGTCTCAGATCGACGCGGGGATAGAGTTTCGTTGGGCGAGCTGCGATTCTCGTATCCGCGCACCCTCGCGATGTTTGGCTACGGCTGAGCGACGACGAGGCGGCGATGTTCCCAGGAGCGCTCCCTGCCCACTCAACGAAGCCGTGTGACGAGCGGGACGACAACTGGTGGGCTGCGGTGCGTCAACAACAACTGTCGCCAGTAGCTCCGGGGCGGCATGCGCACCGCTTCCCCTAACCTCCCGCTCGCTCGCCAGAGACGCGGTCGTGTACGTTGAGCATTCGCTGTGCGCGTCGCCACTGACCGCCGAGGTTATCCTTGCAAACAGGGGTCGAAATTGTTTTAATTAAATTAAAACGAGCGAGAGCTCGCTCAGCTGCGTGCTGCACAGGTGACGGTGGGGCTATTTGTAGTGAAGGTGACATTTTAAACACCCGCGAATGCCCCCACTTAATTTACCAGCTCGCGGATTGTGAACACGTGGCCAGCGAGACGGGTCGGGGTGGGGTACTTGAGGCCACAGCTGGCAAGGCCCTTTCCTCCTTGGCGGTTGCCAAATTCCCAAGCAGGGCTCGAAAATGCCCCGGTTTAAACGAGTTGGGTGCACACACGTGTTGCTGAGTGTGTGTGTTTTGCGTCAGAGGTACCCAACAAAAATGCTCTCCCTATTTGGGTTGCACGCATTGTTAAAAACGAGTTAGATGAGGGATCAAATTGTCGCGCTGTGATTCATTTTTGTATTTTGCAAGTTTAAAACCTCTTTATTGGTCAGTGTTAAACGTTTTTTTTTTATATAACAGCACTTGCCCCAACAGTCTGTTCAAGGCTATAAGGGGGGGGGGGTTAGTGCTTTGTATGTGTATGTATGCCATTGTGCATGCGTGTATCTCTGTATATGTTTCTATCTGAGTATATCTGTCTGGGGGAGTTGTGGAGAGAACGGAGAAGTTTCCGTACCTGGGTAGTGTGCTTAGGAGCAGCTCCAGATTGGCAGCGGACGTCTCGTTTCGAATCAGTCGAGCGGCATATTTTCTTTAGCTGCATAATGCTGTGAGGAAGCTACCTCGCCTGTCGCTCCACACGAAGCTTCGGTTCTTTTTGGCCACAGTCATGCCCCCCCCCCCCTTCTCTATGCTTGTGAAACTTGGACCCCTTTATAGAAAATCTGCGCCGGTTTGAAACATTGGGCTGGCCTGCCTGCCATATTATCCCGGGTTTAACTCGACTGGATTGTGTGAGGAGCTCACAAATTCTTGAAAAATCTGGACACAGTCCCATCGGTGAGCACCTCCGGCAGGCAAGGCTGCACTAGCTGGGTCATGTGGCTTGCATGCCCAAACAACTTGTTTGGCCGAATAGAGGAGGCTAAACGGGCGCGGCACGGTTTGTAAAAAGAGATGCACTGATGTACAGAAGGATATGGAGCTGAGTAAACTTGTCGATGACTGGTACCAGCGGTATCAATATCGGCCTCTGGAGGAGGCTCGTGAAGGACGCTCCTGGCCGGTTGTAGGAAGTCGCCCTCCAGCAACAGCGGAGGGCGGATGAGTGACGCTCACAACAACGAGCGGAGCGCCGGACGGATTAAAGTGATAATTTGGCGCAGCCCAAGGCACCTGGGTCTGTCCCGTGACCCACAGCTGTCAACCATTACGGGTTGCACGTATTCTTGTACGGGGAAATTGAGTTTTCAGGTCCATACGGCGTACAGCCGTTTCGATACGGGCAACATTTTTTGTCTCTTGTGTTTCTCCCTTGTGATGGAACTTTATAGGATGAACGTTGAGATTTATAAGGGCACGGGGTGGCCAATAAGGTCTGAATTGTTGTGTAATAAGGTAGACGCTGATAAGGAGATGACAGGTGTGCATGACCTGCTAGCGAGCCTTCGTTGCTTCGCGTATCCCAAGGTGCACCTAGCCTGGCACAAGTACCGTGGGGACGTGGCTGCTGCTTAGTGGCGAATGACAACTGTTATATGTGTCCGCACGTGCATTCATTTGTCTGTCAGTGTACGTGTGTGGGTGTACATCTATGCGTATCGGCGTGTCTGTGGTCAATTTCACTTCAAAAAATACACCCCGACAGTATTGTTACGCGTAGCAAATAGTCCCTCCCGTTTAAGTTGTGCTTTTCAATGTTACGTGCAGGCCAGGCGATGTAGACATGTTACATGTCAGCAGATTAGCAGAGGATCGAACAATGCTTCCCGTTATTGCCGTGCGCACTCTTGCAGTGTTGTGCCGTTTCGATACGGGGCTGGGATTTGGCAACCGCCTGCAAGGAGGCAAAATAAGGCCTTGAAGTTGGCGACCCCCCGATCGCCCCCCTCCCCCGATCGCCCCCCCTCTCCCGATCGCCCCCCCCCCCCCGTCTCCCCCGATCGCCCCCCCCCTCCCCCGATCCCGTGAAGAAGCGGGCCGGAGCCATCCCCAGCACGAGCCTTGAGCCTCGGCTGCGAGGCTTTTCCCGGGTAAACTCGCGCTCGACGGTGGTGGGGTGACAATGGTGGTGACAGCGCGTCTCAGGCTCGGCGGTGACTGTGGCAGCCGAGGAGGCTCCAGACGCCCTTCCCGTCAACGGCCCCGTTCCGAACCCGTGCGCCCTCCCCATCCCGAACCCGTGCGCCCTCCCCATCCCACTCTCTCCGCCCCTACTGGAGTCTGTGAAAAAGAGCTTCATCGCTCATCAGATTCCTCCTCCTGTCTAAAGATTCTGATTCTGGCGCTACCGGGCGAACAGTAACCCCGCGACGCGTGCTGGGCCCCGCTGGCCCTGTAGACACGTGGGCCACGTGCCCGAGACGAGCGTGTGGGGAGTTTTCAGGGTCACCCGGCGCCCTCGAGTCTGTGCTCAAGTCAGTCCCCTGAGGAGTTTTTGCTATGCAACGTTTCGCCAGTGTCCGCTACCCCCAGGAGCGAGGTGGCCCGAAGTTATCTCAATCGCCTTAAAGAAGTCCAGAGGCGGCGCCGCTGCTGCTGCTGCAGCGTCATCTACTTCAGTCGGGCTCTGGATTTCACTTCGCGTAGAGTCAGTGCCGGCCCGAGCCTCTTGGGGGCCCTAAGCAGAATTTGATTTGGGGGCCCCCCTCCCACCACGCAGACTCATCTGTGCTAGAAGATTATTGACACAAATGTCACACTATAATGTTATAGCGAATATTATAAACGAATACAGTGAGGTTATGTATTAATAAAAAATAAAAACAACACTTAAAATACTTCACTCTTTTATTAAAACTTCTGAATACAAACGGTCACAAAAAACATATTAAATAAATTATTTGCAAATGTGCATTAAATGTGCAATCTTTTAAATAAAACCAAAATAGACAAACATTAATCTAATCAAAAATAGAATGTTACAAAAAAAAAGATACTTAAATAATGAAAGCAAACATAAGAACAGCAAGGGTTCAACAATGTCAACTGTACAACAATGACCTCAAAATCGTTCCTTCCTAGCTTTTCTGGAGGCAAAGTCACTAATGACATCATTGTATGGTATTGCTTGGCCAACTTTGTTATTAATACTAATGACTGCAAGTCCACTTAGTCTTTCCTGGGCCATTGATGATCTCAAATATGTTTTTATCAATTTGAGCTTGGAAAAGCTCCTCTCTGCTGAGGCAACTGACACAGGCAGAGTGCAGGCTATCCTGAGAGCTACCCAAAGATTTGGGTAAAGCTCACACATCTCATTTTGTGAGAGGTATGTGAGAAGCTCAAAGGCAGTCATCATAGTTTGGGGAAGTTCAGGAAGACTCTCTATCTCTACTGCCAGTGCGCTACCATCAATATCAGCCTCCTCTCCACAAGAGAGTTTTTCCCCAAGAAGCTCACATTGTTCCCTCCGGACCTTTTGATCTAGCTCCCTAAAATTGAGCAGCACTCCAAAGTTCTCTTTAACCTCACTTAGAGACTTAAATCTATCCTCCAATGACAGAATACTACGGTCCACTACAGCATTAAAAAATGACACTTCCAGCCTCTTCATAGCGTCCACTATCGGCTCATCTGCAGCCTCATAGGCAAAGTGCCTTTTTGTAGAACGCAATCGCTTCTCTTTCAGCACTGCTTCTGTGTTCATCCGCTCACAAATTTCTTTAGCAGATGTCTGTGCATCACAGAAGCCTGTTTTTCGGTAACTGATAAGTTCGCCTTTGTTCTTTTTTACAAGGTTAACCGCTACATCAAGCTGCATGTTGGTTGACTGTAGAAGCTTGCTCGTGATGTTAATTTTAGACAAAATGTCACACCAGACAACACAACAAATCTGAAACCTAAATGAACCTATCTCTTCCGCAAGGGAGTTGGCTTCAACAGCCACTACAGGGTCAGTCGCTTTACTTCTCAGTTCTAGCAGGGCTTCCCTCACCTTCTCTGACTGGTAGCGCAAAGCTTCAATACTTTTTATCCGGCTTTCCCAGCGTGTCTCACTCCAGGATTTAATTGTAAAAAAAAAACGATTCGGGGGCCCCCTGGTGGCCAGGGGGCCCCAAGCAGCCGCTTAGTTCGCTTATGCCTCGGGCCGGCCCTGCGTAGAGTAGGTGAATGTGTTTCTGTGTTGGTATTCGTCTAGTCTACTTTGTGGCCTAAATTCGTATGTCATTTGTCTTTGCTGAATGTTTCCGAGTGTGTGGGTGGGGTCGTGAGCTGGCATGGGGAGAGGAGGTGGGGGCTTTGAGGAGCTGCCAGACGCCAGATTCTCTGTAACAAAATAAACCAGCAGAACCATTCGCCTCCTTCACAGATGTGTCCCTCCACGTGAAAGCACGCGTAATCTTGTTATTGTTTCTTTTTTTTGCACGCATCCCATCAGCCACACGACCTTCTGGGAGTGCACAACTTCAGTAGCAGAGGCTTCACACGAGCAAAACTCCGGACCGGTGTGGACACTCATCAGGGGCGCCACTGTGGCTATGAGATGTTAACTACCTCGCCTGGTATACAGGAGGGTCGTTTCGATCCCGACCCTGACGCCTGTTGTATATTTTGAGTTTGCATGTTCTCCCCATAGTCGTGTGGAGTTTTCTCCGAATCGACGTGCGTTTTTTGGCTGATATAAATGTCCACGTGGTAAGCCACTTCGTTGAGCAATCATGGGTGGCCAGTTCGCTAATGATAGAGCTTCATAGCTCAGTGGGCCTTACCTTGCAAAATAAACAATAGTTCATAAGTAGTCATGCTTGCTCTCGAACCAACGCTGGCGAACTGCCCGACATCTACAAGCAAGGAGGCCCCTCCGTCCTGACGTGAGGGGGTCCCTCTGTGGTTTGTAAACGAACCTCCCCGGCGTTGCTTCTCTCGAATGAAACCATTCTAATAAACGCCGCCGCGACTCGAAGTGCGTTGGGTTTGTGACACACCGCCGCATGCGACATCGGTCATTTGCAGTGGCGGGTTGTGTTGACTGCCAAACTCTCGATATCCATCGTCACGGGAGTCTTCGTCTTCAAACACGGGACCCGTTTTTTTTTTTTGGGGTGACGTGGCGAAACCCGACGTACGCTGCGCTGCAATCCGCGAAGCCGCCAAACGTCTTTCACAAAACATCGCCCACCGAGTCCGTTTTCGGTCGCACTGCCGGAAGCTCGCCGAGCTGTCGACATTTTCCCACCAAGGTTATCATTTCGCCCGCCGAGGTGCCGATCGCAGTCACAAGCTCATTGCGTATTTACGCGAAGCGTCGAGGGGTTCGGCGCACACACCGGCGCAGCTGCATTTTGGTCCTCCGCGTATCCGTCGCACATTTTAGCCCAGCGGATTTTCAGACTGATATTATTTGTTTAAGCAAAACAACCTGGTGGGGGGGGGGTCTCAGCACGCCCGCGTTTCTCACACAAATGCTGCTGGGTTACTGGACGTCATTAGCGAACGCACGCCGCCTAAGCAATAGGACCCTCCCTGATCAACGCGAAAGGAACAAGGGACATTGTACACACACTCGTGGTGCTTTGTATAACCATGTTCTTTCTGTGTGCTCTGTAAAACCCCCACCGGTTGATTGACTAAAAATCCCTTCTCTTCAAGTAGAGCCACGCGCATCTCTCTGCTCGTGTGTTTGTGTTGACTGCGGTTCGTCGCTGTTGTTGATCGGCACGTTTTATAAAGCGGTGGTAGCGAACGCGTTTACAGCAGCGACAGCCTCGGGATGAGACGGATCTCTGGTGACGAACCCGTCGTGAACGTGGGTGGCTACACGACGATTCGTAGCCGGGGTCTGATTAAATGTCCTGCACGCCGACCCCGACCACTTGGCCATTCCATAAGCCCGTGGTTGGTTACAATTTGCTCTGCGCCCCGAGTCGTATGAGAGAAATTTTGTTTATTTTACATCAGAGGTTAAAAACTAAAAGTGTCGTCACAGCTGTGAGTCCAAACGACGCCTCCTTCACAGACGGACTGGTGTGTTTTAGGGAGACAACTCGTCTGATTTTTTACGTGATATTGTCCACAACTGACGCTGAATTGTTGCTCGCTCGGTAGCTGTCTGCGAATTAGGTTAATCCGGCCAACACCCGTCTCTGGCGAGAAGCTCCGTGTCGCCTCGAGAGCTTCGCGTGGCCAGTCCCTGCGACTCTCCTCCAGTCTGCCGCGGGGTGGCGCCGCGTGGTGGAACATGGGTGGGGTGTAGGGGGGCGTCGGTGGTGGCGCTGCGTCCAGCGCCTAAAGGGAAATGTGAAGAATCCGAGCTGCGCACGCGGGACGCGTGTCCGACATTCCTCATCCACCTCATCCTCCTCGTGGAACAATAAAGCGGCGGACCCCTTTCAGCTGCTTGCAGCCCGCGTCGTTTGTGCGCTCACCGGTGGTGCCAGGGACCTCGCTCTGGTGGCGATGTCCAGCGTGGAGATCCCGTAGGTGGCTCTGCTCGGTGCCGGCTTGCTGGTCACGATAGCGAGATGTTCACTACCTCGCCTGGTTTATAGGAGATCGTGGGTTCGATCCCGACCCTGACGCCTGTTGTATATTTGGTGTTTGCATGTTCTCCCCGTGGTCACGTGGATTTTTTTTCTGAGTCATCCGGTTTTTCCCCTCCACATTTAGAATCAACATCACGTGTTTAGTGTGTTTGGCTACTTCTATAAATCTACACAAGCCACTTCGTCAAGATATAATTTGTGATAGCCAGGTCGCTTCTCAAATAGAGCTTTATAGCTCAGTTGGCCTTACCTGGTAAAAACATACAAGTTAATATTTTTATGGTAACCACAGCGGATGGAACAGCGTGTTGACCCCGACTGGTTCGTGACCTTTGCCAGGCCTGCCAGAGATTCCAGGTCAAGCATCAACACGGCCTCCCTGCGCTTTTACGAGGTTTCTTCCGCACTGCAGCGACAGGGTGGCGCAGTGGTAACACGTTGTGTGCTTCGGAGCAAAAGGTATCTGGGTTCGACTCCTCACTCGGGCGCCTTTATGCGTGAAGCATGTATGTCCCCCCTCCCCCCCCTCTGTTCTGCATGGGTTTCTTCTAGATTCTTCGGTTACCTCCCATAACTATTTTCAAGTTGATTTTATTGAACCACCCAGGTGAGTACTCAAGAGGCCAGGATGTGCGGAGTCTCTTTTGCAAGGGTGACCTGGCTCACAAAAATGACAAAGACCAATCTAATTAAGGTTCAGATCAAACCATTGAACGTAATGTTATTGTTGGTCAAATACCCCAGAACACCCCACCCACCTGACAGCTAAACACATTTTTCTTTTATTTACAAAGTAAATCCCACTGAGCGATGTAGCTTTTTTTCCAGAAGCGACCTGGCCACAAGTGATAGCTCAAACAAGTGGCTGATGTGGAAATGTATAGCAGCCAAATGCTCTAAACCAGTGGTTCTTAACCTTGTTGGAGGTACTGAACCCCACCAGTTTCATATGCGCATTCACCGAACCCTTCTTAATTGAATAAATAAAATATGATTTTTTCAAATTCAAAATATAGGTATTTGTTTTACTGGTGCGCAAAATGAACCGTGCATCAACATCACTATGTTCAAATAACAAAACCAGCAAAACATGATTTTCACACAAAAACATAATAATGAATACTTACTGCAAATCAGTGTGACTTCTGCTGTTGCCTTTCAGAGACCAGTTCAGAAATGCGCAGCTTCACCTTGGCAAATGCCACTCATGTCATTTTCGCAACAAAGTCTGTTCCTTTTCTTCGTTTTTATGTCCAGCATCCTCGAAAAGGATTGCTCGCAAAGATATGTTGTAACAAACGGTATGAAAATCTCCAGGGCTTTCTTCGCAATAACAGGGTACGTTACCATTTGTTGACACCAAAACGTTGAGAGCGTTGTTCTGAAGAGTTGCTGTTGAACCTGGCTCTGCTGAATTTCAATGATTTCGTCGAGGTATTCATCATTGACATCTGCTGTCTCAACACTAAACGTGAACGGCTGTCTCACCCATGCTGGATATGACTCTCTTGTAGGGAAGTATCCGTCGAGAGACTTTGCAAGCTCATCTAAGTGCGTGGCAATTGCTTGCTTCAGTTCCGCGGGTACAGAAATGTCTCCGATTCCAGATACATCTTCGATCTTACTTACATAGTCGTCCAGCAGGGGAAAGTTTGCGAAGTTATCGTTCTCTGTTCGTCGTTTCCATAACGGTAGCTTTTTTTGAAAAGCCTTCAGGTTTTCTTCCGCTTCAATGATGTTGACTCCACCGCCCTGCATCTGCTGATTGAGATGATTGAGAGCTGCGAAGATATCAGCCATGTACGCTAAAATGAGAATGAACTCAGAATTTTTGAAGCAATCTGCATGACAATGTTGGTGCTCTTGCAAAAACAGGGCTAATTCCACACGTATGGCAAAAACACGATTCAGCACCTGTCCCCGGGATAACCACCGAACGTTAGAATGGTACAGAAGTACCTCGAATTCAGAGCCCATTTTTTTACACAGCTCACTGAAGATGCGGTGCTTCAGAGCACTATTTCGCACATAGTTCACGCATTCCACTACAATTTTTAATACTTCTGTCAGTTTGGAGGAAAGGTTTTTTGTTGCCAACGCATGCCTGTGCAGAATACAATGCGTAACAATGATGTGTGGTGCATCGGCTTTCACTAGCGCACCAACACCAGACTTTCTTCCCAGCATGACTGGAGCTCCGTCCGAACAAACTGCAGAAACCATATCCCACGAAAGATTGTTGTCTTTGAAGAAGTCATCCACAAGTTTCTTCACATCGGCTGCCTTAGTTGTTGTAAGAGGCTTACAAAATAAAAAAAAATCTTCCTTTATCACGTCGTCTTTCACATAGCGCACGAATACAGCAAGCTGGCTTAGATTGGAAACGTCTGTGGTCTCGTCGAGTTGGAGGCTGAATTTTGCCGGGCTTGAAATCAGATCTGCAACTACTTGAGCCAAGATGTCTTTGCTCATGTCCTCTATTCTGTCGCTGATGGTGTCATTTGAAAGAGGAATTTGGGATAACTTAACTTCAGCCGCTTTTCCCAGCATGATATTCGCCATCTTCAACACAGCTGGTTTTAGAGTGCTTCACCAATGGTGTGTGGTTTGCCCTGCTTTGCGATCAGGTAAGCAACTTCGTACGATGCTGTGAGGATCGGTTTGTTGATGGGTACAAAGCCGAGAACAGGCAGAGTAGCCTTTTCATCGAATCTGGCTCTCTTAACCTTGAATTCAGCGAGCGTTGTGTTCTTGTATTCCCCATCTCCATGCAGCTTAAGGAAGTGTTCCCTTAGTTTTGCCGGTGCTAGACTAGAATTGCTCAACTTGGCATTGCAAATCATGCAGTTAAAACGCTGACTCCCATCACGCTCTGTTATACATGTGAATCCATATTGTACATATTCGTCCGACCACTTTCTTTTTTTGCTCGACATAGCATGAAGGGATTAAAATATTAAAGAAATCACACGACGTACCATCATGACAGTCACAAGTCGACTACTGAGCGCACCAAATTCCCTGCAGCACAGATTGGCCAAGCGATGTAGCGTGATCACTTGCAGCCAATGATGGCCAAGCCGGACGTGTCATCACGAATCATATGAGTCGGGTGTGTGTCTTAACCTCCGCCGAACCCCTGAGACTGACTCACCGAACCCCTGGGGTTCGATCGAACCCAGGTTAAGAACCACTGCTCTAAACGCATGTTTCTAAATGTGGAGGAAAAACCGGAGGACCCAAAGAAAAATCCGCGCCCCGGGGAGAGAGAAAGACACGCTCACTACAAATATCCAGGTATCGCATGGGCGGGATCGAACCCACGCCATCCTGCATACCAGGCAAGGCAGAGAACATCTCGCCACCGTAGCGCCGCCCCAGCGAACGAGTCTGTACCTGGGGCGACTTTATCAGCCGGACTCGTGCAAACCTTCGACCTGGGTGTGTTCTCGGGTGAAAGGAGGGGAGCGGTCACGTGCTCCCACCGCCCCCCGAGTCGGCGATTGGTCATCGATTCCAAACGATCACATCCCGTCAGCCAAGGGTCGTTGAACACGAGCGCAACGCTGCAAGGAGCTCGCTGGGTGGGACGCGAGGCCTGGGATCCGTGCCTCTTGAGCGGGACGATTTGGAGGCCCTCAACCCCGTGCAGCAGCCCGATTGCAACTCTCGCCTGGCTCCGTGTGGCTGTGTGAACGCAACCCCCCCCCCCGTGCCGGCCATCCCCATTGAGCACGCGACAGTTGAATGTGACGGTTGAATACGGCAGTTGAGTGCAGCAGTTGAGTGACGGTTGGATGTGTGAGTTGAATGTGACGGTGGAGTGTGACCGCAAGAGACACATGTTGCGCGGAACCAAGTCGCGTGCTTGCAGTCCGTCAGCAGCAGCGACTGCTGTTTGCTGCAACAATCGGTAGGCTGAGGGAGGGAGGGAGGCGTTGCACTTCAAGAGGCGGTGGCGGCGGCTTTGCGAGAGGAGCGCCTGCACCTCCTCCCGGCAAACTCTCCTCGCTCCTCCTCTTTTATCGTCGCCTCCCCCACCTCCTCTCTCTCTGTTCTCTTCGCTCACTGCCTCTCCCACCTCACTTACACTCTCACTTCTCACACACTATCACGTCCCCTCTCTCACCTCTCTCTCCTCTCAACCCCGAA
Source organism: Lampetra planeri (assembly GCF_965212315.1). Classification (NCBI taxonomy): domain Eukaryota; kingdom Metazoa; phylum Chordata; class Hyperoartia; order Petromyzontiformes; family Petromyzontidae; genus Lampetra; species Lampetra planeri. The sequence continues at coordinate 9,127,095 of NC_136146.1, forward strand.
CCTCTCTCTCGTCTCGCAACCCCATGGCGACGCCGCGCTCCGTGCTGGTGACGGGAGCGAACCGGGGTCTGGGACTGGAGCTCGTGCGCCAGCTGCTGCCGCTGCCGCAGGGCGCTGCTGACCCCGGCCCCCGCGTGTTCGCCACCTGCAGGGACCCCGACGGGGCCGGCGCGCAGGTGACGCCGCGGGCCCTGTGCCGTGACAGTGGTGACGGTGGCGATGGTGGTGATGGTGGCGATGGTGACTGGTGGTGGTGGTGATGGTGGTGGTGGTGACGGTGGTGATGGTGGTGGTGGTGATCGTAGGGGGAGCGGGTGGTGCTTAGCGCGCTGCGCTACGATACCCGTTCTGGCTCACAGAACTTGCCCCAACAGTCTGTGAAGGCTGTAGGGGGATCTTTGTGAGGAGCGGTGGTGTAGCGGTTAGCGCTACGAACCTGGTGACCCTGGTTCGATTCCCGCTCATGGCAAGCACCAGTGACAATTATCCGAACCGGTCCTGGGCCTCTCCTAGGTCGACTCAGCCTCAAATGAGTACCTGGTGTGGTGTGTAACCATCGCCACTGGGGAGACAAAGGCGCCCGGGCGTGGTGCTGACCACCCCACCCCTTCGTGTGCCGTGCCGGCCTTCATAGGTGCTCGCTAACAGCACTTGCCCCAACAGTGATCGTGGCGGTGATTCTTAACCAATCAAGATGCACTGCTCCCTGCGATCTCAAGACGTTTCTCCTACACGGTGTCCATGAAGCAGGCCGAGCCCCCTCCCCCCCCGTGAGGAGCGTTGCAATTGTGGTGATTGTAGTGATTGTGACGGTGGTGGTGATGATTGTTATGATAATGGCGATGGTAGTGATGGTGGCATAGATTATGGTTGATGGCAGTGGTAGCGGTGGTGGAGGCGGTTGGGGTTGATACGGTGGTTGTGGAGGTGGTGATGACAGAGAAGGTAGTGGTGGAGGAGGTGGTGGTGGTGGCCACGTGGTAGTGTGGTTGCCTGGGTGAGTGGTTGTCTGGTGATACGGTTGTGTGGTTGTTTGTACGTGTGTTTGTTGAACTTCTTTCGCACCATGCGTAGCCAATCGTGCTAATCAGAAATGCGGGGGAAGGACAACAAACTAAACACAAAAAATTCATATTCTTAGGTTTTTTCGGTAAAGTCACGTAGGTAAAACATCAAAATTAATAAAAAATAAAATAAAAATCACGACGTTTCGGAGGCAACACAAGTCTCCGTCATCAGGTGGGACCGTCACAGCCAGATTAGCTGCATCAAGTGAGGCAATGATGCAAGATGTAATCCCTTAAAAGCAAGTTGAGGAGAGGGGAGGGGGAGCTCATCAGAATGTGGTAGCCAATGAATGGAACGTATCGGGAGGGGGGCGGGGGCCAAAAGGATGGACGACGGCTTGGACGTGGTTGTGCGCAAGCAACTACTGCTGCACACGCCAACGCATTGGACAGAGAGGGGTAGGGGAGGCCTGATACACATGATAGAAAAGAACGAAAATGCCCATGTTTATACCAATGCTGGCTGAACAATGAAGAGAGTACTGTTAAACACTGGGGATGTTAACACTCGGTAAAGTAAAGTAAAATAGTGCCTGTCAGATAAGATGGTCCAAAAAAGTGTAATTAAGTCTTTTTTGCGTGGTTGATAACATCTTTCCAATGATTACTAAGTTTGTACCCATCATCACGGTTTCCTGGTTGCGTGGTTGCCTGGTTGTGTGGTTGCCTGGTTACGTGATCACCTGGTTGCGTGATTGGTTGTGTGGTTGCCTGGTTTCCTGGTTGCGTGATTGTCTGGTTGCGTGGTTTCCTGGTTGCGTGGTTGCGTGGTTGCCTGGTTGCGTGGTTGCCTAGTTGCGTGGTTGCCTGGTTGCGTGGTTGCCTGGTTGCCTGGTTGCCTGGTTGCGTGGTTGCCTGGTTGCGTGGTTGCCTGGTTGCGTGGTTGCCTGGTTGTGCGGTTGCCTGGTTGCGTGGTTGCCTGGTTGCCTGGTTGCGTGATTGGTTGCGTGGTTGCCTGGTTGCGTGGTTGCGTGGTTGCCTGGTTGCGTGGTTGCCTGGTTGCCTGGTTGCGTGGTTGCCTGGTTGCGTGTTGGTGGTGTACTCGCTGCCACTGGACGGGCCCTGCTCTCTTTCTCTCCGTGTCCCAGGCGCTGCAGGAGCTGGCGAGCGCTCACCCCCAGCTCACGGTGCTGCAGCTCGGTGAGGCGAGACGCCGCAACTCCTCGGTGTCTCCTCGGTGTCGTCTCTCACGCTGCAGTGTCCGCGTGACTTCTTGGTGTCCCTCTCACTCCTCAGCGTGTCTCCCCGGTGTCCCCTTTCACTCCTCTGCGTATCCTCCACCGTGAAGGGGTAACGTTCTTGTCTCTCAACTCCTGAGTTGGATGTTCAACGTGGGCGACTTTCCGTGTCGAGTTCACGTGTGTTCCCCCCCCCCCGCCCCCGTTCTGCGTGGGTTTCCTCTGCGTTCCCCGGTTTGTTTCCCCCTCCCCCCACAGATAAAGATAACGCACATTGCAACTTCCATTGGCCAAACCTCCCAATGCTAAAACAAAAATTACCAGCAGCAGCAGCGGCGGCATTGGCCATTACTGCGTAACCCTTGGGCCAGGACCCTATTGAAGTCGAGCCCTGAGACTCGAGAGAAGCGGTCACGTCCGGCAGGAGGAGGAATCTGATGAGCGATGAAGCTATTTTTTTGCAGACGTCCAGTAGGGGCGGAGGGAGTGGGATTGGTCGGGGGGGGGAGAGCGTCTGGAGCCTTCTCGCCTGCCACAGTCACCCCTGAGCCTGAGACGCATTGTCACTACCGTTGCACGTGGTGACAACCGGGAAAAGCCTCGCAGCTGAGGCTCAAGACTCGTGCTGAGGATGGCTCCTGCCAGCGTCTTCTTTCACAGATATCCATGCCAGCGAGCGTGAGAAACGTCCCCCTCCCTGTCTCTCGCTCGTGCCCTTGGATGTCGTGAGGCTGCGATATCAGTCGCGCCGTCGCGCCGCGCTCGCAGTCGCGAGGCTGCCCGGACACGGCACAGGAATGTGGCCCAAAGAAACCCCGGCGAGGTTCAAAGAGCCTCTGTGAGGTTCAAAGAGCCTCGGCGAGATTCAGCGAGGCTCTGCGAGCCCTGTCAAGATTCAGTGCAAGGCGCGGCCCGCGTCTTTCTACTCCCCATTACCTCTGGGAATCTCCGTGGGCCCCCCTCTGACCCTCTCCCCGCCCGGGTGGCTCTGTCCGCGAGACCCCCGCGTGGCGAATCCAATAGCCAAGCGACAGTCCATCTCCGTTAAGTGTCCTGCCTCTCTCAATGTCTGTCTCTGTGTATCTTTGTCTCTGCGTCTGTCTCTGCGTCTGTGTCTCTGCGTCACTGCGTCTCTGTCTTCCCTCCGGCCCCTGCAGCCTCTGCTCAGGACTCGCCGTGCACCGCCGCAGCCTGCTGTGCGATTCACGCTGCCCACGATGACGCGAGCGACTGCTTGGTGCTCGTTGTGCGTTACAGAGTTGGCATTGAGCTATGGGATCCATGTCTAACCGAGAGAGTCCTTGCCTACACACATCTGGCGATTCACCAGCATCGGTTCCAGCAAGCCCGATCGTTGACGAGACACCGAATGTTAAAACTGGTCTGTGTGTGTCACAGTCTGTGTGTGTGTGCGCGTCACAGTGTGTCAGTCTGTGTGTGTCACAGTCTGTGTGTGTGTCACAGTGTGTCACAGTCTGTGTGTGTGTCACAGTGTGTCACAGTGTGTGTGTCACAGTGTGTCACAGTGTGTCACAGTGTGTGTGTGTCACAGAGTGTGTCACAGTGTCACAGTGTGTGTGTCAGTGTCACAGTGTGTGTGTCACAGTGTCACAGTGTGTGTGTCACAGTGTGTGTGTCACAGTGTGTGTCACAGTGTGTGTGCCACAGTGTGTCACAGTGTATGTGTCACAGTGTGTCACAGTGTGTGTGTCACAGTGTGTCACAGTGTGTGTGTCACAGTGTGTCACAGTGTGTGTGTGTCAGTGTGTGTGTCACAGTGTAGGTCGACTCAGCCTTAAATGAGTACCTGGTGCGGTGTGTAAACATCGCCACTGGGGAGACAAAGGCGGTCGGGCGTGGTGCTGGCCACCCACCCCCTCGTGTACCGTTCCGGCCTTCATAGGTGCTCGCTAACAGCACTTGCCCCTACAGTCTGTTAAGGCTATACGGGGGATCTTTGTGTCACAGTGTGTGTGTCACAGTGTGTGTGTCGCAGTGTATATGTGAGCCGGAGTGGCCACTGAACAATTACGGCACAAACACGGAGGTGGGCGGTCGTGCAGATGCACAGGCGTCCCCTCTCATGCCCTCGTGCCCTCGCCTCCGTGACCCCCTTTGCCCCTGGAGAGGTGACTTCGCAGGAGAGTGTGGTCGCTCTGGCGCTCGCTGTGGAGAAGGCCTTGGCAGGGGAGGGGTTGAACGCGCTCATCAACAATGCGGGCGTGGCACTGATGGCCCCGCTGGGAAGCGTCAAGGCCGAGGACATGATGCACAACTACAACGTGAATGTGGTGGCGCCGCTCATGATCACACAGGTGCGGCTGCGAGAACACCTCCCGTGCGATGGAGAGGACTGCAGAGCTTGGGCAATTGTTGGCTCCAGCTCGCGGCTTGTTTCCTCTTCACCTCTCTTCGAGTCGATTTCGCTCCACGTTAGTGGGCGAACGTTGCACGCGTTACAAGCTGACATTGTTATTTTAAATGTTGGTAGTGCCGGTTCCAGCTGCCTTTTTCCACGCTTTTCTCTGCGGTTTCCAGCGCCTCTGCGCGGAATGGCTGTGCGCGGCGTAGCGAATTCTGGAGCGGCGTTCGCGAGACGTGCGCCTTGTAGTTTGTCGACAGCCAGCCACGCTGCTGCCCAGGTGCCGTGCACCGGCATTGCGCGCCGGAGGGGGACAGGGCCGAGCTCCTCACGGGCGGCTTCCCAGCTTCGCACGGCCTCGGCCGTTGTCAGCCAGGGGCCCACGTTCACCCACCTCCACCCCCCCCACCCGACCAGGCCCTGCTCCCACAGCTGCGCATCGCCGCCGAGCGGAACAAGGCCGAGCCGCTGGGCTGGGGTCGCGCCATCGTCGCCAACATCTCGTCCATGCTGGGCTCGCTGCACTTGGCTGCGTTGGCGCCCACGGGCGAGTGGGGCTACTCCTACCCGGCCGCCAAGGTGTGCCGCACAACGCCCACGAGCGTGGGGAGCGGTGGTGTAAGCGCTTAGTGCGCCACGGTACGAACCCGTCCAGCTGAGTTAGATCTCCTCTCACGATTATTTGAACCGGTTCCAGGCCTTACCTCGGTCGACTCAAACGAGTGCCTGGTGCGGTGTGTAAATATCGCCAGGAATGGAGACAAAGGCGGCGGGGTGTGGTGCCGGCCACCCACCGCTTCGTGTGATACTCGCTAACAGCGCTTTCCTCAACAGTCTATTGAGTTTAAACTGGGGATCTTTGTATGCGCACAATGCGGCCGTGTGCTGTGAACACTCTGCTCACGTGCACGCGCAGGTGTGTACCCTACACTGGGTGTTTGTTAGGGGCATGTGTGCGTGCAGCGTGGGTGCAGCGTGTTTGCAGCGCGTTCATGCGCACAGCATCTTCACGCGCCCAAGCCGACTCTGGTCGTCTCGACCGCCTCGGCTTGGCTCTGGCTCCCGCCCCGTCGCAGCGCCGTAGCCGGGGGCACGACGCTGCGAGGTTGGGCTTGCTGCGTAATGCAGCGCCAGCACGGAGTTTGATCCGCCTGTGGAACGCCGCCTCAGGAGAACCGCTCCCTCACCACTCCCTCACACTGCTAATTACACTGTGTAACAATTTTTTTTTGTTCCTGGGTAGTAAGTGTTATTTTCTAATTGCTTATGCCTCAAAAGTACAGAAAATGGCTATTATTCCCCACAAACTTTGCTTTTGTGACCAGGACAGTGACATTTAGAAATTTACCTATTTTCAAGAACATTCCAGATAGATTCAGTGCTGAGTAAACTTGGAGTAACTTCTAGAACATTCTAGAACTTACCAGTAATATAAATAATACTATAAATACAGGGGCCTTAAGCCCACCAGTTCAGTTTAGATCCAGCTGCCTAAGTGGATACATATCTGCATTTTTGTGAGATGGCATCAAGAGGCTTCAAGCATCCGGCAGACGCATTTTGCTATATCTGCGGCCAATTTATCAAGACGAGCGAAAAAGTACTCTGTGGAAGCATTTGCTCAGATGTGTGAGGCCTACAAGGCATATTTCGGCATGCCTGTCGGAGATCAAGACAAACCCTGGGCACCTCATTTCACCTGCGAGCAATGCAAAAAAACTCTGGAAGGGAAGATGGACAATTGTTGCTTGGAATTTTATGTTATAAAATTAGTTAGAATTTTTCAAATTGTTAAAGTTTTAAATTTTAAAATGTTTTACAATTTTCATGGTTTTTGAAAAAATATATCATATATGGAAAATGTTGCGAGAATCTCTTACACATGGGTGAAATAAATGTATTTTTGTAGGATGGTACAGAGGGGAAAAGAGAGCCATGAAGTTCCAAACGTCGGACTGGCAAGAATGCACCTGCTATCATGTATCCTGACCTTCCTTCATCCATTGCCCTGGTGCCACACTGCCATAAGCCCCCCGTACCCACTCCTCTGGAGAGAGAGCAGCCGTCTTTAGAAGAGAGCAGCAAGTCAGAGAGCAAGGAAGACGTAGATCCAGATGACAATTTCAGAGGTGGAGCTGAGGAGAGAAACCCATACTACCCCAACCATAAAGACCTCAACGACTTGATCAGAGATCTTGGTCTCACCAAGTCCAATTCCAAGCTTTTGACATCTAGGCTCAAGCAGTGTAACCTTTTGGATAAAAGTGTGCAAGTCGAAGATCAGAGGAAGAGTCACCAACCTTTTTGCAGCTTCTTCACCTGCCAAGATGGGCTCTGCTTCTGCCACAATGTGACCAGTCTGTTCAAGGCAATCAGAATCGCCTGGAAGCAGAATGAGTGGCGCCTCTTCATTGACAGCTCATCCAGGAGCCTCAAAGCCGTGCTGCTCCATAATGGTAACAAGTACCCGTCTCTTCCCCTGGCTCACTCGGTGCACCTCAAAGAGAATTACAACAGCATCAAGACCTTGCTGGACGCCTTGAAGTATGATGAGTATGGCTGGGAGGTCATCGGAGACTTCAAAATGGTGGCATTCCTGATGGGTCTCCAAGGTGGTTTTACCAAGTTTCCCTGCTATCTTTGCTTTTGGACAGCAGGGACACCAAGGCGCACTACCACAGGCGGGGATGGCTACAGCGGAACGAGTTCTCTGGGTGGAGGAACAACGTCAAGTGGGAGCCACTGGTGGACCACCGGAAGGTGCTGATGCCACCACTGCACATCAAATTGGGCCTTATTAAACAATTTGTCAGAGCTGTAAATAAGGAGTCGGTAGTCTTCAAGTACCTTCAAGACTTCTTCCCTAAGCTGTCGGAGGCAAAGGTCAAAGCCGGTATCTTCGTCGGACCACAGATAAAGAAGATCCTGGAGTGCAATGAATTGCCCAAGAAGCTCACTAGTAAGGAGAAAGCGGCTTGGAACAGCTTTGTCACAGTGGTTCGTGGCTTCCTGGACAATCACAAGGTCTAAAACTATGTGAAGCTGGTTGAGACTCTGGTGAAGAATTACGGCACAATGGGCTGTAGGATTTCCCTCAAAGTCCATATCCTTGATGCTCATCTTAATAAATTCAAGGAGAACATTTGAGTGTACTCGGAGGAGCAAAGTGAACACTTCCACCAGGATATACTGGACTTTGAACGCCGCTACCAAGAACAGTATAACGAGAACATGATGGGAGACTACATTTGGGGGCTGATTTGTGAAAGTAATTTACAGTATAATCATAAATCTCGAAAAACTACGCACTTCTAAATCTTTTGTAGTAATTTTAATATTATTTTAGTATAAATACATGTTTATTTTGATTCATATGTTGTTTTTTACTGATTTTATGTGAACGAAAAGATACAAAGTCACCCGTTTTCTCATTGAAAATAGGTCAATTTCAAAATATCACTGTCCTAGTCACAAAAGCAAAGTTTCGTGGGGAATAATAGCCATTTTTTATACTTTTTAGGCATAAGCAATTACGAAATAACACTTACTATCCAGGAACAAAAATTGTGTTACATAGTGATGTCTGTGCTGTCTACTGTCACACGGTAGAAGGCAACAACGCCCGGTACCACATCTCGGTACACAAATTCCTGCCGCCACCCGAACACAGATGCCGATTCCCCAACTGCCCTGGTAAAATCTGCGTCAAACCCAGACAGAAGGTATTGCCATCCCCACTGATCCAAACTGCTCACGAGGGACTGCATTTCTGAGATTTTTGACACCCGGTCCATCCAGTTCTGGCAATCGAGCCCCACACTCCACGCCCTTCATTGCCCAAGCTTTGACACAAATCCTTGTTTGCTTGTCAGCCCTGCAGTCCCCATATTAAACCATTTACTAAACAAGTTTTGTCTTGTACCAGGTGAGGCCCCACTTAGCTGCTGTGTAGCTCCTTTTCGGAAGCTACCTGGCCACAATTGGTAACTCAATGAAGTGGCTGAAGATCACGTGCAAATGCATAGCAGCCAAAATACTCTAAACCACGTGATTTTGTTTCTAAGTGTGGAGGGAAAAACCGGAGCACCCGGAGAAAAATCCATGCGACCACAGGGAGAGAGACACGCAAACAATGATGCAGCAGTCGTCAGGGTCAGGATCGAACCCACGACCTCCTGCATACCAGTTAACATCTCGCCACTGTCACGCCCCGATACGTCTCCGTTGAGTGTTCCCGTGGCTTCGCTTAGCAATTAATCTGGAGACGAATGTCGATTTACGCTGCAGGGAATGCAATATTTATTTCCGATTTAACGCCGACTCGCATTCGCAGCATGATTTTCGACCGATCCCTCGGGGTATTTTGGTTGCCGCTGCTTTTTGTGTTGTTGGTGACCCACGTCTCTGTGTTGCAAAGGAGACTCCTATCCCGGGTCTCTTGATTTGTCACCTGGCTACACGGAATATACTTTAAACTGGAACTCACAACTCGAATGTAATACGCCGACTGTCATCGCGTAATGTAAGTGGTGCTCACGTTTGCCAAATAAAATAATAGTAACCTATATTTTAAATGAATAACAACCTCTAGTTCATAAATCGCCTGTCATATTGAAGTATCTCAAAGCGCTGGACATAAAAATAAAACTGCTCACAAGTAGATATACAATCTGAGCGTAAAATAAAGCTGACAATAACAATCTAATTGACGAGTCTATAAATTCCAATAAATTCACAGTACTATTGTAATGTGAGGATATATCTGGCTCACTGACGTATCACAACTCGTCATGATGATTGGCTCTGCCGGTCCTGGTTTATAGCCAATGGGGGGAAGCCTAGGGGCGTGGCCCTGACGTAATGGAAAGGTGACAGCTGTAAGGATTGGTTCTGCTGGCTTTGGCCACAGCCAATGGGGAGAGGAGTCAGGGGCGTGGTCCCGGGAGCTTACGAGGGGGCCTGGAATATTCCATGGAGGCTAACGAGGATTGGCGGAAACGTACCACGTGACCCGGGTATTAAATAGGGGTGGAGAGGAACGACACGTGGTCAGAACGGGAACGAACAGAGGAAGGGGGCCACGCGGGAGCGGGGCTCCGGGTTGCCACGTGGTAGTGTGTCTCTCTCTATCTGTCCCTCTCACGCTGCCTATCAGCAGCGTGAAGGAAAGCTGTAATACAAGTTGAATAAAGACGGATTCCAGAAGTCGCCTCAACGAGCTTTATTACACTATGATAGAAGCGAATAATAATAATTGCAGAGTAATCCAATCAGACAACATAATCGTTTTTTATTCTTAAGTTACAGGGAAAGTCTGCAAGTACAAATCGGTGAGTTTTAAGACGGTGATTTTAAAAGTGATACGGTCCTCGAATTCCGAATAGGCAAGACGACCGCTTGCTCTGCTCCTCATCCTCCAGCGTGCACATAGCCGGGTCTCTCTCTCGACAACCCCGACACGAAAACCGCTCGCCAGCGTCACGTCGGAGACCACCCCGATGATGACGACGACAACGACAAACAACACAGATGGGCCAGATGCTACCCCTCCTGGCCAAGCACCGTTTACCCGTCGGCAAACTCAAACTCAGCTGGCCCTTGGGAGAGAGAGGTGGTGGCCCAGAGCCGTGCTACAGTTGTGTCCCCCTCCTCACTTCCCGCCCCCTCCCCCACCACCCCCTACCCCCCGCCCTTCCCTGCCCCTCCCCAGGCCGCCCTCAACATGGTGACGCGCTGCCTGCTGCGTGACCTGCAGACCTCGGGGGTGTTTGTGGTCAGCGTGAACCCGGGCTGGGTCAAGACGGACATGGGCGGCCCAGAGGTAGGGACCCTCGCAGGAGCTCGCTCCGGACAGCCACAAACCTCAAAGCCCCGCGCCGGCGCCTTCGTGAACTCACGACGGTGGCTAGGAGATATATATTCTTGGTTCTTTCGGTAAAGTCACGTAGATGGAAAAAAATCAAAATTAAAAGCAAAAAACCCACGACGTTTCAATCGCAACACAAGCGGTCTTCTTCAGGTGGAGAGAAAAGAGGGGGCAAGCCTCCAAATGTAGCTGCTTATAAGGGCTCCAGAGTGAGTGGGCGGGGGAAAGAGCTGTGCAAGAGACGGGGAGAGAGAAGGGGTGGGGCAGAGATAGGGGGAGAGGAGAGAGGGGTTGAGATTGGAGGAGGGAGGAATTACACCTCGGTACACCCATCTGAAAATGGGGGGGGGGGAAGGAATGGGGCAGAGACGGGGAGAGAGGGGGGTGGAGCAGAGATAGGGGGGGAGGGGTAGAGATGGGAGGGGGGGGAATTGCACCTCGCTACACCTATCCACACTGCTGATGGTAGAGGTTGACAAGGAAACACAAATTCAAGTCATGACCCAAAGTGGTTGATGATATCTTTACAATGATTGCTGAGTTTAAAACCGTCGTCTCGGTTGAAATTGTGTCTGTGTCTGTATATATGGATGGCTTCGTAAACGAATCTTTGTTGATATCCAGTCGGCTTGCAAAGTACCATAGTCTAAGAGAAATAAATTTCATGCGAGCCAGCTGCATTAAGGAAAGTAATGATCAGCTATGGCAGAAGTATTGGTCCTGCCGTGTTTCAGATCTGCCTTGTGTTCACGAACACGGTCCGAGACATGTCGTTTGGTTTCCCCAATGTAATTGCTGCCGCAGGTACAGCTTAGTTTGTAGACGCCGCGATATTGCATGTCAGGAATCTTGTCCTTCACAGATGGGATCAGGTCACGAATTGTGTGCACTGTGTTAAATCGGACCTGGATCTTGTGTTTGTTCAATATTTTGGAAATCTTTTTGGTTATCCCTGCTATGTAAGGTAAGGTGATGGTTTTGATTGGATCTTCAAATGGCTCCTTCCTCACGGTTGGGTTGATGGCTTTGCGGATTGTGTAGTCAGAGTATCCATTCGCCCTGAGAGCCCGGTGTACGTGTTTGAGTTCACTGGTCAGGTGTTCATGGTCGGAGATACATTGAGCTCTATGGTGTAGCATTTTAATGAGGGAATTTTTCTGGGATGGATGGTGGTGGGAATCAGGTATTAGGTAGGCGTCAGTATGGGTTACTTTCCTGCCATCTGGTCTCCTTTTGTTTAAGACATCCAAGAAGGGTGGCATGCCATCCTTTTCTACCTCCATGGTGAATTTGATTGCTGGGTGTATGGAATTGATGTGGTTGAGAAAATTGTTCCAGAGCCGGTCGTCCATGTGGCCAGATGACAAACGTACATCTTCCAAAATAAATGTATAGCAGCCAATACTGTAAACGCGTGATGTTGCTTCTAAATGCGGAGGAATATAAACGGAGGACCTGGAGAAAAATCCACATGACCACGGGGAGGGAAAGAGGGACACGTAAACTCTAAATACAGTATACAGCATACAGCAGGCGTCGGAGTCGGGATCGAACCGACGACCTGCATACCAGGCGAGGTCGTGAACATTTTGCCACCGTGATGATAATAATAATCATTGGTTGTATGTATTTGGACACCTCCAGCCCCACTCCTGCATGGCCCATGCCCCCGTGTCAGCCTCGGATTTTTCCCAAAACCATATAGACGAGCAGAGGCGCCCATCCTGCCCTGTTCCTGACTCGTGCACCCCGTGGGTTCTATACGGAGCTGTCCATCGTCGGTCTCGGCCACGGCCAAAGCCGCTCCAACAAATAATTCTACAGCGGGCTGACTCACATTCACTGCGCGTCATCCGATCCAGACAGACGAGCAGACAGTCATGCAGGCAGGCAGATGGAAGAATGAACAGGCTTGCAGGCAGACAGACGGGTGGACAGGCAGACACACAAGCAGACACGCGGACAGACAGACAAGCAGACGGACGGACAGACGGACGGATGGACAGGCAACACAGATGGATGGACAGGCTTGCAGGCAGACAGATGAGCAGACAGTTGGGCAGGCAGACAGACGGATGGACAGGCTGAAAGACAGTCTGACGGACGAACGAGCAGGCAGACAGCTCCCGGCCGGGTGTAAGGGCGCCGGGCGGGGAGGAGCCGGCGACGAGGCGCGCCGCGTTTGTCGCGCAGGCCCCGCTGACGGCGCAGGAGAGCGTCGCGGGGATGCTGCGCGTCCTCGCCACCCTCACGCCGGAGGAGAACGGAGGATTCTACGACCACGAGCACAAACCCGTGGCCTGGTGAAGCCGCCCAGGGCCACCGGCATCCCACCACCGGGGCTGATGGAGCTGGCCGGTGCGTGCCGGTGGGGGACGCCGGTGAAAAACACTGCCGGGTTTGTCGGCGGCGTGCCGCGTTTAACATACATTTTAAATCCGTTACCATTCCGTTAGGCTGTCTGTAATGCATACGAAAGGCGCAGTGATAAATAATGTAGCCTATATGAAATGCGTGTATTACAAGCAATGGAGTGTTACGCAGCACACTTACTGCGTGCGTACTGGCAACTTTTTAAAACCCGCTGTGCTGAAACCCGCAATAAATGTGAACCTTGTACCCCTACGTGGAGTGGGATTGCAGAGGCGTGCCGTGATTGGTGGGTCTCCAATGAGGTTGAATCCAGGACACCATTGTTATGAAATCTGTGTGCAACTATCGTGTTCCCACCGCGTACAGAACAAGGTTACCTAAGTCGGCCACAGGTGGGAGGGGGGTACTGAGGGGTGACTGGCGCAATGGTGGCGAGGTGTTAACTCCCTCACCTGGTATACAGGAGGCCGTGGGTTCGATCCTGACCCTGACGCCTGCTGTACATTTGGAGTTTGCGTGTCTCTCCCCGTGGTCCCCTTCACATTTAGAATCAACGTCACATGTTTCGAGTATTTGGCTGTTATAAATTCCCATGTGATAAGCCATTTCGTTGAGCTATCATTTGTGGCCAGGTCGCTTCTGAACAAGAGCCACTTAGCAGCTCAGTGGGCCCTACCTGGTAATTTAAAACAGTGAATAGTTGACTTATCATCATCATGTGGACATTTATAGCAGCAGCCAAATACTCTAAACGCATGACGTTGATTCTAAATGTGGAGGGGAAATCTGGAAGACCTGTAGAAAAATCCATGCGACAACAGGGAGAGAGACATGCAAACTCCAAATATACAGCAGCAGGCGTCAGGGTTGGGATCGAACCCACGACCTCCGGAATATGAGGCGAGGGAGTTAAAATCTCGCGAACGTGGAAAAATAATTTTCGGCTCGGGGTGTGGTGGGTGAGGAGGGTGGACACCGGACCAACATCCTCTTTAATTTCGTACAGCATTAACAAAAACCCAGCATGAACAACAGGAATCAAGAACACTGTGAGATGATAGACGGCCTATTGGTACATCCGATTAGCATGGTTGGCTACGTTCAGTGCGCGAGAGACGTTCAACACGCCTATGTACATCTACTCGAGACACCGCAATCAACACTCGGGTTTTGCACCCTCCACTGCTCTTGCTGCAAGTCTGCACAGAAGTGCAGCTGCACAACTTCCTTGGAGCTTCACTGTTCGGAACACCGCCTCTCTAATTGATTGGCCACGTCAGTACGAGGTCCGAGGCTCCCGCTCGGTGGTGGCGACGTCTTCTAAGCGATCGTCTGGACAGGGCGGACGGCAAATCCGACGGTTTAAATCGTTGCCCAAGACCCGCGTCCTAGGCCTATAAATGTCTATGCAGTTCACCGGCATCGCTTCGAGCAATCCTAGCCACCGAAGCGACGACAGCGAATGTCAAAACCGGCCTGGGATTTAAGTTGAGGCGCCGCCGCTGCCAAAATTGTTGTCGCAGCATTTGCTCGGAGCTCCGCCGAGCAAAGTCGACGTTCAAACAACGCGAGATCAACCTCCCATGAAGCCTGAGAAACTGAATGGAGTTCTAAAGAACTCTCAGACAAACACCGTGGATTCGATCTTCCGTGAAGCTACTCAGCTCATGGTCCACCCTAAATCGCATCCGCTGCACAAACCCTGGCAGATGCGGATACCTGATGCACAAATGGAACGTTAAGAACTCTCCAGTAGTAGTGGTGCGACTGTGGTCATCCAGAACAGAGACCGTACAACGTATAACAACGCAATGCCCCGAGATCCACAAATACGAAGAAAGAGACATCGCAGCGATTATGATGATACACGACTACTGCTACTCCTGCCCATAGTCATACATTGCCCATAGGTGCGTGCAAGGCAGCGGTACCGTGAGGCCGGAGGCGTCGCAGTCGGCCCGGCGTGTGTGCGGCTGCCAGTGGCACGCGAGGCTGTCGTTGTGCACGCTGTAGTCACGGTGGCCGAGCAGCCAGTAGGTTTTCATGACGCCCTTGCCCTGCGCACGCCATGCCACACCGCACCGCACGCGCTGGGTCCTTCAGTTTTCCCTCCCCATGTCGAATCAACTTGCATTTACAATATTTGGCTGAAAAAAATTTCCGCTTGATGCGCCACTTTGTTGAGCTATCAGGTGTGATAGCCAGGTTGTTTCTGAAAAAGAGCTGTATAGCTCAGTGGGGCCATACCTGGTAAAATACAACTACAGTGCACTCGATTATCCGTGCCTATGACGGGGAGGATTGCCGTGGATTATTCAAAATCGCGGATAATCTAAAAATATAAATTTTCCGCGGATCTCTACACCAGAACGAATACTAATGATCGACTGATCGATGTGCGTGCTCAGTGATAATAACACGTTCCTGCTCCCGCGCAGAAGACTCGGCCCACTAAGTGGATGACAGCAGAGCCACACCAATCAACGACAATCAAACTCCGCCACCCACTATTGTAAAGATATGGCAACTACTGTACTGTAGAGGCGATCGCGTGGATTTCTGATCAACCTGGAGCAACATTTGTTCGGTTTAAGCATGTGATTTGTAATAAACATTTCGAAGAATAACGAGTTATTCATTTATGTCCAAATCTCAGGTGCGCAGTTAAACCACAAATTGGATAAACCATACGTGGATAATTGTAAACTGTAGTCGTAAATAGTTTAGAATGACGTTACGGTACCTTTAACGTTCCACTGTAACGCAGGCGGCGCGTTGCGTTTTATGGTGACTTATTTTATATTAACCAGGGCGGCCTGCCGGATTTGAAAACGCGGACTTCTGCTACGAGCCGGCGAACGTGCTTCCGCTGGGATGCGTCGCCGCTCATTGCGCACGCGCGTTCCAAGGGCGCCTCCGAAGCATCAGAATCCTCGAGCTCCTCCTCCACCACGCGCGCCCACAGACCTTGACTTAGGTCTCCCCGTGTAGCTCCATGATGTACGCCTCGTCCCTGGACAGCTCTGCGAGCTGATGTGGATTTTCTGTGCTGAACAGGATTGTGGGGGAGAGAAACTGGAGTGACGCCTCGCATGGCGGTCAGGTCCCGGCGCTCACCGATTCGCTCCGCTCGCTCCATTAGCTCGCCGGCGGCGGCCGGTTGACTTCATTCGTTGAGGACTCAGCCTCTACCACACACCGATTGTTTTTTCTCTTCCACCAAACTGGGTTCAACCACCACACTGCGGCTCACGACAACTCATCCACTCTCTCATCCACTCACTCGCCAACTCAATCACGCACTTACCCACCCACCGACTCACCCACTCACCCACTCACGCATGCACTTTCCCACAAACTCACTCTCCCACTCACTCATGCACTCACTCACTCACTCAACCACCCACTCACTCTCCCACTCACTCACGCACTCACCCACTCACTCCCCCACTCATGCACCCACTCACTTTGACCCACGCACTTACCACACTGGAGGTCACCTCACGTATCTTTTACTGGACATCTCTAAATAAAAAGAGTTTCATTGCTCATCGGATTCCTCCTCCAGTCTAAATAAAGATTCCGATCCCGATTATTTATTCTTCTCTCGCACTGCTCCACTTTGTACTTCTCTCCCATTTGCCTCTACAATTTAACCTTGCTCAATGCAAGGGACGTGTCCAACGCTGTTCGTTGCCGCGGGCGGCGTGCTACGTTCTGGGCCATTTGATTTGGGCCAGTGCCCAGCAACCAACAACGGTGGAACAATGAAGAGGAGAGAAGACGTTGTTACACCCAGAGCTCGCCACCGGCAAATCCCCATGTTCGCCCGATCCGGAACGCGTTTACCTCAAGCACCGCACTCTGCCATGAGAGCCTGGGTCTGCGGTGGTATGTAACGCACACACACACACGCGCACGCACGTAAGTTCAACTTATTTCGCACCACCGTACGTAGTCGAACTTGCTAATCGGAGGTGCGGGCGGTGATTCTTAACCTCGCTGCTCCCCGCGAACTTGAGACATTTCTCCTGCACGGTGTCCATGCCGCAGCCCGGAAAATTGTTTGTGCGCTTTCCGGGTGGGAACCGCCGGACTTTAGTGCCAAAAATGGTGGCGATTGTGGTGATTGTGACGGTGGTGGAAATGATTTTTACAATGGCGATGGTAATGATTGTTATAATGGTGATGGCAATGATGGTGGCATCGATGATGATGGTGGCTGTAATACTCATGGTGATGGAGGTGAAGACTGCGATGGCAGTGGTGACGATGGTGGAGGAGATGGTGATGGAGGCAGTTGAAGTGATGTGGTGATGTGGTGGTTGTGGAGGTGGTGATGGCAGAGCAGGTGGTGGTGGAGAAGGTGATGGTAATGGTGGCTGCGTGGTTGTGTGGTTGCCTGGTCCCGTGGTTGTGTGCTTGTATATACGTATGTTGAACTTCTTTCGCGCTGTACGTAGGAGGTCAACAACTAAAACCCTAAAAGCAGTTCTGCAGAAATTAGTTTGTCAATCAAGATGATGATTTAAGGGTGCGTAGCTCCCAGTGTCTTCCTAATATCAGAAGGGAGGGTGTTCCAGACGACGCAGAAGCTTACTCCTCCCCTTTGCACCCTGTGAAGCATAAGGCCGCAACAAGGTCACGCCGTGCCGGACGATCTCTAGCAGCTTTCTCTGCTTTACCCCAAGACAGGCGGCCCCCCTATGGTCTCTAGTTGGTCTTAAACGGTGCGTCGCCAGGAGGTCATCGGCCTGCCCCGTGGTCTCTTCCCTTGTGGTGTCCACCGTAGGGCGGTCTTCGCTAATGGGACTCGGGTTCCATTCTCAGCACGTGTCCCAGCCACCCGAGTCTTCTCTCTCCGTGAAGTCCCGCAGAAGCAGCGCGTCCAAAAGCGCCGCGTGACGACGCGGTGACGACCACCGTCTTTGTTCAACTGCACAGCGGGGACCGTCTCTTGGTGCTCTCGTGAACGCCATCAAAGCGTCGCCGTGGTGACACAATGCAGGCGCGGCGCTGGTGACGCGAGACCCTGCTGCGTTACCAGGAGCCAGGGCCTCTGGCTTCTGAGAGGCCTCCGTGGCTCGTGGTACCAACACGTCCGCGCCTCCGATTCCACGTGGCCACCGCTGGGTGGGGCTAGTTGGTGGTGGTGGGTGGTGGTGGTGCTGGTTGATGGTGCTGGTGGTGGTGCTGGCTCATTTTTTCCCTCGCACTGCCCCACGAACCAACACTAATGGTGCTGGTTGGTGGTGTTGATAGTACAGGTTGGTGGTGGTGCTGGTTGGTGGTGGGGGTGGTGCTGGTTGGTAGCGTTGTTGATGGTGCTGGTTGGTTGTGTTGACGGTGGTGTTGGTTGTTTTGTTGATGGTTTGTGGTGCTGGTTGTGGTAGTGCTGGTTGGTGGTGCTGGTTTTGGTGGTGCTAGTTGGAGTGATGTGGTACAGGAGGACGTGGAGCTGAGTGGACTTGCCGATGACTGGTACCAGCGGTGTCAAGATCGGCCTCAGTGGTGGAGGCTTGTGAAGGATGCTACAACGGAGGGCGGAGGAGTGACGCTCACAACAACGAGCGGAGCGCCGGGTGGCTAAAGCACAGCAAGTTGGCACAGGCGGTGCATCAGCCATTCATCTCAGTCATCTCAGTCGGTCAACCCGTGGCACCTGGGTCTGCTCCGTGACCTTCTGCCAGCGGGCGTTTGACACTTCACGTGGCCTCAAGGTGCACATGGCCTCGCACAAGCGTCGTGGTGATGTCACCGCCACTTAGTGGCGAATGGCGGTTGTTGTTGTTGCTAGTTGGTGGTGCCGGTGGTGCACGGCAGGACTCACGCAAGGCTTGTTGACTCCATGCGGGAGGCGGTGTTCACGGTGTCCCCGAAGAGGCAGCAGCAGCGCGGCATCTTGTACCCCACCATGCCGGCCACACACGGGGCCTGGGCACACAATGGCGCTCGGGATCCGGCACCGCCCTCCGCACTTTGCCTGCAAGCTGCCTCTGCTGGGTCCCATTACAGCTGCAGCCTCGCTGGGGGGGGGGGGGGCTGTCCTCTGGCCAAGAGTTCACACAGTGTCCCGGAAACGCATGCGACATTGGTCATTTGCAGTGGCGGGTTGCGTTGACTCTGCTAAACTCTCGATTTCCATCGTCATGGGAGTCTTCGTCTTCAACCACGTGACCCGTTTTTTTTTTTTGGGGGTGACGTATTATCTACTGACTATAGTAGTATCTACCGACCCGACGGTAGTATCTACCAACTTGATAGTAGCATCTACCGACTCTGTTGTAGCATATACTGACTCTATAGTCATAACTACTGACGATAGTAGTGTAATGACAGTGTGACACCTGGTGGCCGGAAAGGGAATTGCGGGTACAGGCACGGTTAAGTACCAATCAGAGAAGGAGGTGTATCTGGGGCAAAGGCAACAGGTGGGGCGAGCCGAGATACTCCGGAAACCTGCTCGAAGGTTCCACAAGAGGATGTGGCTGGAGGCGGGGCCTAGCCCCGCTCTCGCGCCGCTCTCTCGCTTCCCTGCTCCCGCGCATTGCTGGCAGACGGCGCGCTGGGAGCCGTCTCCGCGTCGCCACGTGGCCGATGGCTCGCGGAGACCCCCGACGTGGCCCAGCTTCCAGCTTCCACCAACTCACCTCGAGCCCCTTCTGGCTCCCCCTTATATCCTCTTCCCACATCACCCAGACTCCGCCCTTCGACACACCCCTTAAGAACTTTCCAGATAATACCACCCCCTAACGCCCGCGGGCTCCGCCCTTAACCCCTGCCCTCGATGGTTCGTGTCGCCTGGTTAGCTTAGGGGCTGGGGCGGCGAAACCCAGCATACGCTCGCATTACAGTAGTATCTACTGACTGTAGTAGTAACTACTGACCGTAGTAGTATCTACTGGCCCTACAGTAGTATCTACCGACTCTATAGTAGTAACTACTAACTCTATAGCAGTATCTGCTGACTCTATAGCAGTATCTGCTGACTCTATAGTCGTTACTACTAACTGTAGCAGTATATACTGACTGTAATGGAATCTACTGACTGTAGCATTATCTACTGACTATAGTAGTATCTACCGACTCTACTGTAGTTTTTACCGACTCGATAGTAGTATCTACCCACTCGATAGCAGTAACTACTGACTGCAGTAATATCTAATGACTAGTAGTACCTCCTACTGAATCTATAGTTGTGTCTATCGACTCTATAGTAGTGTAATAAAGGACTCGATCACTGGGTCTGTCTCCGTTGTCCTTTATTTGGGTTCTCACACTTGTCCCACACGGCCCTCGCTCAGAGCCCTCCGCTTGGCAACTCCACAGCTGCCTTCGCTCACGTAGCCTCCTCTCTCCTGCAGCTCCGCTGCAGACTCCCTTATGCAGCCTCCCGGCTGCCCTCACAGCAGCTCCACCGCTGCTCCTCGTTCCCCCACGCTCGGTCACCGCTGGCCGACGGTGCCGAGTCTTACTCTGCGTGTGTGGCGATCTCGCCACTCTCCAACCCTCCGCCCTGCGTGGCCTCACTCTAACTCTATCTCCCACACTCTCCCGTCTCTTCCGGTATCTCTCCCTTAAGACCTCACCCCTCTCTCGCACATGACCTAACTCCTCCTCCCCATGACGTCATATCCGCGAAGCCGTTTACGCCCGCATTACATCACCCTCCCCCGTAGAGAAAATCCAGCCGACCTCGGCTGAACAATAACGAGACAAGTAATGCGAGCGAACACAACCATCACACATTCAAGGACAACGAAGCATACAATAAATATAACAACAACAACAACAAAACACAACAGTAAAATTCAACGAAATGTAAGGGACTTTGAGCGCGTTCGGGTCGCCGGTCCGTCCCGGACAGGCGGTGGCTCTCCTGCAGACCGGGAACGTGACGGGGTTTTAGGAGCGACAGGATGAAGTCCTCCTGTCGCTATTGGAGGCCCGTCAACATCCCGGTCCCGTGTCCCTGAAGGCCCAGCATCGGGGGTGCGTCGTGATCGCGTCAGCGACGGGGTCGGAAGGGCGGCGGGGCTCGGAGTCCCCGCAGCCGTGGTAGGCACACCACGAGCAGAGTCTCCTGTCTCCAGCAATGTCACGGCCGGCTTGTCTGTAAAAGGCACGACAGGCGCTCTTGCAAGGTCAACAGGCACAGGCAAGGATGAGTCGGTAGCAACAGACCCCGGCAAGGCAACATCAGGAGATGACGCATCGTTTCGAGGGGCCACATATGGTTTCAAGCGCGACGTGTGAACGAACCAACGCCGAGATCCAAACCGAACACGTGCGGACTGTGGGTTGGGAACCTCGATGAGGTGAACCGGCCCTTGCCATGGTTTGTGTAATTTAGGAGAGGTACCTGGCCTCACCTGCGGGCAATGGAGCCAGGCCATGTCCCCCACCTTCCAGGGGCACTCCCCCTTTGAGCGTCGAGCACACCGCTCGTTCCGGGCCTGGGCTTTGGCAGTAGCCATGCGGGCCCCTTCCCGCGCCTCAGTAACCCGGCGAACGGTATCCTGAATGTATTCAGGAAGAGGCTTAGCAGGTCCCTTCACTCCAATTCCCAACTGCACATCCATTGGCGGCACGTTTTCGCGACCGTACATAAGGAAAAACGGCGAATATCCTGTAGCCGCATGCGGCGTCATCCGGTATGCCGAAAGTACCCCAGGGATATGCAAATCCCAATCCGATTGTTTTTCGCTCACGGTGTGACACAACATGGCGGACAGAGTCCGATTCAGCCGTTCAACCATGCCATCCGTCTGCGGGTGGTAGGGGGATGTCCAGATCTTTTAAGTTCCCAGAGCCGCGCACACCTCCCCCAACAATTTCGAAGAAAAATTACGGCCCTGATCCGTGAGGAGCCTCTCCGGCGCTCCCTTGTCCATAACGTACCCGAATAGAAAGGCGTCCGTAATAGACGCCGCCGACTGGTCGGGCAAGGGCCAGGCCATCGGCCAGCAGGAGAGGTACTCCACCCCAACTAGCAAGTATTTATTCCCCATGGCGGGAAGGGTCCCAAAATATCTAACGCCACCAGCTCATTAACTCGAGACACCTGAATAGACTGTATTGGTGGTACATATGGGTGTTTAGGCGGCTTCCGCCGGGCACACTCTGGACACGCGCGAACGTGCCCGACGACATCCGTCATCATGCCGTGCCAAAAGTAATCTCGCTGCAACGTCAATCGTGTCTTCTGCACCCCCAGATGTAATAGCGTGTCGCAATGGAGAGTCCTAATCAATTTGTACCGCAAGGGTGCCGGTACAACAAGACGCCAGCGTTCCTGTAACCCTTCCCTCCACATCAGCAGTCCGTCGCGGAGAGCGGTTACCGGCGTACCCCCGAAACCCGGTCCCCCACTCTCCTTCACAGCCCGACTCCGCAGGGTCCCCAATGAGTCGTCCAGCATTTGTTCACAAATCCATACAGCCCTTGGAAGGTTCAAAATGCCATCGGCCGGTCCCGGCCACTCTGGAGCCTTAGGCACCTCGACCGCCAACGCAACAGGCCGAGGGGGCTGTTGGATCGGCATACACCTATGCGACCCCGACGCGCACGCGCAAGGGCACCGCTGCAGCAACCTAGAGAGCGCGTCCGCATTGGCGGGACGCACCCCCTTCCGATGTTGAATTTGGAAGGAAAACTCCTGCAGCGTGTCCAACCATCGCGCCAACTGGCCAGATGGTTGGTCCACCTTCAGGGCATACTGCAAAGCCGCATGATCCGTGCGCACAATAAATGAACGGCCGTAGAGATACGGTCGAAATTGGCGGAGAAAATAGACAATAGCCAAAAGTTCCCGGCGAGTGACGCAGTAGCGGGTTTCGGCGGGGGACAAAACCCGGCTACCGTACGCCACCACGCGCTCCACACCGCCTTTGGACTGTGACAACACGGCCCCAATGCCCGTGTTACTCGCGTCCGTATCCAGAATGAAGGGGTGATCAAAATCTGGATAATCCAACGTCGGCGCCGTAGCCAACCGATCGCGCAGGCCTTTAAACGCCGCCTCCTCCGGTGGTCCCCAATCAAACTTCCGTCCTTTACCCATAAGGAGGTGCAGAGGCCTCGCGATCGTTGCAAAGTTGGGAACAAACCTACGATAATATGAAGCAAACCCCAAAAAACGACGCACATCCCCCACCGTGGCCGGGGTTGGCCAGTCACGGACGCACGCCGTCTTGTCCGGATCCGTGGCAACCCCGTCCGCACTAACTATATGTCCCAAATAGCGCACGGAGTGTTGCAGTAGGTGACATTTCTTAGGTGTAAACTTCAGATTGGCGGAGCGCATCCTAGCGAACACCGCCTCCAGTCTCAGTAAATGTTCGTCAAATGTGCGGCTGAAGACGATAATATCGTCTAAATATATCAGACATGTCTCCAACTGCAACCCCGTTAATATCAGTTCCATCAACCTCTGAAATGTGGCGGGGGCAGCATTCAACCCCATCGGAAGACAATTAAATTGAAATAACCCCTGCGGCGTACGGAAAACAGTCTTTTCCTGCGAGGACTCATCGAGGGGAAGCTGCCAGAATCCCGAAGAGAGATCCTGCGTCGAAAAGAATTTGGTCCCCCAACAAGGCATCGAGGGAATCGTGCATACGCGGCAGGGGGTACGCATCTGCCACGGACACTTCATTCAATTTCCAAAAATCCACGCAAAATCGCAATTTCCCGTCTTTCTTTTTAACCAAGACAACAGGCGCGCCCCATGGACTGTTAGATGGAGATATTATGTCCGCAGCCAACATGTCATCCACTGCCCCTCGCACATGATCTCGCTCCGCCGGACTCATCCGATGCAAGTTCAACCGAATAGGAGCAGCGTCCCCTGTGTAAATATGATGGGAAAGCAGGGAGGTGCGTCCCAAGTCCAGATCTTCGGAGCTAAACACATCAGAATAAATCAAAAATAGTGCGCGAAGCGTGGAACGCTGTTCCCCGGAAAGGGAAGAATTTTCCCCACACAATTCGGCGATCCAGCGATTATCTGGGGCCGCAGGGCCCGAAACACCGGCGACCATCTCCCGGCGGCCCAGATAATCCTGGGCCGTAAACGCCGTAGTGGCATGTGCCACAACCGTTCCGGCCGGCACACACACATTTTCCGTACTCCCATTAAGCACCTGCAAAAATGGCTGCTGGTCCGGCCGGATAATAGTCTGCGCCCCGACGAGCGCCGATCCGCCCGTTATGGTAGCGGACGGCGATAACAAAACCCCAGCTGCTCCCTCCCGACCAGGTACAGGTTTCCAAGGGGATAAGGATCTGCGAGCCAGGTGGAATATCAACAGATACCTCGGACAACGCCTGCACCTGGCAGACCGGGGCAGGTCGCCCCCAGGGCGACGGCAGAAATGTAATTTTTCGACCCCCCGGTAATTCTGAAGTATCTGAATGACGGCGGGAAACCACTTGACGGGTAGCACACTTTATTTCCACTTGTCTTGCACAATAACACGTGTGGTCACTATTTCTCACACTACACACTCCACCTGACACTGGTGGTTACTACAGCTCACGCTACACGTCCCACTTGACACGCGTGGTTACTACAGCTCACGCTACACGCTCACTTGACACGCGTGGTTACTACAGCTCACGGTACACGCTCACGGGCACTCCAGCCCCGTAGCGTCCGTGGCGCTACAGACCCACCCCAGCTTGGGCGTGGGTCTCGACTTCTGGGTCCCGCGGCCCGGCCCTCACACGGACGTCCGGCCCCGGGTCCCAAGATCCCGCCTCTGAGCCACACAGGGCCCCGGTCCTGACAAGGACGGCGGGACTTGGTGTCTCAGGGCCCTATCTCTTCCTCCTTCGTCTTCTGTCTTCACTGGTTACCAACTACCCGTGCGCCTGCGCGCACCGCCTTATATAGCCTCCCCTCCCGGGAGATGGAGCGTATGCGGACCGCGACGTGAGCACCCCCTTAGTTGACCAATCCCCACGCGCTTCCACACGATCCCTTCGCTGTCAGCGCGCGTCACTGATACCCAGCCAATCACCGCCTCACAACCCATGACCCCGCACTGACCTATGATCCTTCACCATCAGCGCGCGTCACCAACACACACAGCCAATCAATACGCGCTGCCACACGATCCTCACCCCAGCGCGTATCACCCCTACATCACCCCCTCCCACATAGCTCGCAGCCGGCCCGGCTGCTAAACAACACAACAAAAATAACAACAACAAAATCCCCACCCCCCAGTGTGCCCCGTAACACAACAACAACCAACACAATAACACAACACCAGACGATAACCTATGTACAAACCGACGAACAATACAATAAAAAGTCAACAACAACATACAACACCAGACAACAACCTATGTACAAACCGACGAACAATACAATAAAAGTAATTCCGAGAAAAAAAACGTGTCCAGTGTCTCTGTAACTATCGATCCCCCCTCTGCTCGTTCCTCAACCGGGGTGATAGAGCGGTCGAGCGGATGGGGAACGCAGTGACGAGACGCTCCGGCCGCATCGGCCCCCATTCAGTTGGTCAGGAAAAGTTGCGCGACTTAGCGCGAGTCCGCCTGGCCGGTCCATCGTACGGGACGGGACGCTGACGACCGTCTGGTGGCTCGGGCAGCCCCGAAAGGCACGGATCGGGCCTGGAAGGACCGGCCGTGTCGCGGGGATCCGGCCGCCGGTGGTCGGCAGCTGTCAGTTCCGAGACACCTGGGAGCGGATCAGGCGGAGACATGTGAGGATCAGGCGGAGACATTTCCCTCCTCGGGTCGTCGGTCAAGTCAGATGCTCGGTCCTCACGACACAAAGGGAGGCCATATGGAGGCGAGAACGGTTTCAGCCGGGAGGGGTGAACGTACCAACGGCGCTTTCCCCATTTTATCTGAACACACTGGGGGCGTGCAACCCGCACGACCTCCACGGGTCCTCGCCATGGCCTCAACAATTTAGGTGACGTAGCCAAAGGTGCCTGAGGGCAGTGCAGCCAGGCCCTATCGCCCGGTTTCCAATCGTGCACGGACACCTTTCATGCACGCAAGCGCTCGTTGGCGATTTGCCGCGACCTCGAATTTAGCCGTGCGGCCTCCCGTGCCTCGGTCAGCTTAGCAATGTTAAATTTAATATGTTCGGCCAATTTTGAATTCGTTCGTGGCGCGGAAAGTCCCAGCAGAGTTTCCATGGGCGGGTCGGCCTCCCGACCATACATCAGATAAAATGGGGAAAATCCCGTTGCTGCATAGGGGGCCATCCTATACGCGGCGAGGACCCCCAGGACCTGCAGGTCCCAGTCAACATGTGCCTCGCACACCTGCTGGCACAGCATAGAAGTCAAAGTCCTGTGGAGTCGCTCCACCATCCCGTCCGTCTGTGGGTGGTACGGGGAGGTACGCACCTTCTTAGTACCCAAAAGATCGCACACCTCCTGCAGCAATTTACTCGAAAAATTCTTTCCCTGGTCGGTCAGCAAGCGTTCGGGAGCCCCCTTGTCCAGGACATAGCCCTGGACAAAGGCGTCCGTCACAGCCGCCGCCGACTGGTTGGCGAGTGGCCACGCCATAGGCCACCGGGTAAAGTACTCCACACCAACCAACAGGTACTTGTTACCCCTAGGCGTGACTGGAAAAGGCCCCAAAATATAGAGCGCAAAGAGCTCGTTAGTGCGCGAGACCTGAATAGACTGCAGCGGTGGATTTGACGCCACGGGCGGTGGTTTCCGTCTGGCGCAGTCTACACACCCCTTCAGTATATTTACCACATCGCTCCCCATCCCCGGCCAATAATAGTCACGCTGAAGCAGAGCAAGCGTTTTGTTTACCCCCAAATGCAAGAGGCGTTCGTGTGTGGCCAGGATAAGTTTTCCCCGCATAGCGGAAGGCACGACGAGTGCGTGCCGCCGGGACAAATTGTCCCATCTCATTAGGAGGCCCTGCTTGAGCAGCCAGGAGCCAGTTTGCTTTCGGCCCTCCTCGGGACCCCCCGCCCTGCGACGCAACGCTAGCAGGGAGCTGTCAGCCATTTGGAGACGGCCCCACTCAATCAGAGACAGTGAGAGCAGCGAGTCCCCTCCCTCAGGGGTAGCGGGAGCGTCACCCATCGGCGCATTCGCGGTCACGGCCAACGCACCCATGCTTACAACACCTGGCGGTTTACAGCGCGCCGACCCCAATAAGCACGCACATTTGGGACAAGGCGACAATCGCGACAGGGCATCCGCGTTAGTGTGGCGCAACCCATTATGGTAAGTGGTCGTAAATTGATAGTCCTGGAGGACTTCCAACCACCTTGACAATTGGCCCGAGGGTTGTGCGACCCTCAATGAATACTGAAGCGCCGCGTGGTCCGTCCGGACCGTAAAATGACGGCCATAAAGATACGGTCTAAATTGCTGTACAAAAAAAACAGTAGCCAGCAACTCGCGATGGGTGACGCAGTAGCGCTGTTCCGCCAGCGACAAAACCCTGCTACCATAAGCGACCACCCGTTCGACTCCCCCAATGACCTGTGAGAGCACCCCCCCAATGCCCGTGTTGCTAGCATCCGTGTCTAGCAAGAACGGACTTGTAAAGTCAGGGTAACGTAAGGGCGGGGCACCCACCAAGGCGTCCCTGAGGGAGCAGAACGCGGCCTCCTCCTCCGGCTCCCATCGGAACTTGACTCCTTTTGCCGTTAGAGCGTGCAAGGGTTTTGCAATGGTGGCGAAATGCTCAACGAATCGGCGGTAGTAGGAAGCAAAACCAATGAAACTGCGTACGTCAGAAACCGACGTGGGCATTGGCCATGAACTGACACAGCTCGTCTTCGCGGGATCGGTAGAGATCCCCGAAGAATCGACAATGTGGCCCAAGTATCTCACGGACTTTCGAGGAAGGTGGCATTTGGCCGGTTTAAATTTCAATTTAGCCGATCGCATCCGCAAGAACACCCCTCTCAACCGCTGGAGGTGTTCCTCAAACGTTTTACTGAAAACAATGACATCGTCTAGGTAAATCAAGCAAGTATCCCATTGCAGACCCGACAAAACCAACTCCATAAGGCGCTGAAACGTCGCGGGAGCGGAGTGAAGTCCCATGGGTAACCGGTTAAACTGGAACAGGCCCCCTGGGGTCCGAAATGCTGTCTTAGGTTTAGACTCGTCGTCGAGTGGCAGCTGCCAGAATCCCGATAATAAATCAAGAGTAGAAAAATACCGTGCACCAGACAATGCATCCAGGGACTTGTCCATTCTGGGGAGCGGATACGCGTCAGCCACGGAGATCTTATTCAGGCGACGGAAATCTACACAAAATCGCAATGACCCGTCCTGCTTTTTAACCAGCACGATAGGTGCTCCCCAAGGACTGGATGAAGGCGAAATGATGTCGGCCGCCAGGATATCGTTGACGGCCGACTGAACGTGCTCCTTCTCGGCAGGACTCAGCCGGAAGGGGTTTTGCCTGACCGGTGCCGCATCGCCTGTTTCAATATGGTGGCGCAACAGGTCCGTGCACCCAATGTCATATTTGTGCTTACTGAACACATCAGATAATTCAATCAGCAAAGCACGCAGCGCACCCAATTGTACCCCTGACAAATCCTTTGAGTCCGCACACAGCGAATCGACCCATTCAAGGTCCTCCCCCGATCGAATTTTCTGCGCCGGGACCGGATCAACATGCGCAACAAGGCGCTCTTCCGCAGGGACCCGTGCCGCGTGAGCAAGCACAGTGCCCTGCTGAATAACGGCCGGCCACGAACCAGCGTTTAGAACCATAACGAACGGGTCCTTGTCAGCCCGAACCAACGTGTGAGCCACCGACAAATCCAGACCTCCGACAGCCCTATTTGACGGACCCAAAAGCACGCCCTGTTCCGAGGTCTCCCCACCCAATGGCTTCCGCAGCCGGAGTGGAATCAACATCTGCGAACCCGGGGGCACATGCACGGTCTGTGTCGCCAGCGCTTGTATCGTAGCGCACGCCGTCCGAATTTCCATTGGATTCGACAAAAATGAAATACGGTGACCCGATGGTAGCTCAATGCAACGTTGATCGATGAGAATTTTAATGGGCATTTTAGCCAAAAAATCTGTGCCTAACAGACAAGGAACCGCTAAGGAAGAGGAGACGAAAACAGGACCTGACAATTTAATATCCCCAATGCAAATGGATGCCCGAATCTGGCCGACAATGCCCAACGAGCCCCCATTTGCCGCGTAAAATGGCACGTCCACCGGAAGCAGAAGTCGACATTGGACGGGGAGAATGTTGTAAATGAGGTCGGAAATTATAGTCGCCGACGCCCCCGTGTCCACTAACACCCTGACCTCGACCCCGTCTATGAATCCCGTAACGACCGATGAACCCGCCGACGCAGCCACTATCCTGTGACCCAACTCAGACCATTTAATGTCCCCCCGGTCCCGCACGAACCCCCCTCTCCGAACCGAATCCCCGACCCTTAAACGGCCCTCCTCCGCCGCAAAGCGACGGCCCATGTGTGTCGTGCATGTAGGCCGAGCATGTGAAGTGCCGCAACTTGCCGGGGGTAGTAGGGACGACTTGGGGCCTTGGTCGTCGTCCAGCCGAGGTCCCATGGCGCGCTGACGTGGAGCGCGGCAACCGGACGCCACGTGGCCCCGGAGGCCGCAGTTGTAACATGTGATGAGGGACGTCGGAGGTCTCGGTTGCTCCAGCTTGCGGGCCGATCGCAGCGGCGAGCGACCCCCCGACCTCCAGTCCCCCGGTCGTCCAGCGGTGAACGCCTCCTCCCGTGGGCAGACGACTTGGGGCCCGGAGCTGAGGCCACGGCAGCAGTGCAGACGACACCCTGTTTACGCTTGAGGACCTCGTACGCCTGGATACTTGTAGCGACCCGCAATGAAGATATGTCGACCTCGTCGGCCTTGTTGATGGGGACCCCCAGGTCCTGCGCCAACTTGAGCAGTTGCTCCAAGACCATCGCATCCTGGCCCTCCTCGTCCATACAAGGGAACGCGGCGTCGGCGAGAGCCAACAACGCCGTGCGGTAAGCGAGCGCGGTCTCCGTGTCCGCCTTCCGTCGGTCGTAAAACTGATGGCGACAAGCCGAAGGAGGTCCATAGACCTTGGCCATGAGGCCCAACGCAGCCTTAAGCGTGGAGCGGTCCGACCTCTGTGCGGACCCGAAGGCCGCGAGCGCGTCGTCGTCCAACATGGCAGGCAGTGCCCGCAGGGCCGTAGCGTCGGACCAGGCCGACATCTCTTGATGCGCCAGGAATCTCCGTTGGAATGCGCCCCGGTCCCCGCCGTCCGCCTTGAAGGCTGTCAACGTGGGAAGGCGCTGCTGGAAGATGAAGTCGTCCTCTGCCACGTGGCTCTCCCCCGCCGCACCGTCGGTCTGCAAAATGGCGGCCCCTATGGTAGGTAGAAGATGGCGGCCCGTAGCGCGCGCCGATGACGTAAGCGGCCGCGCTTGGAGGACCCCCGCCACGTGGTTCTCGCCGTTCCCGCCAAAAGACGTCCGCGTGGTTGAAATGGCGGGAACTGCAAAGTCATTTTGGCGGGAATCAGCGAGCCGAGTCTTTTGAATGTCCGCCGACGTCCCCGCTCCTCCCGACGTGGTGATCTCCGCCAGGATGGACGCCGCGGCGAGTAGCAGCTCCGCCAGGCGGGAGTGCGCCTCGCGGAGTCCGGCATCAGCTCCCAGCCGCTCGTCTGGCGGCCATGAGGGGTCCTGTGGCGCAGGCATCTCCTCCTCTTCTCCCCCTGATGCCTGTTGGCCCGCGTCGTCGTGGTTATCCTCGCGGTCAATCTCGTGAGTCCGATGAGTCTTCCTGGTATCCATGCCTGGAAGACTTTCACTCCTGATGCCAGTTGAAGTATAGTAAACTACAGCGGGAAACCACTTGACGGGTAACACACTTTATTCACACTTGGGTTGTCACAATAACACGTGTTGTCACTACAGCTCACGCTACGCGTTCCACCTGACACGGGATGGTAACTACTGCTCACGCTACACGTTCCACCTGACACGGGTGGTAACTACTGCTCATGCTACACGTTCCACCCGGCTACACACACACGGGCATTCCAGCCCCGTAGCATCCGGGGGAACCTCTAGACCCACCCCAGCTTGGGTACCGATCACGACCACTGGGTCCCGCGGCCCGGTCCTCACACGGACGTCCGGCCCCCGGGTCCCAAGGTCCCGCCTCTGAGCCACACAGGGCCCCAGTCCTTACAAGGACAGCGGGACTAGGTGCCTCAGGGCCCTATCTCTTCCTCCTCCGTCTTCCGTCTTCACTGGTCACCAACTTCTCCCCGAGCGCCCGCGCGCACCGCCTTATATAGCCCTCCGCTCCAAGGAGACGGAGCCTATGCGGACCGCGATGCGAGCACCCACCCTAGCCGACCAATCATCACGCGCTGCCACACGATCCCTTCTTGTGCCAGCGCACATAACCAATCCCCACGCGCTGCTACACGATCCATCACTGTCAGCGCGCGTCACCAACACACAGCCAATCACCATCACATAACCCATGACCCCGCGCTGACCTACGATCCCTCACCGTCAGCGCGCGTCACCAACACACAGCCAATCACCACGCGCTACCCCACGATCCTTACTACCAGCGCGTATCACCACTACATATGCAGACTCTATAGCAGTATCTGCTGATTACAGCAGTATTTACTGACTCTATAGTAGTATCTATTTACTAGATAGTAGTACCTACTGACTATAGTCGTAACTACTAACTCTATAGTAGTATCTGCAGACTCTATAGCAGTATATGTGTACTCTATAGCAGTGTCTGCTTACTCTATACCAGTATTTACTGACTCTACAGTAGCTTCTTACCGACTCAGCAGTAGCATCTCCCGACTCTACAGTAGTGTCTACATACTCTATAGTCATATATATAATAGTATCTATCGACTCTATAATACTAACTACTAACTTAACAGTGCCGTGGTGAGGCTTAGTCCCGTGCAGAATCCCCGGCCTCGCCTAGATTGCCCAGCCAGCCGAGGTGGTACTTTGACAGGATGGGGCTGGGCCGCTACCACCCCGCCGCTACCACCCCTCCCCCACCATCCCCCCGCCATCCCCCCGCCCGCACTACAGTAGTGATCTACGGACTCTAATAGTAGTATCTACCGACTCTATAGTAGTGTAATGCGAGCGTAAACGGCCTCGCGGATATGACGTAACAGGGGGGAGGAGTTGGGTCACGTGGGGAGAAGGGAGAGCTCTTAAGGGCAGGAACCGGAAGAGCTGGGGAGGAGTGTGAGAATAAAGACAGGAGGAGGCCACGCAGGGCAGGAGGTGGAAAGTGGCGTGATCGCCACAGGTCGGGACTCGGCACCGTTGGCCAGCGGTGTCCGGGCACGGGGGAGACGGAGAGCAGCAGTGGAGCTGCAGAGAGAGCAGCCATGGGGCTGCAGGTCGGGGGCAGAGAGGCTGAGTGGAAAGCCAGCAGTGGAGCTGCATCAGGAGCCAGCAACAAGACTGCGGGAGCGACGGCAGCAGAAGGGCTGCCGAGCGGGAGGTGGAGGAGACTCTGAGCGAGACGCCGTGCGGGCAAAGTTGTACGAACCACAATAAAGGACAATGGAGATAAACCCAGTGAAAGAGTCCTTTATTACACTGGTGTCAGAAGTGAAACGGCATGTCAAAACAGCTCAGAAGGAAGAATATCCCCGCACCATCGTCTGCTACATCTTCCGACGACGACGACCTTCCTCAGGCAGTGGACCCGCCTGCAATGGAGGAGGTAATCCGAGCGGGAACGAGTGGTGGCCCGGGAGTGCAAGACGTCGCCGCGTCGGTGGATCCGCCCGCGCCGGAGGACGCTGACCAGCGATGGAGACAGATGGCGGCCCAGCTGGAGACCTTGAAGACCTTATTCGCGCAACTGTGCGACCTCGTCATGCCGGCGACGGCGTCGGGGAGGCCAGGGGGTGATCGGCAGGCTGCGGCCTTGCCTGCGCCGCAAGCGCCCTCTGCCACGCGGCGCGAGGACGCCATCTTGGGCGTGGCAGGGGAAGAACCACGGGAAGCCACCATCTTGCGCCCTCCGCGGCGGGAAGCCGCCATCTTTGACACGTTTCGGTGCGACGCCATCTTGAATATGCCACGCGATGTGCCGTCTGCGGAGGACGGTGGAGCGAGGAGCTGCAGCCGTCACTTGACAACAGTTAAAGAATTTTCGATTGGAGGTGATAGGAGTGCATTCGCCTGCAGATTTTTAGCGGCGGTGCGCTCCGCCAGATGGACTTACGCAGAGGCCCTGGAAGTTCGGCCAACTCTTCTCGACGACGAGTCGGTCAGATTTTTCCGTTCCATCAAGGCCGAGAAAAAGAAGACACTGAGAGGGGTTTTTGACGAGATGGCGGATGCGTACGAGCCACCGGATGACGCTCACCGACGATTCGTTCAGCGCCAACGGGCACCCGAAGAGTCGCCGGTGGCATACAGGGGTGCTGTCTTGGAATTAGCCATGTTCGCATACCCTGAAACGGAGCCTGACCTACTGGAACCCCTGATTTTGGGCAAGATGCTTGAGCTGTCGAGAGATTTGGGGATCCCTATGTCTGTGTGCGGCCACGAGAAGCTGACGTCTTGGGCGGCGGCGAAGTGTTTGGATGCCCAGTTTAATCTGCGCCGTTGGAAGCAGGTGACAGCGTGGACGGGGGGGCCCATCGTCGAAGGAGGTGCCGTGGGTTGGGATCCCAAGAAGGCGGTGTACGTTCCTGACGGGGGAGGCCCGCAGGAATTGACAGCCGCCTCTGCACAGTGGCCGGCTCGAGGTGGACCGGGGCCGCGATCTGCGCCGCCGATGCGGGAGCGTCGGGATGGGGGGAGTGCGGTGCGTCGTAATGACGTCGAGTGCTTCCGCTGCGGTCGCAAGGGTCATTACGCCAGGGACTGCTGGGCCCGTATCCCGGGGCCGCCCCAGCAGGAGGCCTCGATTGCTGACGTGCCGCAGACGGACCCTCCTGGACAGGCAAGTCGGTGCGCACCAGACACCCGGCAAGGCTTGGCACCTCATTCATCACCATTGCCGCGCGATACGGGGGTTGTTAACAACGGGAGGCCACCGACTGGCCCATGTCGCTCGGTAACGAAGTGGCGTAAATTGGCACGGCGGGTTGTCACGGCCGCTACTGGTTCGTCCACTGTCCCGGGTTCTATACAGGGGGTTGACGTGCACATTTTAGTGGATTCCGGTGCGTCCGCGACGATTACATCTGATGTCATTTTCCATCTGTTGGGCATCCCACCGGATGCTGTGCGCCCAGTTTACGATTCCTGCGTTGCAGCGAACGGGGGAAGTATGGGCATTGTGGGCCAGGTGGATGCCAATATATCGATCGGGGGGGTGTCGGCCTTGGGAATTGTGTTGATCTCGAGGTCCCTTGCGGTTCCGTGTTTGTTGGGAACTGATTTTCTGGCCAAATGCTCATTCTAATAAGAGTTAATCAAAATTGTATTGAATTACCGGGGGGTGGAAAAATTAAATTTTTGCCGTCGCCCTGGGGGTGACCCGCTCCTGTCTGCCAGGTGCAGGCGTTATCCGAGGTATCTGTGGACATTCCACCTGGCTCACAAATGCTTATCCCCTTGCGCTATCGGAAACCGGTGCCTGGTCGGGAAGGAGCGCCTGGGGTTTTGTTATCGCCGTCCGCAACCATAACGGGTGGATCGGCGCTGGTCGGGGCGCAAACTATTATCCGGCCGGACCAGCAGTCATTTTTGCAGGTGCTTAATGGGAGTACGGAAAATGTTTGCGTGCCGGCCGGAACGGTCGTGGCCCATGCCACTACGGCGTTCACGGCCCAGGAACATCTGGGCCGCCGGGATATGGTTGCCAGAGTTTCGGGCCCTGCGGCCCCAGATGATCGCTGGATCGCCGAGTTGTGCGGATAAAATTCTTCCCTGACCGAGGAACAGCGATCCGCGCTTCGGGCGCTATTGTTGAGTTATTCCGATGTGTTTAGCTCCGACGATTTAGACTTGGGACGCACCTCCCTGCTTTCCCATCATATTGACACAGGGGACGCTGCTCCGATTCGGTTGAACTCGCATCGGATGAGTCCGGCGGAGCGAGACCATGTTCGGGGAGCACTGGATGACATGTTGGCTGCGGACATAATATCGCCGTCTAACAGCCCATGGGGCGCGCCTGTAGTCTTGGTCAAAAAGAAAGATGGGAAATTGCGATTTTGCGTCGATTTTCGCAAATTAAACAAAGTGTCCGTGGCAGATGCGTACCCCCTGCCGCGTATGGATGATTCCCTTGATGCCTTGTCGGGGGCAAAGTTCTTTTCGACGCTGGATCTCTCTTCGGGATTCTGGCAGCTTCCCCTCGATGAGTCCTCGTGGGAAAAGACTGCTTTCCGTACGCCGCAGGGTCTATTTAATATTAATTGTCTTCCGATGGGGTTGAATGCTGCCCCCGCCACATTTCAGAGGTTGATGGAACTGGTATTAACGGGGTTGCAGTTGGAGACATGTCTGATATATTTGGACGATATTATCGTCTTCAGCCGCACATTTGACGAACATTTACTGAGACTGGAGGCGGTGTTCGCCAGGATGCGCTCCGCCAATCTGAAGTTTACACCTAAGAAATGTCACCTACTGCAACACTCCGTGCGCTATTTGGGACATATAGTCAGTGCCGACGGGGTTGCCACGGATCCGGAAAAGACAGCGTGCGTCCGTGACTGGCCAACCCCGGCTACGGTGGGGGATGTGCGTCGCTTTTTGGGGTTTGCCTCATATTATCTTAGGTTCGTTCCCAATTTCGCAACGATCGCTAGGCCTCTTCACCTCCTTACGGGTAAAGGACGGAAATTCAGTTTTGGAACGCCAGAGGAGACGGCGTTTGAGGGCCTGCGCGATCGGTTGGCGACGGCGCCGACGTTGGACTATCCCGATTTTGATCACCCTTTCATTTTGGACACGGACGCGAGTGAAACGGGCATTGGGGCCGTGCTGTCGCAGTCCAAAGGCGGTGTAGAACACGTGGTAGCGTACGGTAGCCGTGTTTTGTACCCCGCCGAAACCCGCTACTGCGTCACTCGCCGGGAACTTTTGGCTATCGTCTATTTTCTACGCCAATTTCGACCATATCTCTACGGCCATTCGTTTATTGTATGGACGGATCATGCGGCTTTACAATATGCTCTGAAGGTAGACCAACCATCTGGCCAGCTGGCACGATGGTTGGACACTCTGCAGGAGTTTTCCTTCCAAATTCAACATCGGAAGGGGGTGCGTCACGCGAATGCGGACGCGCTCTCCAGGTTGCCGCAGCGATCACCTTGCGCTAGCGCGTCGGGGACGCATAGGTGTACGCCGATCCAGCAGCCCCCTCGGCCTATTGCGTTGGCGGTCGAGGTGCCTGAGGCCCCAGTGTGCCCGGGACCGGCCGATGGGATTTTGAATCTTCCACGGGCTGTATGGATTCGTGAACAAATGCTTGACGACTTGTTGGGGACCCTGCGGAGTCGGGCTGCAAAGGGAGGGGGGGGGGGGACTGGGTTCCGGGGGAACCGCTCTCCGCGACGGACTGCTGATGTGGAGGGAGGGTTACAGGATCGCTGGCGTCTTGTTGTACCGGCGTCGTTACGGTACGAATTGATTAGGACTCTGCATTGCGACACGCTGTTACACCTGGGGGTGCAGAAAACCTTATTGACGTTGCAGCGAGATTACTTTTGGCACGGCATGACGACGGATGTCGTCGGGCACGTTCGCGCGTGTCCCGAATGTGCCCCGCGGAAGCCGCCTAAACACCCATATGTTCCGCCGATACAGTCTATTCAAGTGTCTCGAGTTAACGAGTTGGTGGTGTTGGATATTTTGGGACCCTTTCCGCCATCCGCTAAGGGTAATAAATACTTGCTAGTTGGGGTGGAGTATCTCTCCCGCTGGCCAATGGCCTGGCCTTAGCCCGACCAGTCGGCAGCGTCCATTACGGACGCCTTTCTATTTGGATATGTCATGGACAAGGGGGCGCCGGAGAGGCTGCTCACGGATCAGGGCCGGAATTTTTCTTCCAAATTGTTGGGGGAGGTGTGCGCGGCTCTGGGAACTAAAAAGATCTGGACTTCTCCCTACCACCCGCAGACGGATGGCATGGTTGAACGGCTAAATTGGACTCTGTCCGCCATGCTGTGTCACACGGTTAATGAAAAGCAAGCGGACTGGGATTTGCACATCCCTGGGGTACTCTCGGCATACCGGATGACGCCTCACGCGTCCACAGGATATTTTCCGTTTTTTCTCATGTACGGTCGCGAAAACGTGCCGCCAATGGATGTGCAGTTGGGCACAGGTGTGAGGGGACCTATTAAGCCTCTCCCTGATTATATTCAGGACGCCGTTCGCCGCGTCGCTGAGGCGCGGGAGGGGGCCCGTATGGCTACGGCCAAAACCCAGGCCCGGAACGAACGATGCGCTCGACGCTCGAAGGGGAAGTGCCCCTGGAAGGTGGGGAACATGGCTTGGCTGCATTGCCCGCAGGTGCGGGCAGGGACCTCCCCTAAATTACATAAACCATGGCAGGGGCCTGTTAGGCTCATCGAGGTTCCCAACCCGCAGTCCGCGCGCGTTCGGTTCGGATCTCGGTGCTGGTACGTCCATACGTCTCGCTTAAAACCATATGTGGCCCCTCGAACGGATGCGTCATCTCCTGATGTTGCCTTGCCGGGGTCTGTTGCTGCCGACGCACCCTTGCCTGTGCCTGTTGACCCTGCAAGAGCGCCTGTCGTGCCTTTTACAGACAAACCGGCCGTGACACTGCAGGAGACAGGGGACTCTGCTCTGGGTGGGCCTACCACGGCTGCAGGGATACCTGGCCCCGCCGCCCCTCCAACCCCACCACAGAGACGGTTGCGGGATGCCCCGGACTCTGGTCCTTCGGGGAAACGGGACCTTGGCGTTGGCGGGCCTCCAATAGCGACAGACGGTTTTGATCCTGTCGCTCCTAAAACCCCGTTGCGTTCTCGGTCTGCAGGGGGGCCGCCGCTCGTCCGGGACGGGCCGGCGACCCGCATGCGGTCAAAGTCCCTTTCTTTTCGTTGATTCATGTTGTTATCGTTCTTGTTGTTATTGTTATATTCGTTGCATTTTCCGTTGTCCGTTCATGGCTGATGGTTGGTGGTCGCTCGCATTACTTCGTTGTTCAGCCGAGGACGGCTGGAATTTTCTCCACGGGGGAGGGTGGTGTAATGCGAGCGTAAACGGCCTCGCGGATATGACGTAACAGGGGGGAGGAGTTGGGCCATGTGGGGAGAAGGGAGAGCTCTTAAGGGCAGGAACAGGAAGAGCTGGGGAGGAGTGTGAGAATAAAGACAGGAGGAGGCCACGCAGGGCAGGAGGTGGAAAGTGGCGTGATCGCCACAGGTCGGGACTCGGCACCGTTGGCCAGCGGTGTCCGGGCACGGGGGAGACGGAGAGCAGCAGTGGAGCTGCAGAGAGAGCAGCCATGGGGCTGCAGGTCGGGGGCAGAGAGGCTGAGTGGAAAGCCAGCAGTGGAGCTGCATCGGGAGCCAGCAGCAAGGCTGCGGGAGCGACGGCAGCAGAAGGGCTGCCGAGCGAGACGCCGTGCGGGCAAAGTTGTACGAACCACAATAAACGACAACGGAGACAGACCCAGTGAAAGAGTCCTTTATTACAGTAGTAACTGCACACATTCGGTTGTGGGGGGGAGGAGAAGAGGACATGACAGTGTGAACATTTTACCTCAGTCCTGTGTATTTTTTTTGCATTTTGAACGCAAATAAAAAATTCCCCCCTCCCCTCACCGATCGCGTGTGTGCGTTGCTCGGGCAACCACGGGTTATCTTTCTCGCGCATGCGCAGATTCATGCTTTGGCGCACCCTCAGCGTAGTAATATAATAATAAAAAGTACTAAATTGTTCATTTAACTACTTTAAAGTTGACGGATGTGAAATGGGTATAGCGCTGGCTCACCCCCGGGCTTATCACGTGGTATCTGGGTACTTTTTTGAAACGTAAACCGCACAGTTTGTGAGGTAAATCCGTCGCAAGTTGCGTCCACACACAGACAGACAGAGAGACAGACACAGAGAGACAGACAGACAAAAAATACTTTTATAGGTAAGATTGTCCACAATTGATGATGATGATGGCAGCGGCGTGTGAGTGAGCTGTGTGAGTTGGGCTGTGCGTGAGAATGAGTAGGAATGAGCTGCGAGTGAGCTGTGTGTGTTTAAATTGAGATTGGCGGGTGCTAGGGGGTTTAATCAGTTCCAGTTCGTCAGTCTGAACAGGCAAGTTTGCGTGCTCCCGCGTGCACGTACACGTACACCCATCATCATCACAATCCATCTTCCCCACCCATCATGATTACCATTCATCACCAACACCATCACCCATCATCAACACTCCGGTAATCAATAAATGTTCTCATGAAACATTCTTATAAGTCACCCCTTAATCTATAAGTAATTTTGTTAAATGTAATTTGGGGATTAATTATCTGTCATGTTATCGTGGTTCTAGCTGTTCATGAGCTGGTAGCGGGTAGTTTGTGATAAACTACCTCAGGGCGTGACGACCCTGCCTTACGCGAGTCCCAGGCACAGCTGGCCCGGCTGTCAGTACCTGGTAAGAGCCCCTCCCAGGGTTACGCGGTTTTCTCACTGTCTTGTGAGTGTCTCGGGAGAGTCAATGGCTAAGGGAGTAAACCCCGACAGAAAATCAGGAGTGGGGCCCCTCAGGCGGTTTTGTGACGCTCTGCGGCACATTCCCGGCAGCCCCTGCAGCCAAACTGGTACCAAACGTCGTGCTACGCACTCCTTTGGAGATCACCAGCAAGGCCGAGGGGGGGGGAGGATCCTGACGCATGGGTTACCCAGGATTTCCAGAAAAACCTGCCCGGGCTTTGCGCCAACAAGAGGTGCAAAAATGGGGAGAGGACACTCCTCGGCCACCTAATCGTGGCCAAGAAACACGGATGGCAGCAGTCACGAGTTATAAGCTAATTTTAGATTGTCGTAAAAAATGGGCGCCACGGGTTGCCATCGTCGGTGGGAGGGGTCATTGCACCCAAATGGATAGCTACTGCCCGCCTCAAGCTGGGCAGCCCCTGGCCAATAAGGTGCTTTCCCGCCACGGCTCACCTGCTCCAATGGGTGCTTGGAGCTTATGGTTAATCACCAGACAAGTGGGCTGCAACACCTGCACCAGACAAAAGCAAAACAAAACGAAAGAAGGTTCCAGCCCTTTATTTTGCAAGCTGGAATGTACGTACAATGTGTTCTGGACTATCCGAAGATCTATTTCAGATTGAGGACATCCGCAAGACTGCAGTTATCGACAGGGAGCTGGCGAGACTTCATGTGGATATTTTCAGCACTGCAGGAGGACCCAGCTTGCTGGCAGTGGCTCACTACGAGAGAGTGACTACACCTTATACTGGCAAGGAAAACAGCAGACCGAACAAAGGCAACACGGTGTTAGGTTCGCCGTCAAAAACACACTCCTTGGCATGATAGAACCACCGACTTCAGGCTCCGAGCAGATTTTGCTCATTAGACTGCTCACTGCTTCTGGCCATGTAAACATCCTGAGTGTCTACGCCCCAACACTCTACTCACCTCCGGAGATTCATGACCAGTTCTATGAAGAGCTTCACAATATTATTAGCAAAATCCCCAGCTTTGAGCATGTTTCTGTTGGGAGACTTCAATGCAAGGGTTGGGGCTGACCACGACGTGTGGCCCGCATGCCTTGGCTATCACGGCATTGGAAAGATGAATGCCAGTGGCCAAAGACTACTGGAGCTTTGTTCATACCACAATCTCTGTATTACAAACTGATTCTTTCTCACTAAACCATGCCATAAAGTATCATGGAGACATCCAAGGTCTCTTAAGTGGCAAAAACTGGACCTCGTCATCACCCAACGAGCCCTCCTCAATTCAGTACACGCAGCTACCACAATGCAGTCTGTGACACCGATCACTCGCTGGTATCCAGCAAGGTCAGACTACGCCCAAAAAAGATACACCACCTCAAACAAAAGTGCTACCTACGCATCAACTCTGCCAAGACCTCCCTCCCAGAGCTCACTCAATCATTCAAACACAGCCTTGAGCAGTCCCTACACGACACACCAGATGGAAGCGTGGAGACAAAGTGGGCATACATCGGAGACGCCATCTTCAATTCAGCCATCAATACCTTCGGTAAGCAGACAAAGTGGAACACAGACTGGTTTGAGGAACACCTGGCTATATTGGAACCCATCCTCCAAGCCAAGTGCATGGCGCTCCTGAAGTACAAGCAAGTCCCAAGTACAGGATCATTAAGGGCTCTGAAAGCTGCCCGCAGTGCAGCTAAAACGACCGCCAGACGCTACGTCAACAACTGAACCTCAGCAGTAGGATTCAACTCGCCTCTGACACTGGCAATATCCGTGCCATGTATGAAGGCATCAAGACAGCCTTTGGTCCAAACATCAGGAGGACTGCCCCCCTTAAATCCAGCACAGGGGCCATCATCACTGATAAACAAGAGCAAATGGCCTGGTGGGTAGAACACTACTCAGAGCTCTACTCACGAGACAACGGTTTGTCAGAAGCTGCCCTTGCTGCTGTAAAGCCCTTATCAACGATACACGAACTGGACAATGTTCCAACCTTGAAGGAACTGGACAACGCCATCAACTCACTAGCCAGCGGCAAGTCCCCGGGACAGGACGGCATCACACCTGAGGTACTTTTATGTGCGAATACCGCCGTCCTCACAAAACTCTATGAACTTATCTGCCAGTGCTGGGAAGAAGGAGCAATGCCTCAAGACATGAGAGACTCCAACATCATCACCCTATATAAAAACAAGAGTGACCGTGGGGACTGCAATAACTACCATGGCATCTCCCTGCTGAGCATCGTAGGGAAAATCTTTGCCCGTGTGGTCCTCAGCGGATTACAGATACTAGCTGAGAGAACGTATCCTGAGGCTCAGTGAGG
Source organism: Lampetra planeri (assembly GCF_965212315.1). Lineage (NCBI taxonomy): Eukaryota > Metazoa > Chordata > Hyperoartia > Petromyzontiformes > Petromyzontidae > Lampetra > Lampetra planeri. The sequence goes on from NC_136146.1 coordinate 9,168,919, forward strand.
CTTCAGAGCAGGAAGGTCCACAATTGACATGTTCTTCTCCTTGTGTCAGCTACAGGAGAAATGTCAAGAACAGAGAATGCCCCTGTACTTGGCATTCATTGATCTTACAAAAGTCTTTGACCTTATCAGTAGGGGAGGCCTCTTCAAACTCCTCAAACTGATCAGCTGCCCACCAAAGCTGCTGGCAGTCATCTCCTCTTTCCATGACAACATGAAAGGAACAATACATCACAGTGGCACCACCTCAGAGGAATTTCCCATACTCAGCGGTGTAAAGCATGGGTGCGTGCTTGCCCCATCATTATTTGGCATATTTTTCTCACTTATGCTCACACATGCCTTTGGGACAGCAGAAGAGGGAGTCTTTCTCCATACAAGATCTGATGGCAAACTCTTCAATCTTGGCCGTCTCAGATCCAAAACCAAAGTCCGCAAAGTCCTCATCAGAGAACTCATATTTTCTGATGATGCCGCGCTGACAGCTCAAACAGAACAAGGTCTACAGACACTCATCGACCACCTTGCCAATGCCTACTACAACTTTGACCTGACAATCAGTCTGAAAAAGACCAATGTCATGGGTCAGGATGTCAGAGACACCCCTTCCATAAACATTGGCAGCTACACCCTGGAAGTCGTTCAGGACTTCACCTACTTGGGTACTACCTTCACCTGCAATTTGTCCCTCGTCACAGAGATTGACGAGCGCATTGGGAGGGCGTCTGCAGCTATGTTCAGGTTGACCAAAAGAGTGTGGGAGAACAAATATCTAACGCTCAACAACAAAGTACAGGTGTTTCGAGCCTGCATCCTTAGCACCCTTCTTTATGGGTCTGTGTCCTGGACAACATACGCCCATCAAGAACATCGACTAAACACATTCCACCTCCGATGTCTCAGGCGCATCCTCGGTATCAGATGGCAAGATCGCATTCCCAACACCTCAGTCCTCAACTTGGCCAACATTCCAGTATATACTCACTACTCAGTCATAGGCGACTGAGATGGCTTGGACACGTGCGCCGCATGCAGGATGGCAGAATACCCAAGGATGTCTTGTGCGGCGAGCTGGTATCAGGCGCACGGGTCGCCCAGTCCTGCGCTTCAAAGATGTCTTTAAACAGGACATTAAGAGCTGCAACATCAACCCAAATGACTGGGAGAAAACTCCCGGCGACCGACTCAGCTGGCAGCAGGCTGTGAAAACAGGCCTCAGGAGATGGGAGGAGAAAATACACACTGCTTGGCAGACCAAGATGGAGCGACGTAAATAAAAAGCAACAAACACCTCTGGACCTGCCACCGCATTCACTTGCAATTGCTGTGGCAAGGATTGCCACTCAAGGATGGTCTACTAAGTCATTCTAGGGGCTGCAAAACCTACAGCTGACCTCGTAAGGCGCAAAAGAATTGTCTCTCGAGACACAAAAGGCCTATGGAGCTGTTCATGAATGTTGTAGAGGTAAAGGTGCAGTCATGCAACTGCCGGCTCATGCCGCCACGAGAGGAAGCTCTCGAAAGCCTGATGAGATCTTCCTCAAATCACGACTGTGTTGGCGTATAGCACATAATATGCTCTCGGCCTTCATGGGGTAAACCAACAAGATAACATGATTACACTCAACTTGGATATGAAGGACCAAGACATTATGACTCTTCAATAACAGCTCATAAGATCTGTGGCTATCACATGCAGTATTTTTTATAGAGCGTCATTCATGCGAATATCAATCCCATGTACGTCTGAGCTGCTGCTCCCTGGGTCTGCCTGAGCTGCTGCTCCCTGGGTCTACTTGAGCTGCTGCTCCCCGAGTCTGCCTGAGATGCTGCTCATTGGGTCTACTTGAGCTGCTGCTCCCTGGGCCTGCCTGAGCTGCTGCTTCGTGCGTCTGCCTGAGCTGCTGCTCCTTGGGCCTGCTTGAGCTGCTGCTCCCTGCGTCTGCCTGAGCTGCTGCTCCCTGGGTCTGCTTGAGCTGCTGCTCCGTGCGTCTGCCTGAGCTGCTGCTCCTTGGGTCTGCCTTAACTGCTGCTGCCTGGTTTGCTCTGAAACGCTCTTCGTTAGCAAGGAGCCGAAGCTTCTGCAGGAAGCCCTCGACCGTCTTTACCCGCTCTTTGAGGTTTTTACCCTTCACCTGCTTGATCAGGTTATTGCCCTGTTCGCGAATATGCTCCTTGAGAGAAAAAAGTGAAGTGTTAGGTCACATCCACGCTAGCGTAGAGAAATAGCAATGCACAAAAGTGTGCTTACAAACAGCAAGAACTTGAACGATAAGTCAACTTCGTGACCTCGAGCTGACCACCACCACAAACTCAACCACCCGGGCGAGAAGCCGTACATGTGCCACGAGTGCGGCAAGACATTTATCGTGCGAGGCCTACCCGTACGTTTTCACTTGTGTGTTTAACTGTTGTGGATCTTTGTTATTTTAAAGATGGCAGTTCTGCTGTGTATCCTACTGCTGTCCCTCCCGGCCATATCTAGTGCCAAACACAACTCCACCACACTGGCAGCCCTCGTTATTTCTCATCCGTGCTTGATGCTCCATTTGCCACTACACCTGCTAGAGAAACAGCTTATAGCCACTTCTACACTCCATCATTGTATCCTTTTAAACCATATCTCTGTCCTATGATTTCACCAGCACTCCTTCCTAACTTAATTCTGCTCTTTAAAATGTCGCCATATGTAAGCACCTGCTATTCGTCCAAGGTTCGTCGCTCTTCATCCTTTCACAGAAAATACTTGTGCAAACTATTAATTCTACTTTTCTTATTTCTGGGAGGTATTGAGCTTCACCCTGGCCCAAATGTAAAGAACTCATTTAATTACGTAGATTTTTCTGTAAGAAAAGATGTTGGTGTTCTACACGTCAACATCAGAGGGCTTGTGATTAAATTAAGTCAACTAAAACTGGAAGTGGCAAATCTGGACCCGGACATTTTCTGCCTTAGAGAAACATTTCTCACTCCGGCCGTCAATGACATGCAGATTACGATTGACAACTCCAACCTTTTTCGACTTGACCGAGGGTCTAAAGGAGATGGAATTGCCATATATGTCCGTAGTACGTTTGCATGTTCACCAGCTCATTCCTTGTTAAAAAAAATATTGCTTTGAAGGTCTGGCTCTCAGAATCATTCTCCCTAAAATTCAACAGATATTGGTAGTGTGCTGCTATAGACCACCTAGTGGGGTAAGGATGTTGAAGCTGGGAACACACTGAGGGAGCTTCTTGGGGGCCTCCCTAAAGGTGAAATTATTTTAATGGGTGATCTAAATTGGAATTGGCTAACCCGCCGGCCGTGGCCACAAATTTTGCAGATGAATTTAACCTATTTCAATTAATAAATGTCCCCACAAGACCAAACCTAAAAATCCGGGATAGTCATCTCTGCTTGACGTTATATTGACTAATGCCCCTCACAATTTCCAACTTACTGGTGTTCTGGGTAATAACCTTAGTGATCACTCCTTCCGATTTGGGGTGAGATCGTCAGCCAGACCCAAAGCCCCACCTAAATTGGTTTATAAGCACTCCATGAGACACTTCAGCATACAGGCATTTACTCATCATGTGCTTCACTCGGATATTGACAAGGTCTGTGATACCCCCAACCTGACTACGGCTTGGGAGACCTTCAGGTATACATTTCTCCAAATTCTTAACAATCATGCTCTGTTGGTTAGAATTAAAATTAAAGACAACCACCCACCATGGTTTAATCCCTTTGATTACTAAGCTCATGAAAACTAGGGACAAGGCTTGGGCATGTGCTCAGAAAAGTAACTTGGTCAAAGACTGGCTAGAATACAGGATTTTAAAGAATAGATGTGTCAAAAAAATACGGAATGCAAAAAATGCTTACTTTTCCTCCACTCTCCTGGAATCGCATGGCAACGCCAGGATCTTCTGGAAAACAGTCACACGTATCGAAAGGGCATCTAACACAGATAATCTTCCCGTTGCGCTTAACCGAAATGGGGACTTTTTCAGAGCCCCAAAAAGTAGTTGACAATTTTAACCTTTTTTCTGAAGCTGGTGGCCTTTTTAATAATGTATTGGGAGTAACCCCTGCTCATGCAATTTTCTACACACCTGTCCAAACATTCAACGAATTTAGTTTCCAGCCTATCCACGAAAGTAATGTTCTGAAACAACTTTCCTACCTCAAAGGGTCCTCCTCTACTGGAGCGGATAACATTCCCGTCCTGGCTCTGCTAACTGTTGGTCACCTAATTTACAAACCTATAGCCCATATTTTCAACCTGTCCATCAAAAAAGCATCAGTACCTCTAGAACAGAAACATTCCTATGTTCGTCCACTTCACAAAGGGAGCCCTAAAGATGATCCAAATAACTACCGACCTATCGAAACCAATCTGTGTTCCGAAAAAAATACAGCACCACATCTGCTGCATTAGACTCTCTGAATCACATTTACAGTATGCCTTGATAATGTAATAAGCAGAACTGCATCAGACTTTTTCTTGACTTGTTCAAAGCCTTTGATACAGTCGACCAAAACACCCTGCTTAGTAAACTAAGTTGCCTCCGTTTCTCCAAACACGCAGTGGAATGGTTAAAAAATTACCTCTCTTCTCGCACCCAAACTGTATTCATAGATGGCTGGAGGTCAAACAGTGTTAAGATAACAAAAGGGGTTCCTGAGGACGACCGCTTGTGTTGCGATCGAAACGTCGTGATTTATTTTATTTTATACCTACGTGACTTTACCAAAAGAACCAAAGAGTATGGGTTCCACAGGGTTCCATCCTCTCCCCCCTCTTGTTCTCTCTTTATGTCAATAACTTGGGCACTGACCTGGATCATTCCAGGGTAAATCTTTTTGCAGATGACACGATACTGATTACTGCTGGCCGCTCTCCAGATGACGTGATTGCTAAGCTCCAGGGTTATTTCAACAAACTACAACATCAACTAGTAGCTCTTGAACTAGTCCTGAATACCTCCAAAACCAAGGTGCTATGCTTCTCACCAGGACTAAAACAGTAAGTTATTTTTCCCAATTACATTCCTTAAATAATTATCAAATAGAGCAAGTCAAGATCTATAAGTATCATGGGGTCATCCTTGATTCAAAACTGAATTTTCAAGATCACATTGATTATATTGGTAAAAGACAAAATCAAAATTGGTTTTCTGTAGCGACACAAGTACTGCTTCCCTTCTATGTTCCGTTTGGAATTGATACAAGCTACCGTACTGCCTCGACTTGATTACTGTGACATCTTAGAAAAATCAGCCACCAGTACTGTACTGAAGAAGCTTGACTCAATTTATCACTCGGCCTTAAGATTTGGATTGAACTGCCCATATAGCACCCACCACTGCAATCTCTACATTGGGTCAAACTTAACATATCTTAATGATCGACGGCTTGTGCATCATATCTTATTTATTCACGATATACTTACAAAAAAATACGCAGACTACCTGCTGGATCTCCTCACTGTTTCGAAGGACAAATGTGACCTAGGGTCTTCACTCATTTACCAGCTTCACATACCTTATTGCCGTACAAATACTGGAAGGGCCTTTGCTATTGATGCCCCCAGGTTCTGGAATGCTATCGCCAATAAACTGCAACTTGGATCACGACCTGTGAGATCTTCACTCAAAACTGCTCTAGAGGAGTTGTACACCCCTAGCTACCACTGCTATTCTGGAATTTTCTGTTGCGCGTAGTCACTTTAAGATGTTTCTTGTTCATGTTTTTGTTTGTTGCGGTTGCACCCGATTCAAGAGCCGAATGGCTCACAAGGCTATACCAAATAAATTAACTGAACTGAACTGAATTGTTGCTCGCTCGGTAGCTGTCTGCGAATTAGGTTAATCCGGCCAACACCCGTTTCTGGCGAGAAGCTCCGTGTCGCCTCGAGAGCTTCGCGTGGCCAGTTCATGCGACTCTCCTCCAGTCTCCCGCGGGGTCGCACCGCGAGGTGGAACAGGGGTGGGGTCTAGGGGGGCGGCGGTGGTGGCGCTACGTCCAGCGCCTAAAGGGGAATGTGAAGAATCCGAGCTGCGCACGCGTGGAGACCCCGTAGGTGGCTCTGCTCGGTGCCGGCTTGCTGGTCACGGTGGCGAGATGTTAACTACCTCGCCTGGTTTATATGAGGTCGTGGGTTCGATCTTGACCCTGACGCCTGTTGTATATTTGGAGTTTGCATGATCTCCCCATGCTCACGTAGATTTTTCTTCGAGTCCTCCGGTTTTTCCCGTCCACATTTAGAATCAACATCACGTGTTTAGTGTGATTGGCGACTGCTATAAATCTACACAAGCCACTTCGTCAAGATATAATTTGTGATAGCCAGGTCGCTTCTCAAATAGAGCTCTGTAGATCAGTTGGCCTTACCTGGTAAAAAACAAACAAGTTTATATTTTTTATGGTCACTACAGCGGGTGGAACAGCCTGTTGACCCCGACTGGTTCGTGACCTTTGCCGGGCCGGCCAGAGATTCCAAGTGAAGCATCTGTAGTGGTGGTATTGACGTGCGCCGACTGTGACAGTGATGGATCACGGGGCGGCGCGGGGTGCGGGGTTGGGCACGCGTTGTGGGCGTGGTGTGGACGCGCGCGCCGGGAGTGACAGATGACGGGGCGGCGCGGAGTGAGTGGTGAGGCACGATGAGATGTGGGAAAAGAGGATCGTAGCCAGCGCCCGGCGATTGGTCGAATAAGTGGGTGCTCGCAGCGACGTCCGCAGGTGGGGTATAAAGGGGGACGCGCGAGAGCACTCGGGGAGAGTTACCCAGTTGAAGACCCGAAGACGGAGCTGAAGACTTAGTCAGTGGCGTTAGTCGCCGAGTAGCTAAGTGGATGTTGGTCATCCGAGTAGCTCAGTGGCGTTAGTCGCCGAGTAGCTAAGTGGATGTTGGTCATCCGAGTAGCTCAGTGGCGTTAGTCGCCGAGTAGCTAAGTGGATGTTGGTCATCCGAGTAGCTCAGTGGGCGTTAGTCGCCAAGTAGCTAAGTGGGTGGTTGTCACCCGAGTACTAAGTGGATGTTGGTCATCCGAGTAGCCCAGTGGCGTTAGTCGCCGAGTAGCTAAGTGGATGTTGGTCATCCGAGTAGCTCAGTGGGCGTTAGTCGCCAAGTAGCTAAGTGGGTGTTTGTCACCCGGGTACTAAGTGGATGTTGGTCATCCGAGTAGCTCAGTGGGCGTTAGTCGCCAAGTAGCTAAGTGGGTGTTTGTCACCCGAGATACAAAGTAGGTGTTAGTCACCTGTAACCAAGTTTGATAAAATTGTAGTAATGCTTATGACTCGTTGACACCGGAGTTGGAGGCACACTTGTTTATTTGAATACCAACTTTGTGACATACACAATTGAGGGGGTATCGGCCCCCTCACCCGTCTATCTGAGGACACACCTCTAGGCTAACCTTAGCCTGCCTCTGAGTCCTCCACTAATGGGCTAGGGGAGGCTATCTTGGCCCGACACTGGTCAGTCGGGCCCGGTACCCAGAGTCCAGACCAGCACTGGCTCTGGCTCTGGTACCACGCCACTGGCTCGAGCCTGCGCGGTCCTGATAAGGACGGCGTACCAGGGGGAGTCCAGGGCTCTATCTCAGACGTCTTCCGCCTCCTCTTCTTTAGCTAAACATCCCTCCCGAGCCCCCCGATACATTCCCCTTTTATACACCCCCCTCCCTGAGGGGTGGGGCCCCGGGGGATCGTAACGTCCGAAGCGCGGACGTCGTAGAGGGCACCTGCCCGTGCACTGACGTAGCCCCGCCTACTGTGCTTGTTTACCATAGGCTGCCATGCATAACGGGCTCTCTGTAACAGCCCTACATCACTCCCCCCCACATAGCATGCAGCCGTCCCGGCTGCCAACATACAAAATTTGACAATAAAGGTGCCTTCACCCCCTGACGTGTGCCTCACTATTTTTGAACCATAACAGGAACCAGAACAAGACACAACAACAAGATGAGAAACAACCCGTCGCACCCCCCCGAATAAATACGAATTCCGTAAAAAAAACAGCTTATATACAACCAGCAGGGAACCCACCCCGCACACACAACAAACGGTGAACCCAACATATGTACATCCGAGGAGCGGGAAACACACCATCCACACAACAGCCAATAAACACAACAGCTATGTACACATTTTCCGGCCTCACAACAGTTTGCGCATTTTAGCGCGCGTCCTTGCAGCGGGCCCCTCACACGGGGTAACCCCGCGTGGCGGACCATCAGGTGGCGACTGTCCGTCTTGAGGTGAGCATTCCTCTGACTCCGCGTGACCCTCGGTATCCGCAGGAGGGGTGATCGGGCGTGAGCCCGTCACTCCTGATGCTCCTGAAGGTGGCACAGCCGGCAAGGCATTTGGTGAGAGCGACAGAGACGGACCCAGCAAGTCGGCCGACCCCCAACATGTTTGGCCACGCGCGTGTGAAGTGGGGTTGTGTACCGCAGCGAAGGGTTTTAATCTGGAGGGGTGCACGAACCATCGCCGCTTCCCCCACTTGATGCGCACGCACTGCGGACGTAACACCTCCACCACTTCCACAGGGCCCCGCCACGGCCGCACAAGTTTAGAGGAGGTTGCCAGTGGCACCTGGGGGCAGTGCAACCATGCCTTGTCCCCCGGCTTCCACTGCAGCATGTGCGCTCGACTCAATCTGAGGCGCTCATTTGCCTTCTGACGGAGGTCAGAGTTTTGCATTGCAGCATCCCGTGCCTCGGTCAATTTGTCCAGATTAAATTTAACGTGGTCAGCCAGATTAGTTTTTCCCTGCGGCACGGGGATCCGCAACTGGGCACGAACAGGCGGGTCTGGTTCTCGGCCGTACATGAGGTAAAAGGGAGAAAACCCCGTAGCTGCATGGGGTGCCATCCGGTACGCCGCCAAGACCCCCTGAATTTGTAGGTCCCAATCCGTTTGCGAGTCCGAAACTTGTTGTGATAACATGGACGAGATGGTGCGATGCAAACGTTCGACCATCCCGTCAGTTTGTGGGTGATATGGGGAGGTCCGAATTTTCTTTGTGCCCAGGAGATCGCAGACTTGTCTGAGTAGTTTACCGGAAAAATTTCTGCCCTGGTCGGTCAGCAGCCTCTCCGGAGCACCTTTGTCCAGGACATAACCCTGAACAAAGGCCTCCACGATGGCTGCTGCCGACTGGTTGGCCAAAGGCCAGGCCATAGGCCAGCGTGTAAAATACTCGACACCCGTCAACAAATATCTATTCCCTCTGGGGGTGGCGGGGAATGGTCCCAAAATGTCCAGAGCGACCAGCTCGTTTATCCTGGACACTTTGATCGATTGCAAGGGCGGGTTAGACTCCCGTGCCGGCGGTTTGCGTTGTGCACATTGAGGGCACGATCCCAACAAATCCCCCACATCCCTCGTCATGCCAGGCCAGTAAAAATCAAGTTGCAGCAAGGCGAGAGTCTTTTGGGTCCCCAGGTGTAGGAGGCGCTCATGAGCGGCCCATACCACCCTACCCCGCAACCCAGTAGGGACAACCAGCCGATGTCGACGTGACTTCCCGTCCCAATGCATTAGCAGACCTTGGCACATTTCCCATGCGTCGGAACCACCTCTTTTTCCCCCCGCCGCACCGCCAACGCGACGTCGCCACCCGAGGAGGGAGACATCCTCCATCTGGAGGCGCCCCCATTCAATGACGGGCAACCCCAACAGGGAATCTTTGCCCTGTTGTTCGATCGAATTAGGAACCATTGCATCGTCGTCGTTGGCGGCCGCCAAGACAGGTACCGATGTGTCCCCTGGAGGCCTGCAACGTCCAGACCCCAGGAGGCATGCACACTCGGAGGTGGTTGGCAAGCGTGACAGAGCGTCCGCGTTGGTGTGGCGAACGCCCTTACGGTATGTGGTTTGGAAATCGTAATCCTGGAGGACCTCCAACCATCGGGACAATTGTCCCGATGGTTGTTGAACCCTCAGGGCGTACTGCAGTGCCGCATGATCTGTGCGGACGGTGAAATGCCGACCGTACAGATATGGGCGATACTGTTGGACGAAATGGACAATTGCCAACAGTTCCCTACGGGTGACACAATACCGTTGCTCCGCTGGAGACAACCACCTGGGAGAGCACGCCCCCAATACCCGTGTTGCTCGCATCGGTGTCGAGCAAGAACGGTTTTGAAAAATCAGGGTAAATCAGGGGAGGAGCGTTTACCAAAGCATCCCGAAGGGAGCAAAAAGCAGCCTCCTCCTCCTGACCCCAGCAAAACCGAACCCCTTTAGATGTTAAAGCATGTAGGGGTTTGGCGATAGTCGCAAAATTAGCGACGAAGCGTCTATAATACGACGCAAACCCAATAAAACTCCTAACCTCTCCCACTGAGGTGGGAGTCGGCCAGGAGCTTACACACTGCGTTTTGGCGGGATCGGTAGAAATACCTGAGCGCCCCACGATGTGCCCCAAATAACGCACCGACTCGCGTAACAAATGGCATTTTTGGGGCTTAAATTTCAAATTAGCAGCCCGCATCTTTAGGAAAACCGCCCGCAACCTCTGGAGATGTTCCTCAAAAGTTTTGCCAAAGACAATGACGTCATCCAAATAAATCAGGCACGACTCCCATTGCAATCCAGCCAAAACCAATTCCATCAACCGCTGGAAAGTTGCCGGCGCTGAGTGTAAGCCCATCGGCAACCGGTTGAATTGAAACAGGCCGTGCGGAGTACGGAAAGCAGTTTTAGGCTTTGAATCATCGTCCAGAGGAAGCTGCCAGAATCCCGAAAGTAAGTCCAATGTGGAGAAGAATCGCGCTCCCGCCAAGGCGTCAAGCGATTCGTCCATCCGTGGGAGCGGGTATGCGTCGGCAACCGTAATTTTATTAAGGCGCCGAAAGTCAACGCAAAACCGCAACGAACCGTCCTGCTTCTTAACCAGGACGATCGGCGCTCCCCAAGGGCTGTTGGAGGGAGAAATTATGTCGGCGGCTAGCATGTCATCAACAGCCGATTTGACATGGTCCTTTTCGGCGGGACTCAACCGAAAAGGATTTTGGCGTATTGGCGCGCTGTCACCCGTATCAATATGGTGACGCAGCAGATGAGTGCAGCCCAAATCGTATTTATCCCGACTGAAAACGTCGGAAAATTCCCTCAGTAGTGTCTTAAGACGTTGGCGCTCTAAATTTGACAGGTCCGTCGATCCCGCGCAAAGCGCCTCGAGCCACCCTTCATCGCTGTCTGAATGTGGTCGCGGTGCAGGGGCAGCGCCGACATGACTCGCGACGGGTTCCTCACAGGGCACCGGCGTTGCGTGAGCAAGCACGGTCCCCTGTGGGACCACCACCGTCTGCGAGCCCACATTGAGGACCGCGATGAAGGGTTCTCCATCCCCTCTCACTATGGTCTGGGCCGGGAGTAAATTAGGTCCACTGACCCCGGCCCTAGACGGTCCCAGCAAAACCCCTTGAGCCCCAATGCCCTTAGCGAAGGGCCGCCGAAGTCTCAAAGGAATTAACATTTGCGCCCCCGGAGGAACGCGCACCGTTCTATCTACGAACGCCGGCACCGTCGCGAACGCCGTCCGGCTCGTAGCGGGGGATGGCAAAAACGCCATGCGTCGGCCCGATGGGAGCTCAATGCATCCCTGGTCGATTAATATCCTAATCGGCATTTTGGCCAGGAAATCCGTCCCCAGCAGGCACGGAACCGCCAGCGAGGAGGAAACAAAAATCGGCCCAGATAATTTAATATCCCCGACACAAATTTGGGCTCGAATTTGTCCGATGATGCCAAGTGAACCCCCGTTAGCAGCAAAGAATGGCACATTAACAGGCATCAAAGGACGGCTCTGGGCAGGGAGAATGTTATAAATCAACTCCGAAATAATGGTCGCCGATGCTCCTGTATCGACCAAGATGCGAACCTCCACCCCATCGATGTGACCCACAACGGCCGACGACCCCGACGACGCGGCTACAACCCGATGGGCCAACACGGACCACTGGCTGGGTTCAATGTGAGTACCCAGAGCGGTGCGTGTTGGTGCCATGGTACGCGATATTGGCCCCCCCTTCGCTGCGGTGTTTAAGTGTGCGACGGGCGTGTGCGTGGGCCAAACGTGAGGGGTGCCGCGACTTGCCGGATTATGATGGTGGAGCTTGTGACGAGGGCCGGCGTCCCGTTGAGGTGTCGTCCCGCGCTGCCGAGGAGAGCGGCACCCCGAGGCGACGTGGCCCCGGATGCCGCAGTTGTAGCAGCGTGGAAGCGCTGGTGGCGACGATGGACGTTGTAGATGGCTTGAACCGGCCCGGTCCCCCCGCGCTCCCGCTCCGTGCTGCCGTCGATGGTTGATGGCGCAAACCTCTTCCGCCGGGAGGGTGGCCGCAGCGACGGCGCGCCCGCTCGCCGCCTTGCTGGCCTTCCGTCGTTGAGAGGACAGGTTTGCGTGGAGGAGACGGGCCGCTTGGAGGGAGCACATTTCTGCATCGTCCTGTGCGACAATGACGATGTCTAAGTCGTCCGCCAGCAAAAGTATCTTTTCTGTCACCATGGCGTCGATCCCCTCGTCGTCCATTCGTGGAAAGGCTTCCTTTGCCAGCGCCAGGAGGCTTGTACGGTACGCCAGGGGCGACTCCTTCGTCCCCCGCTGGCGATCGTAAAAGAGTTGACGACAGTCCGATGGTGGCCCATACACAGCGGACAGCACTTGCATCGCCTTCCACAGCGTGGAACGCCTCTCCTTCGTTGCCGATGTTAGTGTGGCGAGGGCGTCGCTGTCGAGGAGTGCTGGCAGTGCTCGGAGAGCCTCGGCGTCTGTCCACTGTGCCATCTCCTGGTGAGCGAGGAAGCGCCGCTGGAAGCCGCCCCAGTCGCCCTCCTCGCCCACAAATTCTTTGAGCGGCGGCAGTCGCTGATGTAAGGCAGCGGCTGCAGAGGACGATCGCGCTCCCTCGTCTCCCTCACTCGACTCAGCGTCGGCCCGAAGCAGCGATGGCATCGCCGGTCGCACCCGTGGTGACGCGGCAGGTACTGTACTCCCGCCGTTGGACGCGATGCTTAGAGCGGCCACGCCCTCAACAGCAGCTGCGGCGATGGCGGGAGTTTCAAAATGTTGCTCCGTTGAAATGGCGGGAAGGCGCTGTGGTCGTTGGCTGCTGTCGCCTCGTGGCGGTCCCGCAGCCCCCAGCCGTGTGATGTTATCGAGCATGGCGGCTGCGGCGTACAGCAGCTCGGCCAGCTTCGCGTGCGCCTGCCTCAGCCCCTCCGTCGACGGCTCCCCTTCCTCCAGCTGCTGTGGCGTGGATGCACCCAGCCCCGGCTGCTCGATGGCATCTTCAGCCGTCTCGGGCTCTCCAACTGCAGCGGTGTCCTCCGCTCCTGGTACTCCGACTCGAGTCGTCCGGCGTGTATCCATGTTCGTACTTTGTTTCACTTCTGACGCCAGATGTAGTAATGCTTATGACTCGTTGACACCGGAGTTGGAGGCACACTTGTTTATTTGAATACCAACTTTGTGACATACACAATTGAGGGGGTATCGGCCCCCTCACCCGTCTATCTGAGGACACACCTCTAGGCTAACCTTAGCCTGCCTCTGAGTCCTCCACTAATGGGCTAGGGGAGGCTATCTTGGCCCGACACTGGTCAGTCGGGCCCGGTACCCAGAGTCCAGACCAGCACTGGCTCTGGCTCTGGTACCACGCCACTGGCTCGAGCCTGCGCGGTCCTGATAAGGACGGCGTACCAGGGGGAGTCCAGGGCTCTATCTCAGACGTCTTCCGCCTCCTCTTCTTTAGCTAAACATCCCTCCCGAGCCCCCCGATACATTCCCCTTTTATACACCCCCCTCCCTGAGGGGTGGGGCCCCGGGGGATCGTAACGTCCGAAGCGCGGACGTCGTAGAGGGCACCTGCCCGTGCACTGACGTAGCCCCGCCTACTGTGCTTGTTTACCATAGGCTGCCATGCATAACGGGCTCTCTGTAACAGCCCTACAAAATAAAGAGTGTGTTACCCGTGAAGTCGTCTCCCGCCGAGTTACTACATTACAACTGGCGTCAGAAGTAAACCTGTCTTCAAGAAGTATGGACACAAGGAAGACTACCCGTACCCACGAGCGAGGTCGGGATGACGACGGCGTACCGGGGACACCAACCTCGGGAGGAGAGGACGAGGAGTGGCCGCCGATGCAGCACCTCGCGGTGATGGCCGACGCTCTGCTTGCCTCCGACACCAGCCTCCAAGACGCACACTCCCGGTTGGCGGAGTTGCTGCTCGCCGCCGCTGCAATCTTGGCCGAGATCTCCGTTCCAGCGGGCGGGAAAACGGCTGCGGGGTTGGAGGAAGGAGCGAGGCTGGCGGGATCCCGCCAAAAGGCGCTTCGCGCCAAAAGTCTGGAAGTTCCCGCCGTTTTTGAGGGGCCGCCATTGATTGGCGGGAAAGACGGACGCCACGTGGCCGGACACCTCCGCGCAGCGCAGCCCACGTCATCAGCGCGCGCCGGAGCCCTCCATTTTGCGCCTGACAACCGAGCCGACATTTTACACAACTCCAGCGGAGCGCGGGAAAATCTCTCCGACGTCGACGACGATCGGGTCCTCCAGCAAAGATTGCCCGCGCTGTCGGCGTTCAAGGCGGATGGGGGCGACTGGGGAGCCTTCCAACGAAGGTTCCTCGCTCATCAGGAGATGTCGGGGTGGTCCGACACCACTGCCCTGCGTGCGTTGCCAGCGATGCTTGACGACGACGCGCTTGCAGCCTTCACATCTGCTGCAAGGTCGTCCCGCTCTACGCTCCAGGCCGCACTACACCTGATGGCGAAGGTGTTCGGGCCGCCCTCCACGTGTCGCCACCAGTTCTACGATCGGCGGAAGGTGGCTGGGGAAACGACGCTAGCCTACCGCACGGCACTACTCGCCTTGGCGGACGCAGCTTTTCCCCGCATGGATAAGGAGGGGAAGGACGCCATGGTGACGGAGCAGCTGCTGGTGTTGGCCCACGAGTTGGGGGTCCCCATCAACGTGGCAGACGAGATGGAGATCTGCTCCCTGGCGATCGCCACGAGCATTCACGCGTACGAGGTCCTCAAACGCAAGCCGGGGGTCGTCTGCAAATGGCCGGGGAACGCGGCACTGGCCGCCACGATCGCCGAACCTCAGCCAGCTGCGGTGCAGGAGCAGGCCTTCGCTGCATCGCGTCCGGGGGAGTGGAGAACGGGAGGTCGTTCGCCCACACGTTCGCCCCGCAAGCTGGAGCAACCGAAACCTACGACGTCCGTCGTCTGCTACAACTGCGGCCTTCGGGGTCACGTCGCAGCCGGGTGCCGGGCCCCGCGTCAGCGCGCCGCAGGACCACGTCGGGACGACGACCAGGGCCACAAGTCATCCCAACAAAACCCGGCAAGTCGCGGCACCTCACACGTTCGGTCCACAAACACGGCACATTCGGGTCGCCGCTTCGCGGTGGGGGGTTCGCGGCTGGGTGCCGGGGGTTCAATTCGGCGAGGGGGGTCCGTACGCGGCCCGCAAGCAGTCGAGTGGTCCGAATTGGCCCACAGGATCGTGGCTGCGTTGGCCGGGTCGTCCGTGGTAACGGGGTTCATTGACGGGGTTGAGGTCCGGGTGCTTGTTGACACGGGTGCGTCGGCCACCATCATCTCGGACCTTATTTATAACATTCTCCCCGTCCAAAGTAGACCCCTTCTGCCGGTAGACGTGCCATTTTATGCGGCGAATGGGGGATCCCTGGGGATCATCGGCCAGATTCGGGCGACTATTTGCATTGGTGACATTAAATTAGCGGGCCCTATTTTTGTATCATCGTCGCTGGCCGTTCCCTGTTTGCTAGGTACGGACTTTTTGTCAAAAATGCCCATCAAAATTCTTATAGATCAGGCCTGCATAGAGCTTCCGTCAGGTCGGCGGGTTGCCTTCTTGTCGAGCCCTACCAAAGTGCGCACGGTTTGTGCGACGGTGCAGGCGCTGGCGACTCACACTGTACGGGTGCCCCCGGGATCGCAAATGTTAGTACCCCTTCGGTTCAGGAAGCCACTCGAGGTGGGTGCGGAGGCACAGGGGGTGCTGTTGGGGCCGTCAAACAGAGCCAGTAAGGGCCTCGACTTAGCGGTTGCTCAAACCATGGTGAGAGGGGACAGTGAGCCGTTCGTAATGGTCCTGAATACGGGGTCGCGGCCGGCCGTAATTGCGCAGGGAACGGTGCTGGCTCACGCCGCGCCGCTACCCGTTGAGGAACGGCTCGTGGCTCAAGCAGATTTCACTGTCGAGTCGCATCCTCAAAGTGATGAGGGGACTGAGTGGTTGGACTCGCTGTGTGCGGGTTCTGCTAACTTGTCCGGGGTGCAATTGGGAGCATTGAGGGGTTTGCTCATCGAGTTTGCTGACGTGTTCAGCAAACATAAGTACGATATCGGCTGCACTGACCTGTTGCGCCACCACATAGCTACAGGGGACGCGGCCCCTATTCGTCAGAATCCCTTCCGGCTCAGCCCGGCCGAGAAGGAACATGTGCAATCGGCGGTTAATGATATGTTGGCGGCAGATATCATTTCGCCCTCTTCTAGTCCGTGGGGTGCTCCTATTGTCCTAGTAAAGAAACAGGACGGGTCCTTGCGGTTTTGTGTCGATTTCCGCCGCTTAAACAAAATCTCGATGGCGGATGCGTATCCGCTCCCCAGGATGGATGAGTCGCTGGATGCCTTGGCGGGAGCGCAGTTTTTTTCCACACTCGATCTGCTTTCTGGATTTTGGCAATTGCCACTCGATAACGAGTCTAAACCTAAAACTGCTTTCCGGACACCTGGGGGCCTATTTGAATTCAACCGTTTGCCCATGGGCTTACATTCCGCTCCCGCCACGTTCCAGAGACTCATGGAATTGGTTTTGTCGGGGCTCCAATGGGATACCTGTTTGATTTATCTTGACGATATTATCGTCTTTAGTCGGACTTTCGAGGAGCACCTCCAGCGACTGAGAGCGGTGTTCCTCAGGATGCGTTCCGCTAAGCTTAAATTTAAACCGGCTAAATGTTTTCTGCTTCGGGAATCGGTCAGGTATTTGGGCCATATCGTGAGTCGTTCAGGGATCTCGACGGACCCTGCTAAGACGCACTGCGTCAGCTCATGGCCAACGCCAACCTCGGTCACGGAGGTTCGCAGTTTCATTGGTTTCGCCTCCTATTACCGTCGTTTTGTCAAGCAATTTGCCACCATAGCCAAGCCCCTGCACGCTTTGACGGCTAAGGGTGTGAGGTTTCACTGGGGGGCGGAAGAGGAGGCTGCGTTCTGCTCCCTCCGTGACGCTTTGGTGCAGGCTCCCCCCTTGTGTTACCCCGATTTCACACAACCGTTTTTGCTTGACACGGACGCCAGCAATACGGGTATCGGGGGGGTGCTCTCACAGGTGGTCGGGGGGGTTGAACGGGTGGTCGCCTACGGTAGTAGGGTTCTTTCCCCCGCAGAACAACGCTATTGCGTAACTCGTCGTGAATTGTTAGCCATTGTGTTTTTTACACAGCAATTCAGGCCGTATCTTTACGGCCGTCATTTTACGGTCCGGACGGACCATGCGGCTCTACAATACGCTATGCGCGTGGCACAGCCATCGGGCCAATTGTCCCGATGGTTGGAGGTCCTTCAAGACTACCAAATCACGACGATTTACCGCAAGGGGTTGCGGCACTCAAACGCGGACGCCTTGTCGCGGTTGCCGCCGTGCACGGACTGCACATGTTTGTTGGGATCAGCGCGGTGCAAACCCCCGGTCGCCGGCACCCCGGGAGTTGCGCTCGCCGCCACTGACACCCCGGGAGAGGACGCCCCCACGGGGAGGGATTCGCTGTTGTCGTTGCCCCTCATTGAGTGGGGCCGCCTCCAGATGTCCGACAGCTCCCTACTTACGCTGCGTCGGAAAGTTGGCGCTCCCGAAGAAGGGGAGGCGCGGGTCGGTTCCTGGGTGTGCAGACAGGGCCTTTTGATGAGGTGGGACAACATGTCCCGGCGTCACGTGCTCGTTGTGCCTGTTGCTATGCGGGGTAGGGTTGTTCTGGCAGCTCATGAACGGCTCATGCATCTGGGTTTTCACAAAACGCTCGCCCTAATCCAGCGAGACTATTATTGGCCGGGGATGGGTAACGACGTGGCGAATATTCTTAAGGGATGCGTAGGGTGCGCAAAAAGGAAACCGCCACCATTGGCAGCTAATCCACCGCTGCAATCCATTCAGGTTTCGCGTATAAACGAATTGGTAGCGTTGGACATCTTGGGGCCCTTTCCGGTTACACCAAGGGGAAATAGGTTCCTGCTGGTTGGCGTGGAATACTTCACCCGATGGCCTATGGCATGGCCGCTCGCCAACCAGTCGGCTGCGGCGGTGGCGGACGCCTTTGTCCAGGGTTATGTGTTGGACAAGGGCGCCCCCGAACGCTTGCTGACGGATCAAGGGAAGAATTTTTCGAGCGTTTTGTTGCGCGAGGTGTGCGACCTGTTGGGTACAAAGAAAGTGCGTACTTCCCCCTACCACCCGCAGACTGACGGGATGGTTGAGCGTCTGAACAGGACGATTACGTCTATGTTGTGCCAACAGGTCTGCGACGATCAGGTTGATTGGGACTTACAGGTGCCGGGGGTACTCGCGGCCTATCGAATGGCCCCTCATGCGGCGACGGGGTTTTCCCCATTTTTTCTTATGTATGGGCGGGAGGCCGATCCGGCCATGGACGTCCAACTGGGGATTTCCCAGCCACGTGCAAAATCTAAATTGGCAGACCACATCAAATTTAATATCGCCAAATTGACTGAAGCGCGGGAGGCGGCAAGGTTGAATTCGCGGTCGCGGCAAATTGCAAACGAGAAATTGCATGAGCGGAGGGTGCATACGCATGATTGGAAACCAGGCGATAAGGCCTGGCTGCATTGTCCACATGCACCGTTGGCTACGTCCCCCAAGTTGTTGAGACCTTGGAGGGGACCGGTGGAAATTGTGCGGGTTGCACGACCCCAGAGTATACAGATTAAATGGGGGAAACGCCGTTGGTATGTGCACCCCTCCCGACTGAAGCCCTATGCGGCACCGTGTGACCCCGTTCTGTGCCGTGACGACCGGGCGTGTGATGTGACCGTCGACTCGGGGAGGGAGGTGTCGCAGGCTGCTCCTCACGTGTCTCCACCTGACCCACCCCCAGGTGCCTCGGGCTTGACGGCTGCTGACCGTCGAGAGCCTGAACCCCGGGGCACGCACGAGTCCTCGATGCCTGGCCGATGTCTCCCTGAACCGCCGGCACCACCGGACGTTCAACCGCGTCTGGTGCCGTACGACGGACCGGCAAGGCGGACTCGGGCTAGGTCTCAACAATTTTCATGAAGACGGTTTTTTTGCTCTACACCGAGCTCGCCCGGTGTTCCCCTCTGCCGGGGTAATGTCCCGTTGTAGGGACGCTCGGAAGAAAAGGGGACACTGCACGAGTCGAATGAAAAAAAAAATTTTTCCATTTATATTTTTTTTGCATACACATTGCTATTGTCACTCGCCGGTTTGTATATATTGTTCTATTGTCGCGGGGGCATTGGTTGAGGGTTGCGGATGGTAGTGTTCGCGTCGTGTTGTGTTGTTAGCTTAGTTGTTGTTCTTGTTGTTGTGTTGTGTTACGGGGCACACAGGGGGGGTTTGTGTATTTTTATAGCAGCCGGGGCGGCTGCGAGCTATGTGGTAGGGGGTGATGTAGTGGTGGTATTGACGTGCGCCGACTGTGACAGTGATGGATCACGGGGCGGCGCGGGGTGCGGGGTTGGGCACGCGTTGTGGGCGTGGTGTGGACGCGCGCGCCGGGAGTGACAGATGACGGGGCGGCGCGGAGTGAGTGGTGAGGCACGATGAGCTGTGGGAAAAGAGGATCGTAGCCAGCGCCCGGCGATTGGTCGAATAAGTGGGTGCTCGCAGCGACGTCCGCAGGTGGGGTATAAAGGGGGACGCGCGAGAGCACTCGGGGAGAGTTACCCAGTTGAAGACCCGAAGACGGAGCTGAAGACTTAGTCAGTGGCGTTAGTCGCCGAGTAGCTAAGTGGATGTTGGTCATCCGAGTAGCTCAGTGGCGTTAGTCGCCGAGTAGTTAAGTGGATGTTGGTCATCCGAGTAGCTCAGTGGCGTTAGTCGCCGAGTAGCTAAGTGGATGTTGGTCATCCGAGTAGCTCAGTGGGCGTTAGTCGCCAAGTAGCTAAGTGGGTGGTTGTCACCCGAGTACTAAGTGGATGTTGGTCATCCGAGTAGCCCAGTGGCGTTAGTCGCCGAGTAGCTAAGTGGATGTTGGTCATCCGAGTAGCTCAGTGGGCGTTAGTCGCCAAGTAGCTAAGTGGGTGTTTGTCACCCGGGTACTAAGTGGATGTTGGTCATCCGAGTAGCTCAGTGGGCGTTAGTCGCCAAGTAGCTAAGTGGGTGTTTGTCACCCGAGATACAAAGTAGGTGTTAGTCACCTGTAACCAAGTTTGATAAAATAAAGAGTGTGTTACCCGTGAAGTCGTCTCCCGCCGAGTTACTACATTACACATCTACACGGCCTCCCTGCGCTTCAACGCTCCTTCACGAGGTTTCTTCCGCACTGCAGCGACAGGGTGGCGCAGTGGTAACACGTGTGTGTGCTTCGGAGCAAAACGCATCTGGGTTCGATTTCTCACTCGGGCGCCTTTATGTGTGAAGCATATATGTCCCCACCCCCCTCTGTTCTGCATGGGTTTCTTCCCATTGCTATTTTCAAGTTGATTTTATTGAACCACCCAGGTGAGTACTCAAGAGGTCAAGATGTGCGGAGCCTCTATTGCAAGGGGGTGACCTGGCTCACAAAAATGACAA
The DNA here is from genome assembly GCF_965212315.1 of Lampetra planeri. Taxonomy (NCBI): domain Eukaryota; kingdom Metazoa; phylum Chordata; class Hyperoartia; order Petromyzontiformes; family Petromyzontidae; genus Lampetra; species Lampetra planeri. The sequence continues at coordinate 9,189,743 of NC_136146.1, forward strand.
AGACCAAACAAATTAAGGTTCAGATCAAACCATTGAACGTAATGTTATTGTTGGCGGTTAATGCACCACCCACCTGACAGCTAAACAAATGTTTATTTTATTTTACAAAGTAAATCCCACTGAGCCATGTAGCTCTTTTTTTAGATGCGACCTGGCCACAAGTGATAGCTCAAACAAGTGGCTGATGTGGAAATGTATAGCAAGCCAAATACTCTAAACGCATGTTTCTAAATGTGGAGGAAAAACCGGAGGACGCAAAGAAAAATCCGCGCCCTGGGGAGAGAGAAAGACAACGCTAACTTCAACTATCCAGGTATCGCATCGGCTGGATCGAACCCACGCCCTCCTGTATACCAGGCAAGGCATATAACATCTCGCCATTGTAGCGCCCCAGTGAACGACACTGCGTACCTGGGGCGACTTGCCTGGGTACATTTTTTTTTTATCAGCCGCACTCGTGCAAACCTTCGCACAGCTGGGCAGCATCTGCAGTTCGACCTGGCTGTGTTCCCCGGTGGATGGATGTGTTGTATATGTCGGGTTATGAAAAATAGATTTAAAAAATAATAAAAATGTAATGAAGATTCGAAAAATGCGTAAATCTCGTAAATTATGCAAATTTGTGTAATTGTGCGTATAAATTATTCCAATAGTATTAATTTATGCGAATGTTTGCGATTATGCTAATGTGGGTATTTATGATAATTAGGCTTAGCTTCGCTGCCCAGAGTCGTATCAATCGGGATAAGGCAATTATTCTTGCTTAAACATTTATTGAGTATATCTTAGTGTGTTATGTTAGGTCTCCAAATTCATATCTCAATGCAGGATACAGTTCTTATAAATAAGATTGTTACGCATGAACTTAGGAAAGAAACACTCAAACACTTCTGTGTTAAGCAATTTTAATTCTAAACAAAAACATGTCACTCTAATATGCGAACTCTCATGCTTTGAATTATCCATGGTACCATCGGGGAAATTTCCTTCCGCGAGCAGTATAGATAACCATCAAGGATTGCGTTGTTTCACTCTGGCAACCGCACATATAATTTATTCCACCGCGTAACGCGAGCTTAGACGGCGATGGAGAGTCTTTAAAACAGGTATGTAATGATAGTCATACGAAAGGCAATAAAAGCAAATTATTATACCCCAAAGGCGAAAGTATACGTTAATAGATTCATCGGCAAGATTATATATTTAACGAAATGTCTTGGAACAATGGTGTGCGGCGGTGGGCGTGCCCTCTTACGGATGATTCGTATCTCTGGCTAAGCTTTAATTAATTCGTGGACAAGGTTCGATGGCAAAGAAACAGGTTTAACACGATATTCTCTCTGTGAGCATGTAGATTCGTGACGAAGGTTTCAAAAGTTTAGTTTACATGATCTGGGTACTGGGCGACGCGGCTGTGCGCGCTCTCCGGCTCCGGGTGCTCTGGCGATGAACGATGCTCTCGTTCGGTGATGGCAGACGCTGGGCGCTTTCGCTATTTCACGAGTGATAACTGGAATCTTCGCCAGTCTCACTCGCACTGCAGCAGCTCGGTGTCGCGATACTTCTGTTGGCGCAGAATTCTTGCTTGGTTTAGCATGTCGCTACCCAGCGAGCCTCTACATACTTGTTGAGTTTGCGGAGTCTTCTTCTACGTCGGTGGTGATGATGATGCTCCTCCGTTGGTGGTGATGATGATCCGGCGCTGTTGCTGGCACTCACTCACAAAGTTTGTGAATTGTATACGCACACCTCTTAAACAACTGTGAAAGCTTAGTACAATACCACTTGTCACAATCCTTGACTTTGCGAGCGTATCAACACATCAGGGTAAATGTAGCATAACACTTTCAGCGATACTCTTGTCGACTCATGCCGAACCCAACTCTCAAGCACACATCGTTACTTCTCTCTGCGAGACATGACACCCATGGTATATCGGTGCCTGCTCCCTCGCGACGGCACCGCAAGCTTGAGCAAGGCTGAAGCAAGACTGACGATTTGTGAGTCGTGTTCGTACTTAGAATTGTATAATCCCTCCCCTCTCTCTCTCTTCACAAAAGCCCAACTTTGCTTTGATGTCGCTTGCTGTGGGGAGGAGGAGTGGTATGTGTGTCCGCGTGTGAGTGTGTTTTATTGAGACATCTGTTAAATCTCCTTCCCCAAGCCATCTTTCATCCGTGGAACACAGATGCCCAACCTGCAATAAAAGTTCTCTTGAGCCACTTCTTTTTGCTCTCCTTTGTACGGGGGCGGGCGTATGTGTTTTTTATGACTGACCCTGTCCGTTGATGGGAGGGAGGGGTGTCACCTTCGTCTCTCCTTTGTATGGGGGGGGGGTGTCCTTTCATTATCTTTTATGGTTCATCTACGGCTTCCTGTCGCGAGTGTGAAAGGCAGCTGTGGTGAGGGTGGGTGCTACAACCTTTGTTTGCGCTCCAAGTGACCCCGCGATTGATTAAAAAATATATATTTTTAGCAGAATTATTCTTAATATAAATTTTTGAAAAAGGGTCACATATACAACAGATGGGAGCGGTCACGTGCTCCCACCGGACGGCGGTTAACCACCGCCCACCCCGAGTAGGCGATCGGTCATTGATTCCAAACGATCAAAAATCCTCACTAAATACCGGCCAATGGGGGTGCGTGGATATCACAGAGCTACCTGTGACACATTACAAACTAGCCCGTTTTCTATCAGATACTCTGCTCCCTTTCACAGGCAAGACCTCTTCAGCAGTACTCAACTCAACCCAATTAGTCTCTATGGTTAAGGACATGGTACTATCTCCTGATGACATCCTCGTCAGCTTTGATGTAGTATCTTTGTTTACCAAAGTCCCAGTACCGGACACCCTAACAATAATTGAGGACTTAGTCCAACATGGATTGAATTCTGATGCACCTGCGCTGGTTAGGCATTGCCTCACCAACACCTATTTTACCTGGAATGGCACCTTCTACAAACAGAATGAGGGTACCCCTATGGGCTCCCCTTTGTCACCAGTTATAGCCAACATATTCATGGAAAAGTTTGAATCAGACGCCATCCAGACATCCACCCTGCGTCCTTCCCTGTGGAAGAGATATGTGGATGACACTTTCGTCATCTGGCCACATGGCCTCCCAGCATTGAACCACTTCTTGGATCACATCAATTCTAGACACCCATCCATCAGATTCACCATGGAAGTGGAGAAAGACGGTAAACTACCATTCTTGGATATTCTGTTTGAGAGGAGTCCTGACGGTTCCTTGGGACATTCTGTTTACAGAAAAGCCACCCACACAGACTCCTACTTGAAACCGGATTCCCACCACCACCCATCTCAAAAGAACTCTCTCATCAAAACGCTATACCACAGAGCACATGGCATTTCTGACAAACACCACCTGACCGGTGAATTAAGACATGTACATCGGGCCCTCAGGATGAACGGATACTCTGACCGTACTATCCGCCAAGCTGTCTCTCCCACCACACAGAAACAGCCACATGAAACTCCGACCAAAACCATCACGTTACCATACATAGCTGGCGTGACCAAAAAGATCTCCAAAATTCTAAACAAACATAAGATCCAAGTCCGATTCAGTACAGTACATAAAATCCGTGATCTGATTCCATCTGTGAAGGATGTCGTTCCTGACTTACAGTATCCTGGAGTCTACAAATTGAGTTGCATTTGTGGTGATTGCTACATTGGAGAAACGAAACGTCATGTTTCTGATCGTGTCCGCGAGCACAAGTCAGATCTGAAACACGGCAGAACTGATTCTTCTGCCGTGGCCGATCATTGCTACAACTCGGTGGGCTCTCATGAAATTGTCTTTTCCGAGACCAAGGTTCTCTGCAAACCTCCCGGCTACCATCAAAGGTTTGTACACGAAGCCATACAAATATACAAACACAGACATAATTTCAACCGTGATGATGGGTACAAACTTAGTAATCATTGGAAAGATGTTATCAACCACGCAAAAAAGACTTAATCACAAAATTTTTTGGACCATCTTATCTGACAGGCACTATTTTACTGTACTTTACCGAGTGTTAACATCCCCAGTTATTTTAACAGTACTCTCTTCATTGTTCAGCCAGCATTGGTATAAACATGGGCATTTTCGTTCTTTTGTCTATCATGTGTATCAGACCCCCCCTCCCCCTCTCTCTCCATTGTGTTGGCGTGTGCAGTAATTGGTCGCTTGCGCACAAGCGCTTCCACGTCCGTCGCCCACCCTTTTGGCCTCGCCCCCCCCGCCCCCCCCTCCCTCCCGATACGTTCCATTCATTGGCTACCATAGTCTGATGAGCTCCCCCTAAGTTTGTACCCATCATCATTTTCGTTCTTTTGTCTATCATGTGTATTAGACCTCCCCTCCTCCTCTCTGCCCATTGTGTTGGCGGGTGCAGTGGCTGGCCGCTTGCGCACAAGCGCTTCCACGTCCATCGCCCACCCTTTTGGCCTCGCCCCCCCTCCCTCCCGATACGTTCCTTTCATTGGCTACCATAGTCTGATGAGCTCCCCCCTCCCTCTCCCTCCCCCCTCAACTCGCTTTTAAGGGATTACATCTTGAATCATTGCCTCACTTGATACAGCTAATCTGGCTGTGACGGTCCCACCTGATGACGGAGACTTGTGTTGCCTCCGAAACGTCGTGATTTTTGTTTTTATTTTATTTTACTTTCTACGTGACTTTACCGAAAAAAACCTAAGAAGAACATTATGTGTGTACAATGTCTCCTTTGCTTTGAGTAGGAAGGCCCAGGTTAATTTTCCTCTGACCGGAATGCACAGTTCGAGAATTGACGCAGCTGGCATGCTTTCAAATGCGTTGTCAGCAAAGGGGAGTCTAACAAACTACATTGTTGTACTGTTACATGCTCCAGCGTGTATGTGTTCCCAGATTACATGCCTCCTGCTCACCAGCCGTGGTCAACTAAGCCCCCCACGATTCGCACGGCGTGGGGAGGCCCCTCCCCCCTCATCCAGCAGTGGAGTGGCAAAGGGCGCTGGGCGTGGTTGTGCAGGAGGAGCACGGAGTGGAGGGACGGAGCTCTCAACGCGCGGTGACCTCAACTCACAATATTGCGCAACTTGGTATCTTGCGCAATAATCAAATACATTGGGACCTTTCTTGCCAGTGTAGGGGTGTTAGAGAGAGAGCCCGTTATGCATGGCAGCCTATGGTAAACAAACACAGTAGGCGGGGCTACATGTGTGCACGAGCAGGTGCCCTCTGCGACGTCCGCGCCAGACACCCTGGGGGGTCGATTCGGTCATTATGATCCCCCGGGGCCCCACCCCTCAGGGAGGGGTTGGGTATAAAAGGGGAATGTATCGAGGGGCTCGGGAGTGTTGTGTTAGCTAAGAAGAGGAGACGGAAGACGTCCTAGATAGAGCCCTGGTCTCCCCCTGGCACGCCGTCCTTATCAGGACCGCGCAGGCTCGAGCCAGTGGCGTGGTACCAGAGCCAGAGCCAGTGCTGGTCTGGACTCTGGGTACCGGGCCCGACTGACCAGTGTCGGGCCAAGATAGCCTCCCCTAGCCCATTAGAGGAGGACTCAGAGGCAGGCTAGGGTTAGCCTAGAGGTGTGTCCTCAGATAGACGGGTGAGGGGGCCGATACCCCCTCAGTGTGTATGTCACAACGTGTGGTGTTAAATAAACAAGTGTGCCTCCAACTCCGGTGTGAACGAGTCATAAGCGTTACTACATCTGGCGTCAGAAGTGAAACAAAGTACGAACATGGATACACGCCGGACGACTCGAGTCGGGGTACCAGAGGCAGAAGACACCACTGCAGTCGGAGGGCCCGAGACGGCTGAAGATGCCATCGACCAGCCGGGGCTGGGCGCATCCACGCCACAGCAGCTGGAGGAAGGGGAGCCGTCGATGGAGGGGCTGAGGGAGGCGCACGCGAAGCTGACCGAGCTGCTGTACGCCGCAGCCGCCATGCTCGACACCATCACGCAGCTGGGGGCTGCGGGACCGCCACGGGGCAACGGCAGCCGACGATCACAGCGCCTTCCCGCCATTTCCACGGAGCAACATTTTGAAACTCCCGCCATCGCCGCAGCTGCTGTTGAGGGCGTGGCCGCTCTAAGCATCGCGTCCAACGGCGGGAGTACAGTACCTGCCGCGTCACCACCAACGGGCGGAACGTCACCACGGGTGCGACCGGCGATGCCATCGCTGGTTCGTGCCGACGCTGACTTGAGTGAGGCGGACGAGGGAGTGCGTTCTTCCTCTGCAGCCGCTGCCTTACATCAGCGGCTACCTCCACTCAAGGAATTTGTGGGCGAGGATGGCGACTGGGGCGGCTTCCAGCGGCGCTTCCTCGCTCACCAGGAGATGGCACAGTGGACAGACGCCGAGGCTCTCCGCGCGCTGCCAGCACTTCTCGACAGCGACGCCCTCGCCACTCTAACATCGGCTTCGAAGGAGAGGCGCTCCACGCTGCAGAAGGCGATGCAGGTGCTGTCGGCGGTATATGGTCCACCATCGGACTGTCGCCAACTCTTTTACGATCGCCAGCGAGGGACGAAGGAGTCGCCCCTGGCGTACCGCACAAGCCTCCTGGCACTGGCGAAGGAGGCCTTTCCACGAATGGATGACGAGGGTGTCGACGCCATGGTGACAGAGAAGATACTTTTGCTGGCGGACGACTTAGACATCGTCATTGTCGCACAGGACGATGCAGAGATGTGCTCCCTCCAAGCGGCCCGTCTTCTCCACGCAAACCTGTCCTCTCAACGACGGAAGGCCAGCAAGGCGGCGAGCGGGCGTGCCGTCGCTGCAGCCACCCTCCCGGCGGAAGAGGTTTGCGCCATCGACCATCAACGGCAGCATGGAGCGGGAGTACGGGAGGACCGGGCCGGTTCAAGCCGTCTACAACATCCATCGTCGTCACCAGCGCTTCCACGCTGTTACAACTGCGGCATCCGGGGCCACGTCGCCTCGGGGTGCCGCTCTCCTGGGCAGCGCAGGACGACACCTCAACGGGACGCTGGCCCTCGTCACAAGCTCCACCATCATAATCCGGCGAGTCGCGGCACCCCTCATGCTTGGCCCACGCACACGCCCGTCACACACTCAAACACCGCAGCGAAGGGGGGGCCAATATCGCGTACCATGGCACCAACACGCACCGCTCTGGGTACTCAGATTGAACCCAGCCAGTGGTCCGTGTTGGCCCATCGGGTTGTAGCCGCGTCGTCAGGGTCGTCGGCCGTTGTGGGCCACATCGATGGGGTCGAGGTGCGCATCCTGGTCGATACAGGAGCATCGGCGACCATTATTTCGGAGTTGATTTATAACATTCTCCCTGCCCAAAGCCGTCCTTTGATGCCTGTTAACGTGCCATTCTTTGCTGCTAACGGGGGTTCACTTGGCATCATCGGACAAATTCGTGCCCAAATTTGTGTCGGGGATATTAAATTGTCTGGGCCGATTTTTGTTTCCTCCTCGCTGGCGGTTCCGTGCCTGCTGGGGACGGACTTCCTGGCCAAAATGCCGATTAGGATATTAATTGACCAGGGATGCATTGAGCTCCCATCGGGCCGACGCATGGCGTTTCTGCCATCCCCCGCTACGAGCCGGACGGCGTTCGCGACGGTGCCGGCGTTCGTAGATAGAATGGTGCGCGTTCCTCCGGGGGCGCAAATGTTGATTCCCTTGAAACTTCGGCGGCCCTTCGCTAAGGGCATTGGGGCTCAAGGGGTTCTGTTGGGACCGTCTAGGGCCGGGGTCAGTGGACCTGATTTACTCCCGGCCCAGACCATAGTGAGAGGGGAAGGAGAACCCTTCATCGCGGTCCTCAATGTGGGCTCGCAGACGGTGGTGGTCCCACAGGGGACCGTGCTTGCTCACGCAACGCCGGTGCCCTGTGAGGAACCCGTCGCGAGTCATGTCGGCGCTGTCCCTGCACCGCGACCACATTCGGACAGCGATGAAGGGTGGCTCGAGGCGCTTTGTGCGGGATCGACGGACCTGTCAAATTTAGAGCGTCAACGTCTTAAGACACTACTAAGGGAATTTTCCGACGTTTTCAGTCGGGATAAATACGATTTGGGCTGCACTAATCTGCTGCGTCACCATATTGATACGGGTGACAGCGCGCCAATACGCCAGAATCCTTTTCGGTTGAGTCCCGCCGAAAAGGACCATGTCAAATCGGCTGTTGATGACATGCTAGCCGCCGACATCATTTCTCCCTCCAACAGCCCTTGGGGAGCGCCGATCGTCCTGGTTAAGAAGCAGGACGGTTCGTTGCGGTTTTGCGTTGACTTTCGGCGCCTTAACAAAATTACGGTTGCCGACGCATACCCGCTCCCACGGATGGACGAATCGCTTGACGCCTTGGCGGGAGCGCGATTCTTCTCCACATTGGACTTACTTTCGGGATTCTGGCAGCTTCCTCTGGACGATGATTCAAAGCCTAAAACTGCTTTCCGTACTCCGCACGGCCTGTTTCAATTCAACCGGTTGCCGATGGGCTTACACTCAGCGCCGGCAACTTTCCAGCGGTTGATGGAATTGGTTTTGGCTGGATTGCAATGGGAGTCGTGCCTGATTTATTTGGATGACGTTATTGTCTTTGGCAAAACTTTTGATGAACATCTCCAGAGGTTGCGGGCGGTTTTCCTAAAGATGCGGGCTGCTAATTTGAAATTTAAGCCCCAAAAATGCCATTTGTTACGCGAGTCGGTGCGTTATTTGGGGCACATCGTGGGACGCTCAGGTATTTCTACCGATCCCGCCAAAACGCAGTGTGTAAGCTCCTGGCCGACTCCCACCTCAGTGCGAGAGGTTAGGAGTTTTATTGGGTTTGCGTCGTATTATAGACGCTTCGTCGCTAATTTTGCGACTATAGCAAAACCCCTACACGCTTTAACATCAAAAGGGGTTCGGTTCTGCTGGGGTCAGGAGGAGGAAGCTGCTTTTTGCTCCCTTCGGGACGCTTTGGTAAACGCTCCTCCCCTGATTTACCCTGATTTTTCAAAACCATTCTTGCTCGACACCGATGCGAGCAACACGGGTATTGGGGGCGTGCTCTCCCAGGTGGTTGACGGCGTGGAACGTGTGGTTGCGTACGGCAGTCGGGTGTTGTCTCCAGCGGAGCAACGATATTGTGTCACCCGTAGGGAACTGTTGGCAATTGTCCATTTCATCCAACAGTATCGCCCATATCTGTACGGTCGGCATTTCACCGTCCGCACAGATCATGCGGCACTGCAGTACGCCCTGAGGGTTCAACAGCCATCGGGACAATTGTCCCGATGGTTGGAGGTCCTCCAGGATTACGATTTCCAAACCACATACCGTAAGGGCGTTCGCCACACCAACGCGGACGCTCTGTCGCGCTTGCCAACCACCTCCGAGTGTGCATGCCTCCTGGGGTCTGGACGTTGCAGACCTCCAGGGGACACATCGGTTCCTGTCTTGGCGGCCGCCAACGACGACGATACAGTAGTTACTAATTCGATCGAACAACAGGGCAAAGATTCCCTGTTGGGGTTGCCCGTCATTGACTGGGGGCGCCTCCAGATGGAGGATGTGTCCCTCCTCGGGTGGCGACGTCGCGTTGGCGGTGCGGCGGGGGGAAAAAGAGGTGGTTCCGACGCATGGGAAATGTGCCAAGGCCTGCTGATGCATTGGGACGGGAAGTCGCGTCGACATCGGCTGGTGGTCCCTACTGGGTTGCGGGGCAGGGTGGTATGGGCCGCTCATGAGCGCCTCCTACACCTGGGGACCCAAAAGACTCTCGCCTTGCTGCAACTTGATTTTTATTGGCCTGGCATGACGAGGGATGTTGGGGATTTGTTGGGATCATGCCCTCGATGTGCACAACGCAAACCGCCGGCACGGGAGTCTAACCCGCCCTTGCAATCGATCAAAGTGTCCAGGATAAACGAGCTGGTCGCTCTGGACATTTTGGGACCATTCCCCGCCACCCCCAGGGGGAATAGATATTTGTTGACTGGTGTCGAGTATTTTACACGCTGGCCTATGGCCTGGCCTCTGGCCAACCAGTCGGCAGCAGCCATCGTGGAGGCCTTTGTTCAGGGTTATGTCCTGGACAAAGGTGCTCCGGAGAGGCTGCTGACCGACCAGGGCAGAAATTATTCCGGTAAACTACTCAGACAAGTCTGTGATCTCCTGGGCACAAAGAAAATTCGGACCTCCCCATATCACCCACAAACTGACGGGATGGTCGAACGGTTGCATCGCACCATCACGTCCATGTTATCACAACAAGTTTCGGACTCGCAAACGGATTGGGACCTACAAATTCAGGGGGTCTTGGCGGCGTACCGGATGGCACCCCATGCAGCTACGGGGTTTTCTCCCTTTTACCTCATGTACGGCCGAGAACCAGACCCGCCTGTTCGTGCCCAGTTGCAGATCCCCGTGCCGCAGGGAAAAACTAATCTGGCTGACCACGTTAAATTTAATCTGGACAAATTGACCGAGGCACGGGATGCTGCAATGCAAAACTCTGACCTCCGTCAGAAGGCGAATGAGCGCCTCAGATTGAGTCGAGCGCACATGCTGCAGTGGAAGCCGGGGGACAAGGCATGGCTGCACTGCCCCCAGGTGCCACTGGCAACCTCCTCTAAACTGGTGCGGCCGTGGCGGGGCCCTGTGGAAGTGGTGGAGGTGTTACGACCGCAGTGCGTGCGCATCAAGTGGGGGAAGCGGCGATGGTTCGTGCACCCCTCTAGGTTAAAACCCTTCTCTGCGGTACACAATCACACTTCACACGCGCGTGGCCAAGCATGTGGGGGGTCGGCCGACTCGCTGGGTCCGTCTCCGTCGCTCTCACCTAATGCCTTGCCGGCTGTGCCACCTTCAGGTGCATCAGGAGTGACGGGCTCACGCCCAATCACCCCTCCTGCGGATACCGAGGGTCACGCGGAGTCGGATGAATGCTCACCCCAAGACGGACAATTGCCACCTGATGGTCCGCCACACGCGGTTACCCCGTGTGAGGGGCCCGCTGCAAGGACGCGCGCTAAAATGCGCAAACTGTTGTGAGGCCGGAAAATGTGTACATAGCTGTTGTGTTCATTGGATGTTGTGTGGGTGGTGTGTTCCCCACTCCTCGGATGTACATATGTTGGCTTCACCGTGTGTTGTGTGTGCGTGGTGGGTTCCCTGCTGATTGTATATAGGCTGTTTTTTTTACGGAATTCGTATTTATTCGGGGGGGGTGCGACGGGTTGTTTTCTCATCTTGCTGTTGCGTTCTTGTTCTGGTTCCTGTTATTGTTCAAAAATAGTGAGGCACACGCGCGGTCAGGGGGTGAAGGCACCTTTATTGTCAAATTTTTGTATGTTGGCAGCCGGGACGGCTGCATGCTATGCGGGGGGGAGTGATGTAGGGGTGTTAGAGAGAGAGCCCGTTATGCATGGCAGCCTATGGTAAACAAACACAGTAGGCGGGGCTACATGTGTGCACGAGCAGGTGCCCTCTGCGACGTCCGCGCCAGACACCCTGGGGGGTCGATTCGGTCATTATGATCCCCCGGGGCCCCACCCCTCAGGGAGGGGTTGGGTATAAAAGGGGAATGTATCGAGGGGCTCGGGAGTGTTGTGTTAGCTAAGAAGAGGAGACGGAAGACGTCCTAGATAGAGCCCTGGTCTCCCCCTGGCACGCCGTCCTTATCAGGACCGCGCAGGCTCGAGCCAGTGGCGTGGTACCAGAGCCAGAGCCAGTGCTGGTCTGGACTCTGGGTACCGGGCCCGACTGACCAGTGTCGGGCCAAGATAGCCTCCCCTAGCCCATTAGAGGAGGACTCAGAGGCAGGCTAGGGTTAGCCTAGAGGTGTGTCCTCAGATAGACGGGTGAGGGGGCCGATACCCCCTCAGTGTGTATGTCACAACGTGTGGTGTTAAATAAACAAGTGTGCCTCCAACTCCGGTGTGAACGAGTCATAAGCGTTACTACACCAGTATAAAAGTATAAGAATAGGTTTTACCCTTTTCTGGCAATACAACAGTTGTGTTAAGATGTTATAGCTGCTCAAACCCGAGCTATGAATGCCCTGGTAGTGCATTGTCTTTGTGCTGTTCGCCTTTTGGCGTTCTCTTGTCTAACACTGTTTGAGACTCTGCTCTAAAGAAAGCTGTCTCTGGTGTGGACCAATCAGTTTAAAAGACAATGCATATACTACCAGAGCATGTTTTGGTTTTAATACTCATCACAAGTATGTGTGGTCAATGCAGACATGATTCTTTGTAAAAGGTTTCTGTTTGGTGTTTGAACATCTTAACACAACTGTTTTATTGCCAGAAAGGGTAAAACCTATTCTTACAAAACAAATACCTTGCGTATTGTACACACACACCGACCTATGGAAACCTTAAAACCGTGCGCAGCATCCCGGGGTTAACCCTGCAACTGCGTTGCAATCGAGTTGTGTCGCAGTTGCACGGCGGAGGGCCACAGGGGCGCTGTTGCATCGACGCGATCCAGCCCAAGGGCCCCCCGACGATCGGGGCACGTGGGGTCTTCTTCGTCGCTCTCGTCTGGGCGTCCAGCCTAAGGAACCACAAGACATGACGACGTTCTTTACTCATCCTGTCAGCCACATTGTCGTTGAACACGAGCGCAACGCTGCAAGGAGCTCGCTCGGGTGGGAGGCAAGGTCTGGGATCCGTGCCTCTTGAGCGGAACGATTTGGAGGCCCTCAACCCCGTGGAGCAGCCCGATTGCGACTCTCGCCTGGCTCCGTGTGGCTGTGTGAACACAACAGCACCCGCCGTGCCGGCCATCCCCATTGAGCACGCGACAGTTGAATGTGACAGTTGGATGTGTAGTGACTGTAATTGTCACTGTGTGGTGCCGGGACTTGCGAACGTCAGCCAGCCAGGGTTACTCTGGGGCATGCCGCTCTGGCTGACCTGTTGTCACGTGACCGGACGATAATGGAGGGGGGCCACCGGTGGACGGGGGCCGAGGGGCGGTCACGTGGTCCCGAAGAGCTCTCAGGAACATTCGAGAAGGGGCTCGAGGAGCCTGGAAGGTGGGCGGGGCTAAGGGCGGAGCCAGCCCCAGCCCGGGGGCATATAACGAGAGCTCCGTGAGGAGCTCCCGGCGTTCTTTAAGTTCGAAGATCCACGTCGGGGAGAAGAAGCCTCTAGCCACGCGGTCCGGGACCCAGCTTATGGTCCAGACCGGGATAGCGAACCGTGTTTAGTTCTGCGGTAGCGTGGTTAGATGGGCATTCGAGACCCGAGTGTAGATTGTGTTATGTTCGTGTTGTTGTGTTAATAAAGTGTTGCTCCCAAGTTAACGTCTGTGACTCAGTTGGACTCACTACAGATGTATCGGTTGAATGTTACGGTTGATTGCGGCAGTTGAGTGCAACAGTTGAGTGTGACGTTTGGATGTGTCTGTTAAATGTGAAAGTTAAATGTGCCGGTTGAATGTGTGCTGGCAATCCGTCAGCAGCAGCGATTGCTGCTGCTATTTGCTGCAACAATGGGGAGGCTGGAGGGAGGGAGGCGTTGCACTTCAAGAGGCGGTGGCGGCGTCTTTGCGAGAGGAGCGCCTCCACCTCCTCCCGGCAAACTCCCCTCGCTCTTTTATCGTCGCCTCCCCCACCTCCTCTCTCTGTTCTCTTCGCTCACTGCCTCTCCCACCTCACTTACACTTCTCACACACTATCACGTCCCCTCTCTCACCTTTCTCACTCCTCTCAACCCCGAACCTCTCTCTCGTCTCGCGACCCCATGGCGACGCCGCGCTCCGTGCTGGTGACGGGAGCGAACCGGGGTCTGGGGCTGGAGCTCGTGCGCCAGCTGCTGCTGCTGCCGCTGCCGCAGGGCGCTGCTGACCCCGGCCCCCGCGTGCTCGCCACCTGCAGGGACCCCGACGGGGCCGGCGCGCAGGTGACGGTGGTGACGGTGGTGGTGATCGTAGGGGGAGCGGGTGGTGCTTAGCGCGCTGCGCTACGATACCCGTTCTGGCTCACAGAACTTGCCCCAACAGTCTGTGAAGGCTGTAGGGGGATCTTTGTGAGGAGCGGTGGTGTAGCGGTTAGCGCTACGAACCTGGTGACCCTGGTTCGATTCCCGCTCATGGCAAGCACCAGTGACGATTATACGAACCGGTCCTGGACCTCTCCTAGGTCGACTCAGCCTCAAATGAGTACCTGGTGTGGTGTGTAACCATCGCCACTGGGGAGACAAAGGCTCCCGGGCGTGGTGCTGACCACCCCACGCCTTTGTGTGCCGTGCCGGCCTTCATAGGTGCTCGTAGCGGTGGTGGAGGCGGTTGAGGTTGATGCGGTGGTTGTGGAGGTGGTGATGACAGAGAAGGTAGTGGTGGAGGAAGTGGTGGCCACGTGGTTGTGTGGTTGCCTGGGTGAGTGGTTGTCTGGTGATACGGTTGTGTGTACGTGTGTTGAACTTCCTTCGCACCGTACGTAGCCAATCGTGCTAATCAGAAGTGCGGGGGAAGGACAACAAACTAAACACAAAAAAGTGTTCCAAAGAGTTTTTTTTTATCTAGTTGATGATTTAAAGGTGCATAGCCCCAGTGGCTTCCTAATATCGGAAGGAAGAGCTTTCCAGACGGCCACAAGCCTATTTGAAAGCGCGCGATGTGACCGTCTTTGTTCAACTGAAGTGTAGTGTGGTCGCGTGGATGCACGGGTGTGTGGTTGCCTGTTTGCATGGTTACATGGTTGTGTGGTTGTGTGGTTTCGTGCTTGCCTGATTGCGTGCTTGCCTGGTTGCGTGGTTGCCTGGTTGCGTGGTTGCCTGGTTGCGTGGTTTCGTGGTTGCCTAGTTGTGTGGTTTCGTGGTTACCTGGTTGTGTGGTTGCGTGGTTGGCTGGTTGTGTGGTTTCGTGGTTACCTGGTTGTGTGGTTGCGTGGTTACCTGGTTGTGTGGTTGTGTGGTTTCGTAGTTGCCTGGTTGTGTGGTTTCGTAGTTGCCTGGTTGTGTGGTTGTGTTGTTTCGTGGTTGCGTGGTTGCCTGGTTGCGTGGTTGTGCTGTTGTGTGGTTGCGTGGTTGCCTAGTTGTGTGGTTTCGTGGTTACCTGGTTGCGTGGTTGCCTGGTTGTGTGGTTGCCTGGTTGTGTGGTTGTGGTTTCGTGGTTGCCTGGTTGTGTGGTTTCGTGATTGCCTGGTTGCGTGTTGGTGGTGTACTCGCTGCCACTGGACGGGCCCTGCTCTCTCTCCGGGTCCCAGGCGCTGCGGGAGCTGGCGAGCGCTCACCCCCAGCTCACGATGCTGCAGCTCGGTGAGGCGAGACGCCGCAACTCCTCGGTGTCGTCTCTCACGCTGCAGTGTCCGCGTGACTTCTTGGTGTCCCTCTCACTCCTCAGCGTGTCTCCCCGGTGTCCCCCTCTCACTCCTCTGCGTATCTTCCACCGTGCAGGGGTAACGTTCTTGTCTCTCAACTCCTAAGTTGGATGTTCAACGTGGGCGACTTTCCGTGTGGAGTTCGCGTCTGTTCCCCACCCCCGTTCTGCGTGGGTTTCCTCTGCGTTCCCCGGTTTGTTTCCCCCTCCCTCCACAGATAAAGATAACGCACATTGCAACTTCCATTGGCCAAACATCCCAATGCTAAAAAAAAATTACCAGCAGCGGCATTGGCCGTTATTGCGTAACCCTTGGGCCAGGACCCTATTGAAGTCGAGCCCTGAGACTCGAGAGAAGCTTTCCCCGGGAGCCCTGGGCGGTCACGTCCAGCGTGTTTGGCCACCGGTCTTTTTTTTATCAGAATTTTTATTTAGACTGCAGGAGGAATCTGATGAGCGATGAAGCTTTTTTTGCAGACGTCCAGTAGGGGCGGAGGGAGTGGGATTGGTCGGGGGGGGGGGCGTCTGGAGCCTTCTCGCCTGCCACAGTCACCCCTGAGCCTGAGACGCATTGTCACCACCGTTGTACGTGGTGACAACCGGGAAAAGCCTCGCAGTTGAGGCTCAAGACTCGTGCTGAAGATGGCTCCTGCCAGCGTCTTCTTTCACAGATGTCCATGCGAGCGAGCGCGAGAAACGTCCCCCTCCCCGTCTCTCTCTCGTGCCCTTGGATGTCGTGAGGCTGCGATATCAGTCGCGCCGCGCTCGCAGTCGCGAGGCTGCCCGGACACGGCACGGGAATGTGGCCCAAAGAAACCCCAGCGAGGTTCAAAGAGCCTCGGCGAGATTCAGTGCAAGGCGCGGCCCGCGTCTTTCTACTCCCCATTACCTCTGGGAATCTCCGTGGGCCCCCCTCTGACCCTCTCCCGGCCCGGGTGGCTCTGTCCGCGAGACGCCCGCGTGGCGATTCCCCGAGCGCTGCGAGTGAACCCTTTTGTCCCGCTGCATCAGCCGTGCTTCTGTCTCGTTCAGTGTGTCACAGTGTGTGTGTCACAGTGTGTCATTGTGTCACAGTGTGTGTGTCACAGTGTCACAGTGTGTCACAGTGTGTGTCACAGTGTGTGTGTCAGTGTGTGTGTCACAGTGTGTCACAGTGTGTGTGTGTGTGTGTCACAGTGTGTGTGTCACAGTGTGTCACAGTGTGTGTGTGTCACAGTGTGTGTCACAGTGTGTGTGTCACAGTGTGTGTGTCACAGTGTGTCACTGTGTCACAGTGTGTGTGTGTGTCACAGTGTGTGTCACAGTGTGTGTGTCACAGTGTGTGCGTGTGTCACAGTGTGTGTGTCACAGTGTGTGTGTGTCACAGTGTGTGTGTGTGTCACAGTGTGTGTCACAGTGTGTGTGTGTGTGACACAGTGTGTGTATGTGTGACACAGTGTGTGTGTGTGTCACAGTGTGTGTCACAGTGTGTGTGTCACAGTGTGTCACTGTGTCAGTGTGTGTGTCACAGTGTCACTGTGTCACAGTGTGTGTGTCACAGTGTCACTGTTTCACAGT
The DNA here is from genome assembly GCF_965212315.1 of Lampetra planeri. NCBI lineage: Eukaryota > Metazoa > Chordata > Hyperoartia > Petromyzontiformes > Petromyzontidae > Lampetra > Lampetra planeri. The sequence continues at coordinate 9,206,616 of NC_136146.1, forward strand.
GTGTCACAGTGTGTCACTGTTTCACAGTGTGTGTCACAGTGTGTCACAGTATGTCACAGTGTGTCACTGTGTTAGTATGTGTCACAATGTCACAGTGTGTGTGTGTCAGTGTGTGTGTCACAGTGTGTCACAGTGTGTCACTGTGTGTCACAGTGTGTGTGTCACAGTGTCACAGTGTGTGTGTCACACAGTGTGTGTGTGTGACTACACACACTGTGTGTCACAGTGTGTGTAGTCCAGGAAGACAACCTCCTACCTCCTCGCGGTGCCGGACGGGCAACAGTGTCGTGGACAGTGCTGTGGGGGGAGGGCCAATGCCTCATTGGCCTCTCCCCTCATGGCGTCTGTGACCACCACAGTGGCTAAACGGGGGCTCTGGACGGGTGCAAGGGGCTGGTAACCCCTCCACCCTCAATTTATTACCACGAAACTACGAATTAAACATAAATCTGTAACAAATAAGCTTGTGCCGGAGGCCTCGGGGGGACAAACGTCTATGACGTCTCCTGGCCAAACCCCAATTGGCGGAGCCAGGAGATTGAATCTTCACCCTCGGGGCTCCTCCAGAAACAACGAAAAGCCACTACAGATGGCCACATGGAATGTTCGAACGCTCACTGTGGAGGAAAGGCTGCTACTCCTTTGTCGGGAGCTGGACCGGTACCACCTGGATCTCTGGCATTCAGGAGGTCCGGTGGACCGGTTCTGGCTCCTGCCACCATGAGGGGTGGACTCTCCTCTACTCGGGGCAGGGGACTGCCAAACAACAGGGTGTGGCTCTTCTTTTGAACAAAATAATGAAGAGGGCGTGGGAGCGTGGCGGTGAGGTGTGGGAAGCTGTAAGCCCCAGGATACTTTGGGCTCGCCTTCCCATCAACCGGAGGCGAGGAGTGGTGGTCGTGGTTACTTATGCCCCCACCGAAGACGAACATCCTTGGAGGGATGCAGGCAAAGCCGATGAGTCAGATGCCTTCTATGACCTCCTGTCACAGGTGCTGGCTAAAGTGGCCACTCGGGACAGAGTCATCTTGTTGGGTGACTTCAATTCCCGAGTTGGTCATGATGCTGGCACCTGGTCTGGAGTGACTGGAAGGCATGGGCCAGATCAGCTCAATAACAACGGTAGGAGGCTGCTAGATTTTTGTGCAGCCCATGGGCTTGTAATTACCAACACGCTCTTCCGGCATCGGCGCATCCACACACATCATGGATGCATGCCGGGTCCAAGCAAAAACATCTGCTGGACTACATAGTGACGGACCAGCGGATGCGAGCCCATGTCCTTGACACCAGGACCTACCGTGGAGCTGATCTGCCCTCTGACCATCGACTAGTCATCTGTAAGATGCGCCTGCCATTCTTCCACTCCGGTGGTGGGTGTACACCCAGGACCCCATTCCAACCTAAAGTGGCCTGGTCTCAGCTGATGAAAGTTGCAAGCGAGAATGTCATCATCGCTTGCAGCTGGGGTTGGCATTGTCCCCCACTCCTCCTGATGTCGAGGGTAAATGGGCGAGGTTTAGGACTGTGACTCATGCAGCGGCAATGGCTGCTTTGGGTACACGGTCCAGACCTCCCCAGAAACCCTGGCTGACAGAGGAGGTGTTCAGGTTAGTTGAAAAAAAGCGACAGGCCCACTCTCATCGGCTACAGCATCCCACGTCAGAGAATGAGGTTTACCGCAGCCTTCGCTCGGAGGTTCGGAGAGCCGTAAGGCGCTGCAAGGATGGGTGGTGGTCGTGGGTTGCTGAGGAGATAGAGTCTGCCTCAGTGGCCCGCGATCACAAATCACTATTTAACTCCATCAAAAAGGTAACCTGCAGCACCACACCTATTACCATCATTAGGGGAAAAACGGTGATCCAATCTCCGACCCCCAGGAACAGGTTTGCAGATTTGCTGAGCATTTCTGTGAGGTCCTGGGGGAGGGGAAATCCCTCAGCCAGGAAAACATCATGGCACAAAGTGGGGATAACCCTGCTGAGGCTGCGGTGCCTCAAATATTGGAAGAGGTCACCCCCTGTGATTGGCTGGCTGAGGTGCCATCTGTTGAGGAAGTACTGCAGGCGATCCAGAGTCTGAGACCAGGAAAAGGCTCCGGGCAGAGATGATCTCCCAAGCGAAATGCTGAGGGAGGGTGGCGTTTGTGCACAGACTGCCCTATATGACATCATAACAACAGTCTGGGCCACTGGACGGGTTCCGCAGAATTGGAAGGATGCCCTGGTGGTCCCCCTCTTTAAGAAGGGGGACCGCACAGACTGAAACAACTACAGGGGCATCTCACTCCTCAGTGTGCCGGGAAAGGTTCTGGTAAGGATTGTTCAACATCGTCTTGCTAGGCACGCTGAGGAGAGGTTTGCGGAGCCCCAATGCGGTTTCAGTAAAAGGTGGTCCTGTACAAATGCCATATTTTCTGTCCGTCTGCTACAGCAGAGATATAGGGAATTCCAACAAGACCTACATCTCTGCTTTATTGACCTGGTCAATGCCTATGATACCATCAGTAGGCCTGGGCTCTGGGTTGTTCTTCGTGCTTTCGGAATCCCTGACCCTCTGCTCACGATCATTAAGGACCTTCATGATGGTGAGCGGGCCCGGGTAAAACTACGTGGCTGGGAGTCAGAGCCTTTCCCTGTACACCTTGGGGTGCGACAGGGATGTCCTCTGGCTCCCACATTATTTAACATCTATTTTGACTGCGTAGTTCGTGAAGCCTTCAATAGCTGTACTGGGGGAATTTCCATTTGGTACAGATATAATGGGAGGCTGATCGACGCCCGGGTGCGATCAAGGGATGGCTCCCTATTGGTCAACCACGTTATGTATACCGATGATTTGGTAATAGCTGCTCATTCAGAAGAGGAGTTGGAGACGCTGCTGCTGAGACCGGAGCGTGCCACTAAGAGGTGGGGCCTTACCATCAGCCCCACCAAAACTAAGCACCTGCCTGGGTATTTTGTACCATCGGACACTCCACTCCCACAACTCCCAATTGGTGATGGGGCAGTAGTGGAGAGAGTGGAGAGTTTCCCATACCTGGGCAGTGTGCTTATGACCGGCTCCAGTTTAACAGCAGAGGTCTCACTCCGAATCAGTCAAGCGGCAATATCTTTTCATCGGTTGATTGACGCTGTGTGGAAGCTACCTGGACTGTCGCTCCGCACGAAGCTTCAGGTCTTCTCGGCCACAGTCATTCCCTCCCTTTTCTACGCTTGTGAAACGTGGACCCCTCTAATGGAGCATTTTCGCCGTTTGGAAACATTTAGGCTGGCCTGCCTACGATCCATCCTGGGTTTAACCAGGCTGGATTGTGTGAGGAGCTCACAAATCCTTGAAAGATCTGGGCAAAGTCCCATCGGTGAGCTCCTCCGGCAGGCAAGGCTGCGTTGGCTGGGTCATGGAGCCCGCATGCCCAGCCACCGCATTCCTAAACAGCTTTTGTTCGGCCGGATCGAGGGGGCTAAACGGGCGCGGCACGGGCTAGAGAAGAGATGGAGTGATGTGGTACAGGAGGACGTGGAGCTGAGTGGACTTGCCGATGACTGGTACCAGCGGTGTCAAGATCGGCCTCTGTGGAGGAGGCTCGTGAAGGACGCTACTGGGCAGTTGGAGGCAGTCGCCCTCCAACAACAACGGAGGGCGGAGGAGCGACGCTCACAACAACGAGCGGAGTGCCGGGTGGCTAAAGCACAGCAAGTTGGTACAGTAGGGGGCACAGGTGGTGCATCAGCCAGTCATCTCGGTCATCTCGGTCAGTCGACCCGTGGCACCTGGGTCTGCCCCGTGACCCCCTGCCAGCGGGCGTTCGACACTTCACGTGGCCTCAAGGTGCACATGGCCTGGCACAAGCGTCGTGGTGACATCAACGCCACTTAGTGGCGAATGGCGGTTGTTGTTGTTGTTGTTGTGTCACAGTGTCAGTGTGTGTGTCACAGTGTGTCACAGTGTCACAGTGTGTGTGTCACAGTGTGTGTGTCACAGTGTGTGTGTCACAGTGTGTGTGTCACAGTGTGTGCGTGTCAGTGTGTGTGTCACAGTGTGTGTGTGTCACAGTGTATATGTGAGCCGGAGTGGCCACTGTGAACAATTACGGTACACACACGGAGGTGGGCGGTCGTGCAGATGCACAGGCGTCCCCTCTCATCCCCTCGTGCCCTCGCCTCCGTGACCCCCTCTGCCCCTGGAGAGGTGACTTCGCAGGAGAGTGTGGCCGCTCTGGCGCTCGCCGTGGAGAAGGCCTTGGCAGGGGAGGGGTTGAACGTGCTCATCAACAATGCGGGCGTGGAGCTGATGGCCCCGCTGGGAAGCGTCAAGGCCGAGGACATGACGCGCAACTACAACGTGGATGTGGTGGCGCCGCTCATGATCACGCAGGTGCAGCGTCCGCACCTACCGCGAGAACACCGACCATGCGATATGGAGGACTGCAGAACTTGGGCAATTGTTGGCGCCAGCTTGCGGCGTTGGTGCCTTCCCGCTCCGCCTGTGGTTCCTCTTCACCTCTCTTCAAGTCGATTTCGCTCCACGTTAACGGGCGAACGCTGCGCGCGTTACAAGCTGATATTTTTATTTCAAATGTTTATCGCCGGTTCCGGCTGCCTTTTTCCTCGCTTTTCTCTGCGGTTCCCAGCGTCTCCGCATGGAACGGCTGTGCGCGGCGTTGCGAATTCTCGAGCAGCGTTCGCGAGCCGCGTGCGAATGGCGCCGACGAAGGGCAGTCGGAAGCAAATCCATCGGCTAGGTCAGTTTTTGAGTAGAAGAATGAGGATCGACTCTACGATTGAGGTCCTTCAATTTGCCAAGAAATGTAGTTTGTCGACAGCCGGCCACGCTGCTGCCCGGGTGCCGTGCACCGGCTTCACGCACCGGAGGGGGACAGGGCCGAGCTCCTCACGGGCGGCTTCCCAGCGTCGCACGTTCACTCACCTCCACCCCCCCCACCCGACCAGGCCCTGCTCCCACAGCTGCGCATCGCCGCTGAGCGGAACAAGGCCGAGCTGCTGGGCTGGGGTCGCGCCATCGTCGTCAACATCTCGTCCATGATGGGCTCGCTGCACTTCGCTGCGTTGGCGCCCACGGGCGAGTGGGGCTACTCCTACCCGGCTGCCAAGGTGCGCCGCACAACGCCCATGAGCGCGGGGAGCGGTGGCGTAAGCGCTTAGTGCGCCACGGTACGAACCCATCCAGCCGAGTTCGATCCCCTCTCACGAATATTTGAACCGGTCCCCGGACCTTACCTAGCTCGACTCAAACGAGTGCCTGGTGCGGTGTGTAAATATCGCCACGAATGGAGACAAAGGCAGCGGGGTGTGGTGGCGGCCACCCACTGCTTCGTGTGCTTCTCACTAACAGCGCTTTCCTCAACAGTCTATTGAAGTTTAACTGGGGATCTTTGTCTTTGTGTGCGCACAATGCGGTCGTGTGCTGTGAACACTCTGCTCCGTGCGCGAGCGCAGGTGTGTACCATACACTGGGTGTTTGTTAGGGGCATGTGTGCGTGCAGAGTGTTCACGCGCGTGGACGCGCGTGATGCAGTGCCAGCCTGGAGTGTGATCCGCCTCGGGAGAGCCAATCCCTCACCCAGATTAATTATCCGAGCTGTCTGCTGTTACGCGGTTGAACGTGTATACAAACGCAACAACGCCCGGTACCACACCAACGAGCACAGGTGCCGATTCCCCAACTGTCCGCTCAAATCTGGGTCAAACCCAGACAGGAGGTATTGCCATCCCCACTGATCCGATCTGCTCACGAGGGACTACATTTCTGAGATTCCTGACACCCGGTTCGTCCAGTTCTGACAATCGAGCCCCACACCTCATGCCCTTCATTGCCCAAGCTTTGACACAAATCCTTGTTTGCTTGTCAGCCCTGCAGTCACCCTATTAAACCATTTACTAAACAAGTTTTGTCTTGTACCAGGTGAGGCCCCACTCAGCTGCTGCATAGCTCCTTTTCGGAAGCGACCTGGTCACAATTGGTAGCTCAACGAAGTGGCTCACGATCACGTGGAAATGTACAGCAGCTCAGATACAATCTGAGCGTAATAGAAAGTTTACAATAACAATATCAATGACTCTAGAAATTCCAATGAATTGAAGAACTATGATAAAAGCGAATAATAATAATTGTAGAGTAATCCAATCAGACAACAGAATTGTTTTTTTAATTCTTAAGTTACAGGGAAAGCCTGCAAGTATAAATCGATGAGTTGTAAGACGGTGATTTAAAAAGTGAAACGGACTCGGAATCCCGAATGGGCAAGACGACCGCTCGCTCGCCCGCCCGCTCCCTGCCCTCGATAACCCCGACATGAAAACCGCTCGCCAGCGTCGCGGCGGAGACCACAACGACGACGAACAACGCAGATGGGTCAGGCGCTACCCCTCCTGGCCAAGCGCCGTTTACCCGTCGGCCACACAGACGTCTGGGAGAGTGCAGCAGCAGCGGTGGTGGTTCAACGCAAACTCAAACTCAGCTGACCCTTGGGAGAGAGAGGTGGTGGCCCAGAGCCGTGCTGCAGTTGTGCCCCCCTCCTCACTCCCCGCCCCCTCCCCCACCACCCCCTACCCCCCGCCCTTTCCTGCCCCCCCCCCAGGCCGCCCTCAACATGGTGACGCGCTGCCTGCTGCGTGACCTGCAGACCTCGGGGGTGTTTGTGGTCAGCGTGGACCCGGGCTGGGTCAAGACGGACATGGGCGGCCCAGAGGTAGGGACCCTCGCAGGAGCTCGCTCCGGATGGCCGCAAACCTCAAAGCTCCGCGCCGGCACCGTCGTGAGCTCACAACGGTGGCTAGGAGATGTTAACTACCTCGCGTGGTATGCAGGAGGTCGTGGGTTCGATCCCGACCCTGACACCTGCTGTTTATTTTGAGTTTTAGTCTCTCTCTCATCACGCTGGCTAGAAGATGTTAACTACCTGGCCTGGTATACAGGAGGTCGTGGGTTCGATCCCGATGCTGACGTTTGTTGTATATTTGGAGTTTGCGTGTTTCTCTCTCTCCGTGGTCATGTGGATTTTCTCCGCGTCCTCCGGTTTTTTTCCCTCCACATTTAGACTCGAAATGCGTTTCGAGAATTTGGCTGCTAAACATTTCCACGTAATGATAAGCCGCCACTTCGTTGAGCTATCATTTATGGCCAGATCGATTTTCAGTGGGCCTGACCTGATTAAATAAAACTTTATTTTGCAAGAACTCGATGGTTGCTTCCGCACAATGTAACTGCTGTTGGTCAAACATCCCAATGATGTAAAAAAGTGACCTGCAAATTAGTCAATTGGGATTACAACGCAGCAGCAGCATCGCCGCCACCCCATACTGCGAAAATTCGGCAGGAGCTTCTTGAAAAAGAGTGTCGAGGCTCGGTGAGGTATTCCTGGGAAACAAGGATAATGATAAATTATAAAAAATCAAACTGAACGATTTTTTTTTATTTTACCAGGTAAGGCCCAACTGAGGTGCCATGTGGCTCTTTTTCAGAAGCGACTCCCGACTATCGCAAATGATAGCTCGACGAAGCGGCTTATCATCATGTGGAAATTTATAGCAGCCAATACTGTAAACGCGTGATGTTGCTTCTAAATGTGGAGGAATATAAACGGAGGACCTGGAGAAAAATCCACACGACCACGGGGAGGGAAAGAGAGACACGTAAACTCCAAATACAGTATATAGCATACAGCAGGCGTCGGGGGTCGGGATCGAACCGACGACCTCCTGCATACCAGGCGAGGTAATGAACATTTTGCCACCGTGACGATAATAATAATCATTGGGTGTATGTATTTGGACACCTCCAGCCCCACTCCCGCACGGCCCATGCCCCCGCGTCGGCCTCGGATTTTTCCCAAAACCACATAGACGAGCAGAGGCGGACATCCTGCCCTGCTCCTGACTCGTGCACCCACGTGGGTTCTATACGGAGCTGTCCATCGTCGGTCTCGGCCACGGCCAAAGCCGCTCCAACAAATAATTCCACAGCGGGCCGACTCACATTCACTGCGTGTCATTCGATTCACAACGTGGCAGATGGACAATCAGACAGACGAACGGATGGATGGATTCACAGCCAGGCAGACGAGCAGACAGTCATGCAGGCAGGCAGATGGATGAATGAACAGGCTTGCAGGCAGACAGACAAGCAGACAGTTGGGCAGGCAGACAGACGGATGGACAGGCTGAAAGACAGTCTGATGGATGAACGAGCAGGCAGACAGCTCCCGGCCAGGTCGGGCGGGGAGGAGCCGGCGACGAGGAGCGCCGCGTTTGTTGCGCAGGCCCCGCTGACGCCGCAGGAGAGCGTCGCGGGGATGCTGCGCGTCCTCGCCACCCTCACGCCGGAGGAGAACGGAGGATTCTACGACCACGAGCACAAACCCGTGGCCTGGTGAAGCCGCCCCCCCTCCCCCGGGGCCGGGGCCACTGGCGGCCCACCACCGGGGCTGATGGAGCTGGCCGGTGCGCGCCGGTGGGGGATGCCGGTGAAAAACACCGCAAAATTCACGGGCAAACGCCGGGTTTGTCGGCAGCGTGCCGCGTTTAACATACATTTTGAATGCATTACCATTACGTTAGGCTGTCTGTAATGCATACGAAATGCGCAGTGATAAATAATGTAGCCTATATGTAATGCGTGTATTACAAGCAATGGAGTGTTACGCAGCACACTTACTGCGTGCGTACTGGCAACTTTTTAAAACTCGCTTTAAATCCTGGTGGCTGTAAAAACGCGGCTAGACTGTGCTGAAACCCGCAATAAATGTGAACATTGTACACCTACGTGGAGTGGGATTGCAGAGGCGTGCCGGGATTGGTGGGTCTCCAATGAGGTTGAATCCAGGACACCATTGTTATGAAATCTGTGCGCAATTATCGTGTTCCCACCACGTACAGAACAAGGTTACCTCAGTCGGCCACGGGCGGGGGGTGGGGGTACTGAGGGGGTGACTGGCGCAATGGTGACGAGGTGTTAACTTTCTCGCCTGGTATGCAGGAGGTCGTGGGTTCGATCCTGACCCTGACGCCTGCTGTACATTTGGAGTTTGCGTGTCTCTCCCCGTGGTCGCGTGGATTTTTGTAATTTTCCCCTACATAGCAGCTCAGTGGGCCTTACCTGGTAAAATAAAACAGTGAATAGTTTACTTATCATCATCATGTGGATATTTATAGCAGCAGCCAAATACTCTAAACGCATGACGTTGATTCTAAATGTGGAGGAAAAACCGGAAGACCTGTAGAAAAATGCACGCGACCACGGGGAGAGAGATATGCAAACTCCAAATACACAGCATGCAAACTCCAAATACACAGCAGGGTTGGGATCGAACCCACGACCTCCGGAATACGAGGCGAGGGAGTTAAAATCTCGCCACCGGCTCGGGGCGTGGTGGGTGAGAAGGGCATAAAAAACCCAGCATTAACGACAGGAATCAAGAACACCGTGAGATGATAGTTTAACAGATGGGCTATTGGCACATCCGATTAGCACGGTTGGCTACGTTCGGTGCACGAGAGATGTTCAACACGCCTATGTACATTTACTCGAGACACCGCAATCAACACTCGGGTTTTGCACCCTCCACTGCTCTTGCTGCAAAACTGCACAGAAGCGCAGCGGCACAACTTCCTTGGAGTTTCACTTTTCGGAGCGCCGTCTCGCTATCTTTAGACATCTCGGGCGTCCAGAAGACCTGTCAACCATGCCGATCCTCTCGCACGGCCCAATAGCAACGCCTGACGACGCTCTCAGCCGTGTCACCACCTCATCCACTGCCTCTGCAGCCCATCGTTGACTCCTGCGCAGCATAGCACGGGCCGATCTGTGGGCTCATATCAAAATGGATTCTTCCTTGAAGAATGGATCTCGTCTCTCCCACACACGGCCACTCAGTCTCCCTCGAAAAGTCCTCTCTCCTTGATACCAGTTACAGAATATGGGCCGTACCATTTTCATGATCTTCGCGAGGGGTCTTTATTTTCCAGTAAAAACCATTCCCACTCTTACGAGGGGTGCTTTATGGGTCAATCCATTCCCTTGTTTTACACTGATATGGATATATTTACAATAACTCTGATACTAAGTCCCATATTTTCACATCCATCTGCGATCGCTCATCTTCTTCCACGCACTCTCACCTGCGGGAATTCCCATCGAGTACGAGTGGTCGACTCTCTCTCACGCTCACTCCTCGGGCGAGTAAGAGTGGTTGACCCGGCCGGGCAGCTGTGCTGCGTTCAAAGTCACGCCGTCTTTGGGTGGCGACTGGCGTCCGTTTTCTGATTCGTCGGCGAGATCACGTGACGTCCGAGGCCGCTGCTCCCGATTGGCCGCGTCAGCATGAGGTCCGGGGATCCCGCTCGGCAGTGGTGACGTCTTCTCAGCAATCGTCTGGACGGGGCGGACGGCAGAGCCGACGGTTTAAATCGTTGGCCAAGACCCGCGTCCTAGGCCTGTCAATGTCTAAGCAGTTCACCGGCACCGCTTCGAGCAATCCTAGCCACCGAAGCGGCGACAGCGAATGTCAAAACTGGCCTGGGATTTCAGTTGAGGCGCCGCCGCTTCCGAAATTGTGCACTCCCAGAAGGCCACGTGGCTGATGAGATGTGTAAAACATACTTTTACTTTTTCGTGTGGAGTGACAGACATGGCTGGTGGGGGGGGGGGGTGAAGTGCCTGCTGAGACAAAATGGGCATTTGGGGTAGCCACTGGTGGCTGGCCAGGGTATGGTGACCGGCAGACTCTGCCCAGTGGTGTAGCAAAGCAGCGCCTCCCTTCGCTACAAAAACGGCGCGAGTGCCGGATGATAATTACCAATCCTGGTTATTATGCTGAAGCGCACCTAGCCTGGCACGGGCCAGTTGTTGTCGCTGTCGCCGCATTTGCTCGGCGCTCCGCTGAGCAAAGTCGACGTTCAAACAACGCAAGTTCAACCCCCGATGAAGCCTGGGAAGCTGAATGGAGTTCGAAAGAACTCGCAGACAAACACCGCCTGGCCGTGAAAGACCCAACGCAGAAGTTTCTCCGTGGGTTTGATCTTCCGTGAAGCTGCTGAGCATCTGCTGCACAAACCCTGGCAGATGCGGATACCTGATGCACAAATGAAACGTTAAGAACTCTCCAGTAGTAGTGGTGCGACTGGTCATCCAGAGCAGAGACCGTACAACGTATAACAACGCAATGCCCCGAGATCCACAAATACGAAGAAGGAGATATTGCAGCGATGATGATGATGCTACTCGACTCCCCTACTGCTACTCCAAGTGTAGTCGTGTTGCTCTGCATCTACATCAGCAGCCATACGAGAGAAGAAGAAGATTGCCTATAGACTAACATTGCCATAATCTTACATTTTTCATTGTCTTACATTGCCCATACACTAACATTACCCACAGGTAAGTGCAAGGCAGTGGTACCGTGATGGAGGAGGCGTCGCAGTCGGCCCGGCGTGTGCGCGGCTGCCAATGGCACACGAGGCTGTCATTGTGCACGCTGTAGTCACGGTGGCCGAGCAGCCAGTAGGTTTTCATGACGCCCTTGCCCTGCGCACGCCATGCCACACCGCACCGCACGCGCCACACACCGCACGTCTCACACACTGCGATCACCAGCCACACGCACGGTGCGCCCCCGGCTCATCCAACAAGGAGGGTACGAACAACGTTGGTGAATTTTGGCATCTGCGCCGTTCTTCTAGTGCACAGCAGCTCTCGCCAATCAGCTGTGTTTCACAGACGGGTGCAGTGTGACAGTAGAGGGGAGCCGTGCTTGCTGTGTGTGTTATCCCGGGATCCTTTTTCTAAAATTGAAAAAATGTGGATGGACCGTGACGCTTGCACACGGTGGCCTACTACTTGTTTGGCGCCATGGTGGATAGGAGATGTTAACTCCCTCACCTAGTATGCATGAGGTCGTGGTTTTGATCTCGACCCTGACGCCTGCTGCATATATATTCTCTCCTTGTGGTCACGTGGATGTTTCTCTGGGTCCTCCAGTTTTTCCCTCCCCATTTAGAATCAACATCACGCATTTAGAGTATTTGGCTGCTAAAAATTGACACTTGATAAGGCACTTCGTTGAGCTATCAGGTGTGATAGCCAGGTTGCTTTTGAAAAAGAGCTGTATAGCTCATTGAGCCTTACCTGGTAAAATAAAAACTAGAGTGCACTCAATTATCTGCGTCTGTGATGGGGAGGTTTGCCGCGGATTATTCAAAATCGTGGAAAAACATTTCCGAGGATCTCTATGCCAGATACCACTAATATAGGTATACTTAAAAAAATACTCTTGATTAAGAACGAATACTAATGATAGACCGATCGATGTGCGTGCCCAGTGATAATAACACGTTCCTGCTCCCGCACAGAAGACTTGGCCCACTAAGTGGATGACAGCAGAGCCACGCCAATCAAAGTCAATCAAACTCTGCCACCCACAATTGTAAAGATATGGCAACTACTGTACTGTAGAGGCGATCGCGTGGATTTCGGATCAACCTGGAGCAACATATTTGTTCGTTTTAAGCACGTGCCTTGTAATAATCATTTCCAAGAATAACAATGTATAACTGTTATTAATATGAGTTTCAGGAAAAATCCACGCATTATTCATTCATGTCCAAATCTTTGGTGTGCAGTTAAACCGTAAACCAGATAAACCACACCTTTAACGTTCCACTGTAACGCAGGTGGCACGTTGCGTTTTATGGTGAATAGAGCCGCAGTATTACTACAACTGCTCCGAAAATTATTTTATATTAACCAGTGCGGCTTGCCACATTCTAAACCGCGGACTTCTGCTACGAGCCGGCGAACGCGCTACCGCTGGGCCGCGTAGCCGCTCGTCGCACACGTGCATTCGAAAGGCGCCTCCGAAGCATCGGAATCCTCGAGCTCCTCCTGCACCACGTGCGCCCACAGACCTTGACTTGGATCTCCCCACGTGGCTCCATGATGTACGCCTCGTCCCTGGACAGCTCTGCGTAGGTCGCCGAGCTGATGTGGATTTTCTGTGCTGAACAGGATTGTGGGGGAGAGAAACCGGAGCAACGTCTCGCGTGACGGTCAGGTCCCAGTGCTCACAGATTCACTCCGCTCGCTCCATTAGCTCGCCGGCGGTGGCCGGTTGACTTCATTTATTGAGGACTCAGCCTCGACCACACACCGATTATTTTGTCTCTTCCACCACGCTGAGTTCATCTACCACACTGCAGCTCACGAAATCTCACCCACTCCGCTCATCGACTCACTCGCCCACTCACTCTCCCACTCACCCACCCACTCATGCACATACCCACTCACTCATTCCCACTCACTCACGCACTCACCCACTAACTCATGCACTCACCCACGCATTCACTCACTTTGACCCACGCACTCACCACACTGGAGGTCACCTCACTTTTCTTTGACTGGACATCTCTAAAAAAAAGAGCTTCATAGCTCATTGGATTCCTCCTCCAGTCTAAATAAATATTCCAATCCCAAGTATTTGTTATTCTTCCCTCGCACTGCTCCACTTTGTACTTCTCTTCCATTTGCCTCGGCAACTCAACCTTGCTCAATGCAAGGGACGTGTCAACTCTCATCGTCTACCGCGACTTGGAGAACGCTGTTTGTTGCCGCGGGCAGCATGCAACGTTCTGGGCCATTTGATTTGGGCCAGCGCCCAGCAACCAACAACGGTATAACAATGAAGAGGAGAAAAGACGTTGTTACACGGGTGTGTAGACAATTGATCGAGGAGTAACGGAAAGTAATGCTCCAGGTAGGGGCAGGGCATCGGTTTAAAATCAAAAGGTAGGTGCCCGATTGGCCCCACAGGGGAACACCACGTGACCCTGGATCGTCAGATTTTGAGGGCATAAAAGGAGGGAGCGCTACGACGCGACCCCAGGCAGAGACCTCTCGGATCATCGTCCCTCTGACTCCCACAACGACCGTGCGACACCTTGAGTGCGTCTGCGAGGTGAGAAGTGGAGTGGGGGTACACTCAGGGATTGAATAAGGAAAGGTTAGGCGCTGCTCGTAGAATATTTACTCCAGGCTGCACAGGGCTTTTCTTTAGAGGCGCCATTAATAAACTTCAGTTCAGAAGATCGGTGTAGTGTGATTTCTGTGCATGTGGGTGAACTTCGGTGTGGTGTCTGTGATTTTTAGTGGAGCGACAAACGTGTGGGGGCAGGGTGCATGAGAGCGAGCGCGGGGCTGCAGGGTGTCGGCACAGGGTTGGGGTGTTTTTCCATCTTTTGGGCATTCCGCCAGGGAAAGTGCGAGCGGTTTATGATTCATGCATAGCGGCGAATGGGGGAAGTATGGGCATTGTGGGCCAGGTGGACGCCAACATAACCATCGGGGGGGTGTCGGCTTCAGGGACCGTGTTGATCTCTAGGTCCCTCGCGGTGCCCTGTTTGTTGGGGACTGATTTCCTGGCAAAAATTCCCATTCAAATAAGGATTGATCAAAACTGCATTGAATTACCGGGGGGGCGTAAAATTTCGTTCCTACCATCGCCATGGGGCCGGTCTGCCCCTGTTTGCCAGGTGCAAGCGCTGTCCGAGGTATCTGTTGACATTCCACCTGGTTCGCAGATGCTTATCCCGTTGAGATATCGGAAGCCAGTACCTGGCGTTGAGGGAGCGGCGGGGGTTCTGTTATCGCTGTCCACGGCTATAACGGGCGGCTCGGCGCTGGTTGGGGAACAAACAATTGTCCGGCCGGGCCAGCCCCCGTTCTTACAAGTGCTAAATGGGAGTGCAGAGAATGTGAGTGTCCCGGCCGGAACGGTTGTGGCTCACGCCACGACCGCGTTCACGACCCATGACAACCAGGTCTGCCGGGACATGGTAGGGGGGGTTTCGGGGCCAACGGGGCAGGATGACCGTTGGGTTGCCGAGTTATGCGGGGAGAATTCGTCCCTGACCAGGGAGCAACGGTCCGCGCTTCGCGCGCTGTTGCTAAGTTATTCCGACGTGTTCAGCTCGGATGATTTTGACTTGGGACGCACCTCCCTGCTTTCCCACCACATTGAGACGGGGGATGCCGCTCCGATTCGGTTGAACTCGCATCGGTTGAGCCCGACGGAGCTGGATCAGGTTCGCGGGGCAGTGGAGGACATGCTAGCCGCTGATATTATATCCCTAACTAACAGTCCATGGGGCGCGCCGGTGGTCCTTGTGAAAAAGAAGGATGGGAAACTGCGATTTTGCGTCGATTTTCGTAAATTGAATGAGGTGTCCGTCGTAGACGCGTACCCACTTCCGCGTATGGATGATTCCCTCGATGCCTTGTCTGGGGCGAAGTTTTTTTCAACATTGGATCTCTCTTCGGGATTCTGGCAGCTTCCCCTTGACGAGTCTTTGAGGGAAAAGACGGCTTTTCGCACGCCGCAGGGACTGTTTCAGTTTAATTGCCTTCCGATGGGCTTGAATGCGGCTCCAGCCACTTTTCAGCGGTTAATGGAGCTGGTGTTAACGGGTCTGCAGTGGGAGACATGTTTGATTTATTTAGACGATGTCATCGTCTTTAGCCGCACATTTGACGAACATTTGCAGAGATTGGAGACGGTTTTTGCTAGGATGCGCTCCGCAAATTTAAAATTCAAACCGAAAAAGTGTCACCTACTGCAACGATCCGTGCGTTATTTGGGACACAGTCAGTGCGGACGGTGTGGCCACGGACCCGGAGAAGACGGCGTGCGTCCGTAACTGGACGACCCCGGCCTCGGTTGGGGACGTCCATCGCTTCTTGGGGTTCGCCTAATATTATCACAGGTTCATCCCGAACTTTGCTATGATCGCTAAGCCCTTGCACCTCCTTACGAGTAAAGGTCGGAGGTTCAGTTGGGATCCGCCGGAGGAAGCGGCGTTTCAGGGCCTACGCGATCGGTTGGCGACGGCGCCGACATTGGACTATCCGGATTTCGATAGACCGTTTATTCTGGATACGGACGCTCGTGACACTGGGATTGGGGCCGTTCTGTCACAGTCCAGAGGCGGCGTGGAGCGCGTGGTAGCCTACGGTAGCCGTGTACTGTCCCCGGCAGAAACCCGCTACTGCATCACTCGCCGCGAATTATTGGCTATTGTCCATTATCTCCGCCAATATCGGCCGTATCTTTACGGCCGCTCATTTATTGTGCGCACGGACCATGCGGCTCTGCAATACACCCTGAGGGTTGACCAACCATCTGGCCAACTGGCACGATGGTTGGAGACCCTGCAGGAATTTTCATTCGACATACAATATCGGAAGGGGTCGCGTCACGCGAATGCGGACGCACTCTCCAGATTACCGCAGGGGTCCACTTGTGCTTGTGCGTCGGGTACCAATAGGTGTACGCCGGTTCAGCTACCTCCTCAGCCTGTCGTGTCAGCTGTCGAGATGCCTGGGGCTCCGGTGTGCCCAGGACGGGCCGATTGGGTTCTGAACCTGCCGCGCTCGGTATGGATTCGCGAACAATTGCTTGACGACTCGTTGGGGGCTTTACGGAGTCAGGCTGCGAAGGGAGCGGGGAAATTGCTGTCTGGTGGGACGCCGGGGGCCGCTCTCCGGGATGGGTTGCTCATGTGGAGAAAGGGATTGGATGACCACTGGCGTCTGGTGGTACCGTCGTTGCTACGGTACGAATTGATTCGGAATCTGCACGGCGACACTTTGTTACATCTCGGGGTGCAGAAGACTTTGTTAACATTACAGCGTGACTACTTCTGGCACGGTATGACGACGAATGTCGTCGGACACATTCAGGGCTTGTCCCGAGTGTGCCCGGCGGACGCCGCCTAAAAACCCTTACGTGCCGCCGGTGCAGTCTATACAAGTGTCTCGAATCAACGAGTTGGTGGCGCTGGATATTTTGGGACCTTTCCCGCCGTCCGCTAGGGGTAATAAATATTTGCTGGTCGGGGTGGAATATCTTTCACGCTGGCCGATGGCTTGGCCTTTACCCGACCAGTCGGCGGCGTCTATCACGGACACCTTCCTATTTGGATATGTGATGGACAAGGGGGCGCCGGAGCGGCTACTCACGGATCAGGGGCGAAATTTTTCTTCCAAATTGTTGCAGAAGTGTGCGCTGCTCTGGGAACCAAGAAGGTTCGTACGTCTCCTTACCACCCGCAGACGGATGGCATGGTGGAACGCCTTAATCGGACGTTGTCGGCCATGCTATGTCACACGGTTGACGAGAAACAAGCTGATTGGGACTTGCATATACCTGGGGTACTCTCCGCGTATCGGATGACGCTTCGTGCGTCCACTGGGTATTCTCCATTTTTTCTCATGTACGGCCGTGAGAATGTGCCGCCGGTGGAAGTACAGCTGAGTACGGGGGCGAAGGGTCCTGTTAAACCTCTCCCCGAATATATTCAGGACATGGTTCGACGCGTCGCCGAGGCACGGGAGGGGGCCCGGTTGGCTACTACCAAGGCTCAAGCGCGAAATGAGCGTTGCGCCCGACGCTCGACCGGTACATGCCCCTGGCGAGTGGGGGACATGGCATGGCTGCACTGCCCACAGGTGCGGCCGGGGACCTCCCCTAAGCTTCACAAACCATGGCAGGGGCCGGTTAAGCTTATTGAAGTCCATAACCCACAATCCGCACGGGTTCGGTTCGGATCGCGGTGCTGGTATGTTCATACGTCTAGGCTGAAGCCCTACGTGCTCCCGCGGACGGATGCGTCATCCCCTGATGTTGCCTTGCTGGTGTCTGTTGCGCCCGACGCACCTCTGCCCTTGCCTGTTGACTCTGCAAGCGCGCCTGTCGTGCCTTCTACAGACAAACCAGCCGTGACGCAGGCGGATGTGGCGAATCCCTGCTCTGGGTGGGCCTACCACGGCGATGGGGCCACTTGGCTGCGCTGCCCTTCCAACCCCACCACAGACACGGTTGCCGGAGACCCCGGACTTGGGTCTCCCTGGGGGACGGGACCTTGGCGTTGACGGGCCTCCAACAGCAGCGGGCGGTTCTACTCCCGTCGATCTTAAGACCCTGTCGCGTTCTCGGTCCGTGGGGGTACCGCCGCCCGTTCGGGACGGGCCGGCGACCCGCACGCCTTCCAAATCCCTTTCCTTTCGTTGATTGTTATTGTTCTTGTTCTTGTTAACGTTTTATACTCTCCGTTGTCCAGTGATGCCAGATGGTTCCAATATTGCTCGCATTATTTTTTTTTGTAATTGTTGCAGCCGGGGACGGCTGGGTTTTCATTAGGGGGGGGGGTAGTGTAATGCGAGCAAGGATTGAGGGGGGGTGGAGTCTGGGTCACGTGGGGAGTGGGTGGAGTTAGGGTCACGTGGGGGGAGAGGATTTAGGGAGAGAACCGGAAGGGGAAGAGGGAGTTGAGACGGAGTGAAATACGAGGAGGCCACGCTGGGCAAGACGGAGAGTGTGGCGCGGTTGCCACGCGGTGGGAGACGTCGACACCGACGGCCATCGGTGTCAGACGAAGAGAGCTAACGGGGCAGTGAGAGGCTAGCTGTGAAAGGGGCAGCAGTGATGCTAGATAGCGGGGCAGCGGTGTGGCTGCACGGATTGCCTGACGGGGCAGCAGTGAGACTTCATATTGGAGCAGCAGGGAGACTGCACAACGGAGCAGCCGAGGGCTGTGGAGAGGTCGTCGAGCGGGACGCGGGCCTGAGCGAGACGCCGTGGTACGGATATTCTACGAACCCAATAAAGGACAACGGAGATCGACATCTGAGAGAGAGTCCTTTATTACAATGGTAATGATTGTTACGATGGCGATGGTAATGATTGTTATGATGGTGATGGTAATGATTGTTATCATGGTGATGGTAATGATTGTTATGATGGCGATGGTAATGATTGTTATCATGGTGATGGTAATGATTGTTATGATGGCGATGGTAATGATTGAGTATATAGCGAGAGGCTAGCAGTAGAGAAGCTAGCAGAGTGTATAGCGAGAGGCTAGCTGTAGAGAAGCGAGCAGAGTGTATAGTGAGAGGCTAGCAGTGGAGAAGCTGGCAGAGTGTATAATGAAAGGCTAGCAGTAGAGAAGCTAGCAGAGTGTATAGTGAGAGGCAGTAGAGAAGCTAGCAGAGTGTATAGTGAGAGGCTAGCAGTAGAGAAGCTAGCAGAGTGTATAGCGGAAGGCTAGCAGTAGAGAAGCTAACAGAGTGGATAGTGAGAGGCTAGCAGTAGAGAAGCTAGCAGAGTGTATAGTGAGAGGCTAGCTGTAGAGAAGCTAGCAGAGTGTATAGTGAGAGGCTAGCAGTGGAGAAGCTGGCAGAGTGTATAATGAGAGGCTAGCAGTAGAGAAGCTAGCAGAGTGTATAGTGAGAGGCAGTAGAGAAGCTAGCAGAGTGTATAGCGAGAGGCTAGCAGTGGAGAAGCCAGCAGAGTGGATAGTGAGAGGCTAGCAGTAGAGAAGCTAGCAGAGTGTATAGTGAGAGGCAGTAGAGAAGCTAGCAGAGTGTATAGCGAGAGGCTAGCAGTGGAGAAGCCAGCAGAGTGGATAGTGAGAGGCTAGCAGTAGAGAAGCTGGCAGAGTGTATAGTGAGAGGCTAGCAGTAGAGAAGCTGGCAGAGTGTATAGTGAGAGGCTAGCAGTGGAGAAGCTAGCAGAGTGTATAGTGAGAGGCTAGCAGTAGAGAAGCTAGCAGAGTGTATAGTGAGAGGCTTGCAGTAGAGAAGCTAGCAGAGTGTATAGTGAGAGGCTAGCAGTGGAGAAGCTAGCAGAGTGTATAGTGAGAGGCTAGCAGTAGAGAAGCTGGCAGAGTGTATAGTGAGAGGCTAGCAGTGGAGAAGCTAGCAGAGCGTATAGTGAGAGGCTAGCAGTAGAGAAGCTAGCAGAGTGTATAGTGAGAGGCTAGCAGTGGAGAAGCTAGCAGAGTGTATAGTGAGAGGCTAGCAGTAGAGAAGCTAGCAGAGTGTATAGTGAGAGGCTAGCAGTAGAGAAGCTAGCAGAGTGTATAATGAGAAGCTAGCAGTGGAGAAGCTAGCAGAGTGTATAGTGAAAAGCTAGCAGTAGAGAAGCTAGCAGAGTGTATAATGAGAAGCTAGCAGTGGAGAAGCTAGCAGAGTGTATAGTGAGAGGCAGTAGAGAAGTTAGCAGAGTGTATAGTGATAGGCTAGCAGTGGAGAAGCTAGCAGAGTGTATAGTGAGAGACAGTAGAGAAGCTAGCAGAGTGTATAGTGAGAGGCTAGCAGTAGAGAAGCTAGCAGAGTGTATAGTGAGAGGCTAGCAGTAGAGAAGCTAGCAGAGTGTATAGTGAGAGGCTAGCAGTAGAGAAGCTGACAGAGTGTATAGTGAGAGGCTAGCAGTGGAGAAGCTAGCAGAGTGTATAGTGAGAGGCTAGTAGTGGAGAAGCCAGTAGAGTGTATAGTGAGAGGCTAGCAGTAGAGAAGCTAACAGAGTGTATAGTGAGAGGCAGTAGAGAAGCTAGCAGTGGAGAAGCTAGCAGAGTGTATAGTGAGAGGCAGTAGAGAAGCTAGCAGAGTGTACAGTGAGAGGCTAGGAGTAGAGAAGCTAGCAGAGTGTATAGTGAGAGGCTAGCAGTGGAGAAGCTAGCAGAGTGTATAGTGAGAAGCTAGCAGTAGAGAAGCTATCAGAGTGTATAGTGAGAGTTTAGAAGTGGAGAAGCTAGCATAGTGTATAGTGAGAGGCAGTAGAGAAGCTAGCAAAGTGCATAGTGAGAGGCTTGCAGTGGAGAAGTTAGCAAAGTGTATAGTGAGAGGCTAGCAGTGGAGAAGCTAGCAGAGTGTATAGTGAGAGTCAGTGGAGAAGCTAGCAGAGTGTATAGGGAGAGGCAGTAGAGAAGCTAGCAGAGTGTATAGTGAGAGGCTAGCAGTGGAGAAGTTAGCAGAGTGTATAGTGAGAGGCAGTGGAGAAGCTGGCAGAGTGTATAATGAGAGGCTAGCAGTAGAGAAGCTAGCAGAGTGTATAGCGAGAGGCAAGCTGTAGAGAAGCTAGCAGAGTGTATAGTGAGAGGCTAGCAGTGGAGAAGCTGGCAGAGTGTATAATGAGAGGCTAGCAGTAGAGAAGCTAGCAGAGTGTATAGTGAGAGGCAGTAGAGAAGCTAGCAGAGTGTATAGTGAGAGGCTAGCAGTAGAGAAGCTAGCAGAGTGTATAGCGGAAGGCTAGCAGTAGAGAAGCTAACAGAGTGGATAGTGAGAGGCTAGCAGTAGAGAAGCTAGCAGAGTGTATAGTGAGAGGCTAGCTGTAGAGAAGCTAGCAGAGTGTATAGTGAGAGGCTAGCAGTGGAGAAGCTGGCAGAGTGTATAATGAGAGGCTAGCAGTAGAGAAGCTAGCAGAGTGTATAGTGAGAGGCAGTAGAGAAGCTAGCAGTGTATAGCGAGAGGCTTGCAGTGGAGAAGTTAGCAGAGTGTATAGTGAGAGGGTAGCAGTGGAGAAGCTAGCAGAGTGTATAGTGAGAGGCTAGCAGTGGAGAAGCTAGCAGAGTGTATAGTGAGGGGGTAGCAGTGGAGAAGCTAGCAGAGTGTATAGTGAGAGGCTAGCAGTGGAGAAGCTAGCAGAGTGTATAGTGAGAGGCTAGCAGTGGAGAAGCTAGCAGAGTGTATAGTGAGAGGCTAGCAGTGGAGAAGCTAGCAGAGTGTATAGTGAGAGGCTAGCAGTAGAGAAGCTAGCAGAGTGTATAGTGAGGCTAGCAGTAGAGAAGCTAGAAGAGTGTATACTGAGAAGCAGTAGAGAAGCTAGCAGAGTGTATAGTGAGAGGCTAGCAGTGGAGAAGTTAGCAGAGTGTATAGTGAGAGGCAGTGGAGAAGCTGGCAGAGTGTATAATGAGAGGCTAGCAGTAGAGAAGCTAGCAGAGTGTATAGCGAGAGGCTAGCTGTAGAGAAGCTAGCAGAGTGTATAGTGAGAGGCTAGCAGTGGAGAAGCTGGCAGAGTGTATAATGAGAGGCTAGCAGTAGAGAAGCTAGCAGAGTGTATAGTGAGAGGCAGTAGAGAAGCTAGCAGAGTGTATAGTGAGAGGCTAGCAGTAGAGAAGCTAGCAGAGTGTATAGCGGAAGGCTAGCAGTAGAGAAGCTAACAGAGTGGATAGTGAGAGGCTAGCAGTAGAGAAGCTAGCAGAGTGTATAGTGAGAGGCTAGCTGTAGAGAAGCTAGCAGAGTGTATAGTGAGAGGCTAGCAGTGGAGAAGCTGGCAGAGTGTATAATGAGAGGCTAGCAGTAGAGAAGCTAGCAGAGTGTATAGTGAGAGTCAGTGGAGAAGCTAGCAGAGTGTATAGGGAGAGGCAATAGAGAAGCTAGCAGAGTGTATAGTGAGAGGCTAGCAGTGGAGAAGTTAGCAGAGTGTATAGTGAGAGGCAGTGGAGAAGCTGGCAGAGTGTATAATGAGAGGCTAGCAGTAGAGAAGCTAGCAGAGTGTATAGCGAGAGGCTAGCTGTAGAGAAGCTAGCAGAGTGTATAGTGAGAGGCTAGCAGTAGAGAAGCTAGCAGAGTGTACAGTGAGAGGCTAACAGTAGAGAAGCTAGTAGAGTATATAGTGAGAGGCTAGCAGTGGAGAAGCTAGCAGAGTGTATAGTGAGAGTCAGTGGAGAAGCTAGCAGAGTGTATAGGGAGAGGCAGTAGAGAAGCTAGCAGAGTGTATAGTGAGAGGCTAGGAGTGGAGAAGTTAGCAGAGTGTATAGTGAGAGGCAGTGGAGAAGGTGGCAGAGTGTATAATGAGAGGCTAGCAGTAGAGAAGCTAGCAGAGTGTATAGTGAGAGGCTAGCTGTAGAGAAGCTAGCAGAGTGTATAGTGAGAGGCTAGCAGTGGAGAAGCTGGCAGAGTGTATAATGAGAGGCTAGCAGTAGAGAAGCTAGCAGAGTGTATAGTGAGAGGCAGTAGAGAAGCTAGCAGAGTGTATAGTGAGAGGCTAGCAGTAGAGAAGCTAGCAGAGTGTATAGCGGAAGGCTAGCAGTAGAGAAGCTAACAGAGTGGATAGTGAGAGGCTAGCAGTAGAGAAGCTAGCAGAGTGTATAGTGAGAGGCTAGCTGTAGAGAAGCTAGCAGAGTGTATAGTGAGAGGCTAGCAGTGGAGAAGCTGGCAAAGTGTATAATGAGAGGCTAGCAGTAGAGAAGCTAGCAGAGTGTATAGTGAGAGGCAGTAGAGAAGCTAGCAGAGTGTATAACGAGAGGCTAGCAGTGGAGAAGCCAGCAGAGTGGATAGTGAGAGGCTAGCAGTAGAGAAGCTGGCAGAGTGTATAGTGAGAGGCTAGCAGTAGAGAAGCTGGCAGAGTGTATAGTGAGAGGCTAGCAGTGGAGAAGCTAGCAGAGTGTATAGTGAGAGGCTAGCAGTAGAGAAGCTAGCAGAGTGTATAGTGAGAGGCTTGCAGTGGAGAAGCTAGCAGAGTGTATAGTGAGAGGCAGTGGAGAAGCTGGCAGAGTGTATAATGAGAGGCTAGCAGTAGAGAAGCTAGCAGAGTGTATAGTGAGAGGCTAGCTGTAGAGAAGCTAGCAGAGTGTATAGTGAGAGGCTAGCAGTGGAGAAGCTGGCAGAGTGTATAATGAGAGGCTAGCAGTAGAGAAGCTAGCAGAGTGTATAGTGAGAGGCAGTAGAGAAGCTAGCAGAGTGTATAGTGAGAGGCTAGCAGTAGAGAAGCTAGCAGAGTGTATAGCGGAAGGCTAGCAGTAGAGAAGCTAACAGAGTGGATAGTGAGAGGCTAGCAGTAGAGAAGCTAGCAGAGTGTATAGTGAGAGGCTAGCTGTAGAGAAGCTAGCAGAGTGTATAGTGAGAGGCTAGCAGTGGAGAAGCTGGCAGAGTGTATAATGAGAGGCTAGCAGTAGAGAAGCTAGCAGAGTGTATAGTGAGAGGCAGTAGAGAAGCTAGCAGAGTGTATAACGAGAGGCTAGCAGTGGAGAAGCCAGCAGAGTGGATAGTGAGAGGCTAGCAGTAGAGAAGCTGGCAGAGTGTATAGTGAGAGGCTAGCAGTAGAGAAGCTGGCAGAGTGTATAGTGAGAGGCTAGCAGTGGAGAAGCTAGCAGAGTGTATAGTGAGAGGCTAGCAGTAGAGAAGCTAGCAGAGTGTATAGTGAGAGGCTTGCAGTGGAGAAGCTAGCAGAGTGTATAGTGAGAGGCTAGCAGTGGAGAAGCTAGCAGAGTGTATAGTGAGAGGCTAGCAGTAGAGAAGCTAGCAGAGCGTATAGTGAGAGGCTAGCAGTAGAGAAGCTAGCAGAGTGTATAGTGAGAGGCTAGCAGTAGAGAAGCTAGCAGAGTGTATAATGAGAAGCTAGCAGTGGAGAAGCTAGCAGAGTGTATAGTGGAAAGCTAGCAGTAGAGAAGCTAGCAGAGTGTATAATGAGAAGCTAGCAGTGGAGAAGCTAGCAGAGTGTATAGTGAGAGGCAGTAGAGAAGCTAGCAGAGTGTATAGTGATAGGCTAGCAGTGGAGAAGCTAGCAGAGTGTATAGTGAGAGACAGTAGAGAAGCTAGCAGAGTGTATAGTGAGAGACAGTAGAGAAGCTAGCAGAGTGTATAGTGAGAGGCTAGCAGTAGAGAAGCTAGCAGAGTGTATAGTGAGAGGCTAGCAGTAGAGAAGCTGGCAGAGTGTATAGTGAGAGGCTAGCAGTGGAGAAGCTAGCAGAGTGTATAGTGAGAGGCTAGCAGTAGAGAAGCTAGCAGAGTGTATAGTGAGAGGCTAGCAGTAGAGAAGCTAGCAGAGTGTATAGTGAGAGGCTAGCAGTAGAGAAGCTAGCAGAGTGTATAGTGAGAGGCTAGCAGTAGAGAAGCTGGCAGAGTGTATAGTGAGAGGCTAGCAGTGGAGAAGCTAGCAGAGTGTATAGTGAGAGGCTAGCAGTAGAGAAGCTAACAGAGTGTATAGTGAGAGGCTAGCAGTAGAGAAGCTAGCAGAGTGCATAGTGAGAGGCTAGTAGTGGAGAAGCTAGCAGAGTGTATAGTGAGAGGCTAGCAGTAGAGAAGCTGGCAGAGTGTATAGTGAGAGGCTAGCAGTGGAGAAGCTAGCAGAGTGTATAGTGAGAGGCTAGCAGTAGAGAAGCTAACAGAGTGTATAGTGAGAGGCTAGCAGTAGAGAAGCTAGCAGACTGTATAATGAGAAGCTAGCAGTGGAGAAGCTAGAAGAGTGTGTAGTGACAGAGAAAGGTCACTACTGTGTCGGCCCGTACGAAGGCTGGGGGCCCCAAGGGGGTGCCTGGGGGGTCGCGTGGTGGAGGGATCCGGACCCTCCCAGAGGTGGGGGAAGTGAGGCGTGTCCTGGGAAGGGAGGCGTGGCCTGAAGAGAGCCAGCCACGCCGGGGCGGAGCCAGCCACGCGAAACCAAATATAAGCGTGGTGTGAACGCAGAGCGAGGCTGCTGTTGTACTGTACTCCAAGGTGAAGACATCTTCGGTCGTCAAGTCCCGAGTCGTCGTCCTGGGCCAGGCAGGCCGTTGCCTGCCTGGTCCAGTCTGTGTCGTGTTCCAGAGTGTTAGTGAGTTGAGGAAGGTGGTCACCACCTCATGTAGAGTGTTATATTATTTATCGTTTAATAAATAGTGTTGCCTCCAAGTTGCGTGTGTGTGCACCTAATTTGAACCTACTACATTTGGCGTCAGAAGTTGTGGAAATATAAATATTGCTAGGTGTTATCCTAGGGAAGTAAAATGGGCACACGAAAAACAAAGACAAAACTCATCTGGACGCCTTCGTACGACGGGGATGGTGTGACGACCATCCTTCGGACAGCCCCGGGGATGGCAGCCCCGGTGACAGAGGGAGAGAGATGGCGCTGCACGCGGAGCGGCGGGACTGTCATCGCACCGCTGCTTCGCCGCCATCGGGAACGGAGCGATGGAGCCGCGGGGAGAGGACACCGTCGTCTCTGCGGGGGCTGGCGGGGGGAGGCCCAGGCATGCGGGCCACGCGGTGGGGCCGACAACTCGGTGGCTGATCGTGGCGCGGTTCCCGCCAAAACGTCGCTCCCGCCAACTCGAGGGCTGGTCGGGGCGCGGTTCCCGCCAAAACGCCGCTCCCGCCAACTCGAGGGCTGGTCGGGGCGCGGTTCCCGCCAACTCGAGGGCTGGTCGGGGCGCGGTTCCCGCCAAAACGCCGCTCCTGCTGCCGAAATGCCGCTCCCGCCGAAATCAACGCCTGCAGAGGGGGAGTTCCAGCCTTCTGCTCGAGCGCGAGAGGTGGATGGGTTCGCAAGAGCAGGCCGTGTTCACCATGAAAGATTCTTCGGGCCGTTCCAGTGCTCCACCTTGCCGCCCTCCGCTATTCACAGTTTGCCAGGCGAGTCGTGACATGACAAGCACCCGGCCCCAAGAAAAATAATAATAATCTTCACCCATCTTACGTGCGCCGGGTTGCGATCGCGTGTGTTTTTTTTTAACTCGCTGGTTTGCGGAGCGTGTTCGTCCGGTTGTGTGCGTGATAAAGTGACGCGGCGACCATGCGGGTTTCTGCTTGTAACAAGTGTTGTTGTTAAATACGGCGTCGAGATCGGTATCTTCTGGGTGTAGTTAATGATTAATTCGTGTTGGTGTCCCGAGCTCCGTTGATATCCTGTATGTTGCAGTGTTAATGACTCGTGTTGTTACATCGTTTTGTTGCGAAATCGCCGTTGTTATTGTGTATACTGTATGGAGTTTCGCTCGTGATTGCCACGTGTAACTGTAAGAAACTTTGATCGTCATTGTTGCCAAGGTACAGACCGTATGGAGCTTTGCTTGGAATTGTTAACAGTGTATGGAATTTTGGGTACTTGCTTGTGATTATTTACTATGTACGGATTGTCTGGAGTATTGATTGTGTGTGTTGCCATGTGGGGACTGGATGGAGCATTGCGCCAAATGATTCACTGTACGAATTTCATATACTGCATATACTGTATTAATCAATTTGGCGATTCTTGGGGTTTGTGTATAGTTTTTTTGCTCTCAAAATTCGAATGCCCTGAGTCCCATGGTTAATGTTGAAGGAGATTTTGAAATGACAGGTTCGATTCGTTTCAAACTCACTGGTTGGTTCCTGTCCGTTGTTGCACAGATGATGTCTTTTGTGCGAGAATGCTCCTTGTGTTCTACATGGATCGGGGGTCCGTTTCCGTTAATTGCCGTCAAATTGCGTTGCTCTCCACTCGGTTGGTACAGCTGCATGCTGCAATGCGAGTCTCGGAGATGATGTGTACGGATACGGGATGTGAGGTGTATTGTTGTGACCCATTGAATATTCGGGATCGTCACAAATTGTGCGTACCTGTTCGGCATTGGATCAGTTCTGTGGGGGATCATAATTCAAATTGTATGTGTTGTGATGGTGTTAAATTGTGATGGTGACATGCGGCCAGGGATTTGGAATTGTGCTGCTGGCTGTCACCTATCTTGGGGCGCAGGTCCTGACCAGGATGGCCCAGTGAGTGTTGCGTGTCTAACATGAACGTTGTGGTCCCGTCATGCAATGGCTGACGGCTTGACCTGACAGCCCGGAGATTGAAACACTCCGTGGCATGTCTAGCCTAGTGGGCTGTGCGCTCACAGGGCTCGGAGAGTGTGGTCCCGTCATGCAATGGCTGACGGCTTGACCTGACAGCCCGGAGATTGAAACACTCCGTGGTATGTCTAGCCTAGTGGGCTGTGCGCTCACATGGCTCGGAGAGTGTGGTCCCGTCATGCAATGGCTGACGGCTTGACCTGACAGCCCGGAGATCGAGACACTCCGTGGCTTGTCTAGCCTAGTGGGCTGTGCGCTCACATGGCTCAGAGAGTGTGGTCCCGTCATGCTGTCTTGACAGCTTGACCTGACAGCCCGGAGATCGAGACACTCCGTGGCTTGTCTAGCCAAGTGGGCTGTGCGCTCACATGGCTCAGAGAGTGTGGTCCCATCATGCTGTGTCTGATGGCTTGACCTGACGGCCCGGAGAGTGAGACACTCGGAGGTGTGTTGAAACAGTGGGCTGGAGATTCGTAAGGTTCAGGTGGAGTTGTCCTGTTACGTTGGGACTGTATCCCTCAGTTGTTAGGGTGCATGTTGTGCAGTGAGTGAACGATGGGTCGTCTCGGCTTGGTCGGTACAGCTATATGCTGCGATGCGAGTCTTGGAGAGAGACTGGGTTAAAATCCCACCGATATGGCCGACGCGTGCTGCTGGTTGTGACGCCGCGTCGGAAAGGCGGTGGGGTGGTAACATGGAAATTCCCCCCCCGATATGGCCGACGCGTGCTACTGGTTGTGACGCCGCGTTGGAAAGGCGGTGGGGTGGTAACATGGAAATTCCCCCCCCGATATGGCCGACGCGTGCTACTGGTTGTGACGCCGCGTCGGAAAGGCGGTGGGGTGGTTACATGGAAATTCCCCCCCCGATATGGCCGACGCGTGCTACTAGTTGTGACGCCACGTCGGAAAGGCGGGGGGGTGCTAACGGGTGACTGTCATTGCATGCGTGATTCTAACGGGTGGGGGGGCTGTGCTGGAGCGTAAGTGGGTTAGCCAGTTTTCATGTATAATTGTTGTTAATTCCCCGTTTTCTATGCGGTTCCCTTTTACCCTCGTCGATTCTGTATATATTACGTGATTGTATTTCTTATCGGTCGCCGGTCATTTATTGATGTTGTTGGTTCGAAGGCACACCTTTTCGATGTTTCACAGTTGTGTTACAGCCGGGGACGGCTGTGTGTTTATACAGGAGGGGGTGATGTAGTGACAGAGAAAGGTCACTACTGTGTCGGCCCGTACGAAGGCTGGGGGCCCCAAGGGGGTGCCTGGGGGGTCGCGTGGTGGAGGGATCCGGACCCTCCCAGAGGTGGGGGAAGTGAGGCGTGTCCTGGGAAGGGAGGCGTGGCCTGAAGAGAGCCAGCCACGCCGGGGCGGAGCCAGCCACGCGAAACCAAATATAAGCGTGGTGTGAACGCAGAGCGAGGCTGCTGTTGTACTGTACTCCAAGGTGAAGACATCTTCGGTCGTCAAGTCCCGAGTCGTCGTCCTGGGCCAGGCAGGCCGTTGCCTGCCTGGTCCAGTCTGTGTCGTGTTCCAGAGTGTTAGTGAGTTGAGGAAGGTGGTCACCACCTCATGTAGAGTGTTATATTATTTATCGTTTAATAAATAGTGTTGCCTCCAAGTTGCGTGTGTGTGCACCTAATTTGAACCTACTACAAGTGTATAGTGAGAGGCAGTAGAGAAGCTAGCAGAGTGTACAGTGAGAGGCTAGCAGTAGAGAAGCTAGCAGAGTGTATAGTGAGAGGCTAGCAGTGGAGAAGCTAGCAGAGTGTATAGTGAGAAGCTAGCAGTAGAGAAGCTATCAGAGTGTATAGTGAGAGTTTAGAAGTGGAGAAGCTAGCAGAGTGTATAGTGAGAGGCAGTAGAGAAGCTAGCAAAGTGTATAGTGAGAGGCTAGCAGTGGAGAAGTTAGCAGAGTGTATAGTGAGAGGGTAGCAGTGGAGAAGCTAGCAGAGTGTATAGTGAGAGGCTAGCAGTGGAGAAGCTAGCAGAGTGTATAGTGAGAGGCTAGCAGTGGAGAAGCTAGCAGAGTGTATAGTGAGAGGCTAGCAGTAGAGAAGCTAGAAGAGTGTATACTGAGAAGCAGTAGAGAAGCTAGCAGAGTGTATAGTGAGAGGCTAGCAGTGGAGAAGCTAGCAGAGTGTATAGTGAGAGGCTAGCAGTGGAGAAGCTAGCAGAGTGTATAGTGAGAGGCTAGCAGTGGAGAAGCTAGCAGAGTGTATAGTGAGAGGCTAGCAGTAGAGAAGCTAGAAGAGTGTATACTGAGAAGCAGTAGAGAAGCTAGCAGAGTGTATAGTGAGAGGCTAGCAGTGGAGAAGCTAGCAAAGTGTATAGTGAGAGGCTAGCAGTGGAGAAGCTAGCAGAGTGTATAGTGAGAAGCTAGCAGTAGAGAAGCTATCAGAGTGTATAGTGAGAGTTTAGAAGTGGAGAAGCTAGCAGAGTGTATAGTGAGAGGCAGTAGAGAAGCTAGCAAAGTGTATAGTGAGAGGCTAGCAGTGGAGAAGTTAGCAGAGTGTATAGTGAGAGGGTAGCAGTGGAGAAGCTAGCAGAGTGTATAGTGAGAGGCTAGCAGTGGAGAAGCTAGCAGAGTGTATAGTGAGAGGCTAGCAGTGGAGAAGCTAGCAGAGTGTATAGTGAGAGGCTAGCAGTAGAGAAGCTAGCAGAGTGTATAGGGAGAGGCAGTAGAGAAGCTAGCAGAGTGTATAGTGAGAGGCTAGCAGTGGAGAAGCTAGCAGTGTATAGTGAGAGGCTAGCAGTGGAGAAGCTAGCAGAGTGTATAGTGAGAGGCTAGCAGTAGAGAAGCTAGCAGAGTGTATAGTGAGAGGCAAGCAGTGGGGAAGCTGGCAGAGTGTATAGTGAGAGGCTAGCAGTAGAGAAGCTAGCAGAGTGTATAGTGAGAGGCAGTAGAGAAGCTAGCAGAGTGTATAGTGAGAGGCTAGCAGTAGAGAAGCTAGCAGAGTGTATAGCGGAAGGCTAGCAGTAGAGAAGCTAACAGAGTGGATAGTGAGAGGCTAGCAGTAGAGAAGCTAGCAGAGTGTATAGTGAGAGGCTAGCTGTAGAGAAGCTAGCAGAGTGTATAGTGAGAGGCTAGCAGTGGAGAAGCTGGCAGAGTGTATAATGAGAGGCTAGCAGTAGAGAAGCTAGCAGAGTGTATAGTGAGAGGCAGTAGAGAAGCTAGCAGAGTGGATAGCGAGAGGCTAGCAGTGGAGAAGCCAGCAGAGTGGATAGTGAGAGGCTAGCAGTAGAGAAGCTGGCAGAGTGTATAGTGAGAGGCTAGCAGTAGAGAAGCTGGCAGAGTGTATAGTGAGAGGCTAGCAGTAGAGAAGCTAGCAGAGTGTATAGTGAGAGGCTTGCAGTGGAGAAGCTAGCAGAGTGTATAGTGAGAGGCTAGCAGTGGAGAAGCTGGCAGAGTGTATAGTGAGAGGCTAGCAGTAGAGAAGCTAGCAGAGTGTATAGTTAGAGGCAGTAGAGAAGCTAGCAGAGTGTATAGTGAGAGGCTAGCAGTAGAGAAGCTAGCAGAGTGTATAGTGAGAGGCTTGCAGTGGAGAAGCTAGCAGAGTGTATAGTGAGAGGCTAGCAGTGGAGAAGCTAGCAGAGTGGATAGTGAGAGGCTAGCAGTAGAGAAGCTAGCAGAGTGTATAGCGGAAGGCTAGCAGTAGAGAAGCTAACAGAGTGGAGAGTGAGAGGCTAGCAGTAGAGAAGCTAGCAGAGTGTATAGTGAGAGGCTAGCTGTAGAGAAGCTAGCAGAGTGTATAGTGAGAGGCTAACAGTGGAGAAGCTGGCAGAGTGTATAATGAGAGGCTAGCAGTAGAGAAGCTAGCAGAGTGTATAGTGAGAGGCAGTAGAGAAGCTAGCAGAGTGGATAGCGAGAGGCTAGCAGTGGAGAAGCCAGCAGCGTGGATAGTGAGAGGCTAGCAGTAGAGAAGCTGGCAGAGTGTATAGTGAGAGGCTAGCAGTAGAGAAGCTGGCAGAGTGTATAGTGAGAGGCTAGCAGTAGAGAAGCTAGCAGAGTGTATAGTGAGAGGCTTGCAGTGGAGAAGCTAGCAGAGTGTATAGTGAGAGGCTAGCAGTGGAGAAGCTGGCAGAGTGTATAGTGAGAGGCTAGCAGTAGAGAAGCTAGCAGAGTGTATAGTTAGAGGCAGTAGAGAAGCTAGCAGAGTGTATAGTGAGAGGCTAGCAGTAGAGAAGCTAGCAGAGTGTATAGTGAGAGGCTTGCAGTGGAGAAGCTAGCAGAGTGTATAGTGAGAGGCTAGCAGTGGAGAAGCTAGCAGAGTGGATAGTGAGAGGCTAGCAGTAGAGAAGCTGGCAGAGTGTATAGTGAGAGGCTAGCAGTGGAGAAGCTAGCAGAGTGTATAGTGAGAGTCAGTGGAGAAGCTAGCAGAGTGTATAGGGAGAGGCAGTAGAGAAGCTAGCAGAGTGTATAGTGAGAGGCTAGCAGTGGAGAAGTTAGCAGAGTGTATAGTGAGAGGCAGTGGAGAAGCTGGCAGAGTGTATAATGAGAGGCTAGCAGTAGAGAAGCTAGCAGAGTGTATAGCGAGAGGCTAGCTGTAGAGAAGCTAGCAGAGTGTATAGTGAGAGGCTAGCAGTGGAGAAGCTGGCAGTGTATAATGAGAGGCTAGCAGTAGAGAAGCTAACAGAGTGGAGAGTGAGAGGCTAGCAGTAGAGAAGCTAGCAGAGTGTATAGTGAGAGGCTAGCTGTAGAGAAGCTAGCAGAGTGTATAGTGAGAGGCTAGCAGTGGAGAAGCTGGCAGAGTGTATAATGAGAGGCTAGCAGTAGAGAAGCTAACAGAGTGTATAGTGAGAGGCAGTAGAGAAGCTAGCAGAGTGGATAGCGAGAGGCTAGCAGTGGAGAAGCCAGCAGCGTGGATAGTGAGAGGCTAGCAGTAGAGAAGCTGGCAGAGTGTATAGTGAGAGGCTAGCAGTAGAGAAGCTGGCAGAGTGTATAGTGAGAGGCTAGCAGTAGAGAAGCTAGCAGAGTGTATAGTGAGAGGCTTGCAGTGGAGAAGCTAGCAGAGTGTATAGTGAGAGGCTAGCAGTGGAGAAGCTAGCAGAGTGTATAGTGAGAGGCTAGCAGTAGAGAAGCTAGCAGAGTGTATAGTGAGAGGCTAGCAGTAGAGAAGCTAGCAGAGTGTATAGTGAGAGGCTAGCAGTGGAGAAGCTGGCAGAGTGTATAGTGAGAGGCTAGCAGTAGAGAAGCTAGCAGAGTGTATAGTTAGAGGCAGTAGAGAAGCTAGCAGAGTGTATAGTGAGAGGCTAGCAGTAGAGAAGCTAGCAGAGTGTATAGTGAGAGGCTTGCAGTGGAGAAGCTAGCAGAGTGTATAGTGAGAGGCTAGCAGTGGAGAAGCTAGCAGAGTGTATAGTGAGAGTCAGTGGAGAAGCTAGCAGAGTGTATAGGGAGAGGCAGTAGAGAAGCTAGCAGAGTGTATAGTGAGAGGCTAGCAGTGGAGAAGTTAGCAGAGTGTATAGTGAGAGGCAGTGGAGAAGCTAGCAGAGTGTATAGTGAGAGGCTAGCAGTGGAGAAGCTAGCATAGTGTATAGTGAGAGGCAGTGGAGAAGCTGGCAGAGTGTATAATGAGAGGCTAGCAGTAGAGAAGCTAGCAGAGTGTATAGCGAGAGGCTAGCTGTAGAGAAGCTAGCAGAATGTATAGTGAGAGGCTAGCAGTGGAGAAGCTGGCAGTGTATAATGAGAGGCTAGCAGTAGAGAAGCTAGCAGAGTGTATAGTGAGAGGCAGTAGAGAAGCTAGCAGAGTGTATAGCGGAAGGCTAGCAGTAGAGAAGCTAACAGAGTGGATAGTGAGAGGCTAGCAGTAGAGAAGCTAGCAGAGTGTATAGTGAGAGGCTAGCTGTAGAGAAGCTAGCAGAGTGTATAGTGAGAGGCTAGCAGTGGAGAAGCTGGCAGAGTGTATAATGAGAGGCTAGCAGTAGAGAAGCTAGCAGAGTGTATAGTGAGAGGCAGTAGAGAAGCTAGCAGAGTGTATAGCGAGAGGCTAGCAGTGGAGAAGCCAGCAGAGTGGATAGTGAGAGGCTAGCAGTAGAGAAGCTGGCAGAGTGTATAGTGAGAGGCTAGCAGTAGAGAAGCTGGCAGAGTGTATAGTGAGAGGCTAGCAGTAGAGAAGCTAGCAGAGTGTATAGTGAGAGGCTTGCAGTGGAGAAGCTAGCAGAGTGTATAGTGAGAGGCTAGCAGTGGAGAAGCTAGCAGAGTGCATAGTGAGAGGCTAGCAGTAGAGAAGCTGTCAGAGTGTATAGTGAGAGGCAGTAGAGAAGCTAGCAGAGTGTATAGTGAGAGGCTAGCAGTAGAGAAGCTAGCAGAGTGTATAGCGGAAGGCTAGCAGTAGAGAAGCTAACAGAGTGGATAGTGAGAGGCTAGCAGTAGAGAAGCTAGCAGAGTGTATAGTGAGAGGCTAGCTGTAGAGAAGCTAGCAGAGTGTATAGTGAGAGGCTAGCAGTGGAGAAGCTGGCAGAGTGTATAATGAGAGGCTAGCAGTAGAGAAGCTAGCAGAGTGTATAGTGAGAGGCAGTAGAGAAGCTAGCAGAGTGGATAGCGAGAGGCTAGCAGTGGAGAAGCCAGCAGAGTGGATAGTGAGAGGCTAGCAGTAGAGAAGCTGGCAGAGTGTATAGTGAGAGGCTAGCAGTAGAGAAGCTGGCAGAGTGTATAGTGAGAGGCTAGCAGTAGAGAAGCTAGCAGAGTGTATAGTGAGAGGCTTGCAGTGGAGAAGCTAGCAGAGTGTATAGTGAGAGGCTAGCAGTGGAGAAGCTGGCAGAGTGTATAGTGAGAGGCTAGCAGTAGAGAAGCTAGCAGAGTGTATAGTTAGAGGCAGTAGAGAAGCTAGCAGAGTGTATAGTGAGAGGCTAGCAGTAGAGAAGCTAGCAGAGTGTATAGTGAGAGGCTTGCAGTGGAGAAGCTAGCAGAGTGTATAGTGAGAGGCTAGCAGTGGAGAAGCTAGCAGAGTGGATAGTGAGAGGCTAGCAGTAGAGAAGCTAGCAGAGTGTATAGCGGAAGGCTAGCAGTAGAGAAGCTAACAGAGTGGAGAGTGAGAGGCTAGCAGTAGAGAAGCTAGCAGAGTGTATAGTGAGAGGCTAGCTGTAGAGAAGCTAGCAGAGTGTATAGTGAGAGGCTAGCAGTGGAGAAGCTGGCAGAGTGTATAATGAGAGGCTAGCAGTAGAGAAGCTAGCAGAGTGTATAGTGAGAGGCAGTAGAGAAGCTAGCAGAGTGGATAGCGAGAGGCTAGCAGTGGAGAAGCCAGCAGCGTGGATAGTGAGAGGCTAGCAGTAGAGAAGCTGGCAGAGTGTATAGTGAGAGGCTAGCAGTAGAGAAGCTGGCAGAGTGTATAGTGAGAAGCTAGCAGTAGAGAAGCTAGCAGAGTGTATAGTGAGAGGCTTGCAGTGGAGAAGCTAGCAGAGTGTATAGTGAGAGGCTAGCAGTGGAGAAGCTAGCAGAGTGTATAGTGAGAGGCTAGCAGTAGAGAAGCTAGCAGAGTGTATAGTGAGAGGCTTGCAGTGGAGAAGCTAGCAGAGTGTATAGTGAGAGGCTAGCAGTAGAGAAGCTAGCAGAGTGTATAGTGAGAGGCTAGCAGTGGAGAAGCTAGCAGAGTGTAAAGTGAGAGGCTAGCAGTGGAGAAGCTAGCAGAGTGTATAGTGAGAGGCTAGCAGTAGAGAAGCTAGCAGAGTGTATAGTGAGAGGCTAGCAGTAGAGAAGATAGCAGAGTGTATAGTGAGAGGCTAGCAGTGGAGAAGCTGGCAGAGTGTATAGTGAGAGGCTAGCAGTAGAGAAGCTAGCAGAGTGTATAGTTAGAGGCAGTAGAGAAGCTAGCAGAGTGTATAGTGAGAGGCTAGCAGTAGAGAAGCTAGCAGAGTGTATAGTGAGAGGCTTGCAGTGGAGAAGCTAGCAGAGTGTCTAGTGAGAGGCTAGCAGTGGAGAAGCTAGCAGAGTGGATAGTGAGAGGCTAGCAGTAGAGAAGCTGGCAGAGTGTATAGTGAGAGGCTAGCAGTGGAGAAGCTAGCAGAGTGTATAGTGAGAGTCAGTGGAGAAGCTAGCAGAGTGTATAGGGAGAGGCAGTAGAGAAGCTAGCAGAGTGTATAGTGAGAGGCTAGCAGTGGAGAAGTTAGCAGAGTGTATTGTGAGAGGCAGTGGAGAAGCTGGCAGAGTGTATAATGAGAGGCTAGCAGTAGAGAAGCTAGCAGAGTGTATAGTGAGAGGCTAGCTGTAGAGAAGCTAGCAGAGTGTATAGTGAGAGGCTAGCAGTGGAGAAGCTGGCAGAGTGTATAATGAGAGGCTAGCAGTAGAGAAGCTAGCAGAGTGTATAGTGAGAGGCAGTAGAGAAGCTAGCAGAGTGTATAGCGAGAGGCTAGCAGTGGAGAAGCCAGCAGAGTGGATAGTGAGAGGCTAGCAGTAGAGAAGCTGGCAGAGTGTATAGTGAGAGGCTAGCAGTAGAGAAGCTGGCAGAGTGTATAGTGAGAGGCTAGCAGTAGAGAAGCTAGCAGAGTGTATAGTGAGAGGCTTGCAGTGGAGAAGCTAGCAGAGTGTATAGTGAGAGGCTAGCAGTGGAGAAGCTAGCAGAGTGTATAGTGAGAGGCTAGCAGTAGAGAAGCTGTCAGAGTGTATAGTGAGAGGCTAGCAGTGGAGAAGCTGGCAGAGTGTATAGTGAGAGGCTAGCAGTGGAGAAGCTAGCAGAGTGTATAGTGAGAGGCTAGCAGTAGAGAAGCTAGCAGAGTGTATAGTGAGAGGCTAGCAGTGGAGAAGCTGGCAGAGTGTATAGTGAGAGGCTAGCAGTAGAGAAGCTAGCAGAGTGTATAGTGAGAGGCTAGCAGTAGAGAAGCTAGCAGAGTGTATAGTGAGAGGCTAGCAGTGGAGAAGCTAGCAGAGTGTATAGTGAGAGGCTAGCAGTGGAGAAGCTAGCAGAGTGTATAGTGAGAGGCTAGCAGTAGAGAAGCTAGCAGAGTGTATAGTGAGAGGCTAGAAGTGGAGAAGATAGCAGAGCATATAGTGAGAGGCTAGCAGTAGAGAAGCTAGCAGAGTGTATAGTGAGAGGCTAGCAGTGGAGAAGCTGGCAGAGTGTATAGTGAGAGGCTAGCAGTAGAGAAGCTAGCAGAGTGTATAGTTAGAGGCAGTAGAGAAGCGAGCAGAGTGTAAAGTGAGAGGCTAGCAGTAGAGAAGCTAGCAGAGTGTATAGTGAGAGGCTAGCAGTGGAGAAGCTGGCAGAGTGTATAGTGAGAGGCTAGCAGTGGAGAAGCTAGCAGAGTGTATAGTGAGAGTCAGTGGAGAAGCTAGCAGAGTGTATAGGGAGAGGCAGTAGAGAAGCTAGCAGAGTGTATAGTGAGAGGCTAGCAGTGGAGAAGTTAGCAGAGTGTATAGTGAGAGGCTTGCAGTGGAGAAGCTAGCAGAGTGTATAGTGAGAGGCTAGCAGTGGAGAAGCTAGCAGAGTGGATAGTGAGAGGCTAGCAGTAGAGAAGCTGGCAGAGTGTATAGTGAGAGGCTAGCAGTGGAGAAGCTAGCAGAGTGTATAGTGAGAGTCAGTGGAGAAGCTAGCAGAGTGTATAGGGAGAGGCAGTAGAGAAGCTAGCAGAGTGTATAGTGAGAGGCTAGCAGTGGAGAAGTTAGCAGAGTGTATAGTGAGAGGCAGTGGAGAAGCTGGCAGAGTGTATAATGAGAGGCTAGCAGTAGAGAAGCTAGCAGAGTGTATAGCGAGAGGCTAGCTGTAGAGAAGCTAGCAGAGTGTATAGTGAGAGGCTAGCAGTGGAGAAGCTGGCAGTGTATAATGAGAGGCTAGCAGTAGAGAAGCTAGCAGAGTGTATAGTGAGAGGCAGTAGAGAAGCTAGCAGAGTGTATAGTGAGAGGCTAGCAGTAGATAAGCTAGCAGAGTGTATAGCGGAAGGCTAGCAGTAGAGAAGCTAACAGAGTGGATAGTGAGAGGCTAGCAGTAGAGAAGCTAGCAGAGTGTATAGTGAGAGGCTAGCTGTAGAGAAGCTAGCAGAGTGTATAGTGAGAGGCTAGCAGTGGAGAAGCTGGCAGAGTGTATAATGAGAGGCTAGCAGTAGAGAAGCTAGCAGAGTGTATAGTGAGAGGCAGTAGAGAAGCTAGCAGAGTGTATAGCGAGAGGCTAGCAGTGGAGAAGCCAGCAGAGTGGATAGTGAGAGGCTAGCAGTAGAGAAGCTGGCAGAGTGTATAGTGAGAGGCTAGCAGTAGAGAAGCTGGCAGAGTGTATAGTGAGAGGCTAGCAGTAGAGAAGCTAGCAGAGTGTATAGTGAGAGGCTTGCAGTGGAGAAGCTAGCAGAGTGTATAGTGAGAGGCTAGCAGTGGAGAAGCTAGCAGAGTGTATAGTGAGAGGCTAGCAGTAGAGAAGCTGTCAGAGTGTATAGTGAGAGGCTAGCAGTGGAGAAGCTGGCAGAGTGTATAGTGAGAGGCTAGCAGTGGAGAAGCTAGCAGAGTGTATAGTGAGAGGCTAGCAGTAGAGAAGCTAGCAGAGTGTATAGTGAGAGGCTAGCAGTGGAGAAGGTGGCAGAGTGTATAGTGAGAGGCTAGCAGTAGAGAAGCTAGCAGAGTGTATAGTGAGAGGCAGTAGAGAAGCTAGCAGAGTGTATAGTGAGAGGCTAGCAGTAGAGAAGCTAGCAGAGTGTATAGCGGAAGGCTAGCAGTAGAGAAGCTAACAGAGTGGATAGTGAGAGGCTAGCAGTAGAGAAGCTAGCAGAGTGTATAGTGAGAGGCTAGCTGTAGAGAAGCTAGCAGAGTGTATAGTGAGAAGCTAGCAGTGGAGAAGCTGGCAGAGTGTATAATGAGAGGCTAGCAGTAGAGAAGCTAGCAGAGTGTATAGTGAGAGGCAGTAGAGAAGCTAGCAGAGTGGATAGCGAGAGGCTAGCAGTGGAGAAGCCAGCAGAGTGGATAGTGAGAGGCTAGCAGTAGAGAAGCTGGCAGAGTGTATAGTGAGAGGCTAGCAGTAGAGAAGCTGGCAGAGTGTATAGTGAGAGGCTAGCAGTAGAGAAGCTAGCAGAGTGTATAGTGAGAGGCTTGCAGTGGAGAAGCTAGCAGAGTGTATAGTGAGAGGCTAGCAGTGGAGAAGCTAGCAGAGTGTATAGTGAGAGGCTAGCAGTGGAGAAGCTGGCAGAGTGTATAGTGAGAGGCTAGCAGTAGAGAAGCTAGCAGAGTGTATAGTGAGAGGCAAGCAGTAGAGAAGCTAGCAGAGTGTATAGTGAGAGGCTAGCAGTGGAGAAGCTGGCAGAGTGTATAGTGAGAGGCTAGCAGTGGAGAAGCTAGCAGAGTGTATAGTTAGAGGCAGTAGAGAAGCTAGCAGAGTGTATAGTGAGAGGCTAGCAGTAGAGAAGCTAGCAGAGTGTATAGTGAGAGGCTTGCAGTGGAGAAGCTAGCAGAGTGTATAGTGAGAGGCTAGCAGTGGAGAAGCTAGCAGAGTGAATAGTGAGAGGCTAGCAGTAGAGAAGCTGGCAGAGTGTATAGTGAGAGGCTAGCAGTGGAGAAGCTAGCAGAGTGTATAGTGAGAGTCAGTGGAGAAGCTAGCAGAGTGTATAGGGAGAGGCAGTAGAGAAGCTAGCAGAGTGTATAGTGAAAGGCTAGCAGTGGAGAAGTTAGCAGAGTGTATAGTGAGAGGCAGTGGAGAAGCTGGCAGAGTGTATAATGAGAGGCTAGCAGTAGAGAAGCTAGCAGAGTGTATAGCGAGAGGCTAGCTGTAGAGAAGCTAGCAGAGTGTATAGTGAGAGGCTAGCAGTGGAGAAGCTGGCAGTGTATAATGAGAGGCTAGCAGTAGAGAAGCTAGCAGAGTGTATAGTGAGAGGCAGTAGAGAAGCTAGCAGAGTGTATAGTGAGAGGCTAGCAGTAGATAAGCTAGCAGAGTGTATAGCGGAAGGCTAGCAGTAGAGAAGCTAACAGAGTGGATAGTGAGAGGCTAGCAGTAGAGAAGCTAGCAGAGTGTATAGTGAGAGGCTAGCTGTAGAGAAGCTAGCAGAGTGTATAGTGAGAGGCAGTAGAGAAGCTAGCAGAGTGTATAGCGAGAGGCTAGCAGTGGAGAAGCCAGCAGAGTGGATAGTGAGAGGCTAGCAGTAGAGAAGCTGGCAGAGTGTATAGTGAGAGGCTAGCAGTAGAGAAGCTGGCAGAGTGTATAGTGAGAGGCTAGCAGTAGAGAAGCTAGCAGAGTGTATAGTGAGAGGCTTGCAGTGGAGAAGCTAGCAGAGTGTATAGTGAGAGGCTAGCAGTGGAGAAGCTAGCAGAGTGTATAGTGAGAGGCTAGCAGTAGAGAAGCTGTCAGAGTGTATAGTGAGAGGCTAGCAGTGGAGAAGCTGGCAGAGTGTATAGTGAGAGGCTAGCAGTGGAGAAGCTAGCAGAGTGTATAGTGAGAGGCTAGCAGTAGAGAAGCTAGCAGAGTGTATAGTGAGAGGCTAGCAGTGGAGAAGCTGGCAGAGTGTATAGTGAGAGGCTAGCAGTAGAGAAGCTAGCAGAGTGTATAGTGAGAGGCAGTAGAGAAGCTAGCAGAGTGTATAGTGAGAGGCTAGCAGTAGAGAAGCTAGCAGAGTGTATAGCGGAAGGCTAGCAGTAGAGAAGCTAACAGAGTGGATAGTGAGAGGCTAGCAGTAGAGAAGCTAGCAGAGTGTATAGTGAGAGGGTAGCTGTAGAGAAGCTAGCAGAGTGTATAGTGAGAGGCTAGCAGTGGAGAAGCTGGCAGAGTGTATAATGAGAGGCTAGCAGTAGAGAAGCTAGCAGAGTGTATAGTGAGAGGCAGTAGAGAAGCTAGCAGAGTGGATAGCGAGAGGCTAGCAGTGGAGAAGCAAGCAGAGTGGATAGTGAGAGGCTAGCAGTAGAGAAGCTGGCAGAGTGTATAGTGAGAGGCTAGCAGTAGAGAAGCTGGCAGAGTGTATAGTGAGAGGCTAGCAGTAGAGAAGCTAGCAGAGTGTATAGTGAGAGGCTTGCAGTGGAGAAGCTAGCAGAGTGTATAGTGAGAGGCTAGCAGTGGAGAAGCTAGCAGAGTGTATAGTGAGAGGCGAGCAGTAGAGAAGCTAGCAGTGTATAGTGAGAGGCTAGCAGTGGAGAAGCTAGCAGAGTGTATAGTGAGAGGCTAGCAGTAGAGAAGCTAGCAGAGTGTATAGTGAGAGGCTTGCAGTGGAGAAGCTAGCAGAGTGTATAGTGAGAGGCTAGCAGTGGAGAAGCTAGCAGAGTGGATAGTGAGAGGCTAGCAGTAGAGAAGCTAGCAGAGTGTATAGCGGAAGGCTAGCAGTAGAGAAGCTAACAGAGTGGATAGTGAGAGGCTAGCAGTAGAGAAGCTAGCAGTGTATAGTGAGAGGCTAGCAGTAGAGAAGCTAGCAGAGTGTATAGTGAGAGGCTAGCAGTGGAGAAGCTAGCAGAGTGTATAGTGAGAGGCTAGCAGTAGAGAAGCTAGCAGAGTGTATAGTGAGAGGCTAGCACTGGAGAAGCTGGCAGAGTGTATAGTGAGAGGCAGTAGAGAAGCTAGCAGAGTGGATAGCGAGAGGCTAGCAGTGGAGAAGCCAGCAGAGTGGATAGTGAGAGGCTAGCAGTAGAGAAGCTGGCAGAGTGTATAGTGAGAGGCTAGCAGTGGAGAAGCTAGCAGAGTGTATAGCGGAAGGCTAGCAGTAGAGAAGCTAACAGAGTGGATAGTGAGAGGCTAGCAGCAGAGAAGCTGGCAGAGTGTATAGTGAGAGGCTAGCAGTAGAGAAGCTAGCAGAGTGTATAGTGAGAGGCTAGCAGTGGAGAAGCTAGCAGAGTGTATAGTGAGAGGCTAGCAGTGGAGAAGCTAGCAGAGTGTATAGTGAGAGGCTAGCAGTAGAGAAGCTGGCAGAGTGTATAGTGAGAGGCAGTAGAGAAGCTAGCAGAGTGGATAGCGAGAGGCTAGCAGTGGAGAAGCCAGCAGAGTGGATAGTGAGAGGCTAGCAGTAGAGAAGCTGGCAGAGTGTATAGTGAGAGGCTAGCAGTGGAGAAGCTAGCAGAGTGTATAGTGAGAGGCTAGCAGTAGAGAAGCTAGCAGAGTGTATAGTGAGAGGCAGTAGAGAAGCTGGCAGAGTGTATAGTGAGAGGCTAGCAGTGGAGAAGCTAGCAGAGTGTATAGTGAGAGGCTAGCAGTGGAGAAGCTAGCAGAGTGTATAGTGAGAGGCTAGCAGTAGAGAAGCTGGCAGAGTGTATAGTGAGAGGCAGTGGAGAAGCTAGCAGAGTGTATAGCGGAAGGCTAGCAGTAGAGAAGCTAACAGAGTGGATAGTGAGAGGCTAGCAGTAGAGAAGCTAGCAGAGTGTATAGTGAGAGGCTAGCTGTAGAGAAGCTAGCAGAGTGTATAGTGAGAGGCTAGCAGTGGAGAAGCTGGCAGAGTGTATAATGAGAGGCTAGCAGTAGAGAAGCTAGCAGAGTGTATAGTGAGAGGCAGTAGAGAAGCTAGCAGAGTGGATAGCGAGAGGCTAGCAGTGGAGAAGCCAGCAGAGTGGATAGTGAGAGGCTAGCAGTAGAGAAGCTGGCAGAGTGTATAGTGAGAGGCTAGCAGTAGAGAAGCTGGCAGAGTGTATAGTGAGAGGCTAGCAGTAGAGAAGCTGGCAGAGTGTATAGTGAGAGGCAGTGGAGAAGCTAGCAGAGTGTATAGCGGAAGGCAAGCAGTAGAGAAGCTAACAGAGTGGATAGTGAGAGGCTAGCAGTAGAGAAGCTAGCAGAGTGTATAGTGAGAGGCTAGCTGTAGAGAAGCTAGCAGAGTGTATAGTGAGAGGCTAGCAGTGGAGAAGCTGGCAGAGTGTATAGTGAGAGGCTAGCAGTGGAGAAGCTAGCAGAGTGTATAGTTAGAGGCAGTAGAGAAGCTAGCAGAGTGTATAGTGAGAGGCTAGCAGTAGAGAAGCTAGCAGTGTATAGTGAGAGGCTAGCAGTGGAGAAGCTAGCAGAGTGTATAGTGAGAGGCTAGCAGTGGAGAAGCTGGCAGAGTGTATAGTGAGAGGCTAGCAGTGGAGAAGCTAGCAGAGTGTATAGTTAGAGGCAGTAGAGAAGCTAGCAGAGTGTATAGTGAGAGGCTAGCAGTAGAGAAGCTAGCAGAGTGTATAGTTAGAGGCAGTAGAGAAGCTAGCAGAGTGTATAGTGAGAGGCTAGCAGTGGAGAAGCTAGCAGAGTGTATAGTTAGAGGCAGTAGAGAAGCTAGCAGAGTGTATAGTGAGAGGCTAGCAGTGGAGAAGCTAGCAGAGCATATAGTGAGAGGCTAGCAGTAGAGAAGCTAGCAGAGTGTATAGTGAGAGGCTAGCAGTAGAGAAGCTAGCAGAGTGTATAGTGAGAGGCTAGCAGTAGAGAAGCTAGCAGAGTGTATAGTGAGAGGCTAGCAGTGGAGAAGCTGGCAGAGTGTATAGTGAGAGGCTAGCAGTGGAGAAGCTAGCAGAGTGTATAGTTAGAGGCAGTAGAGAAGCTAGCAGAGTGTATAGTGAGAGGCTAGCAGTAGAGAAGCTAGCAGAGTGTATAGTGAGAGGCTAGCAGTGGAGAAGCTGGCAGAGTGTATAGTGAGAGGCTAGCAGTGGAGAAGCTGGCAGAGTGTATAGTGAGAGGCTAGCAGTGGAGAAGCTAGCAGAGTGTATAGTGAGAGGCAAGCAGTAGAGAAGCTAGCAGAGTGTATAGTGAGAGGCTAGCAGTGGAGAAGCTGGCAGAGTGTATAGTGAGAGGCTAGCAGTGGAGAAGCTAGCAGAGTGTATAGTTAGAGGCAGTAGAGAAGCTAGCAGAGTGTATAGTGAGAGGCTTGCAGTGGAGAAGCTAGCAGAGTGTATAGTGAGAGGCTAGCAGTGGAGAAGCTGGCAGAGTGTATAGTGAGAGGCTAGCAGTGGAGAAGCTAGCAGAGTGTATAGTGAGAGGCTAGCAGTAGAGAAGCTGGCAGAGTGTATAGTGAGAGGCTAGCAGTGGAGAAGCTAGCAGAGTGTATAGTGAGAGGCTAGCAGTAGAGAAGCTAGCAGAGTGTATAGTGAGAGGCTAGCAGTGGAGAAGCTGGCAGAGTGTATAGTGAGAGGCTAGCAGTGGAGAAGCTAGCAGAGTGTATAGTTAGAGGCAGTAGAGAAGCTAGCAGAGTGTATAGTGAGAGGCTAGCAGTAGAGAAGCTAGCAGAGTGTATAGTGAGAGGCTTGCAGTGGAGAAGCTAGCAGAGTGTATAGTGAGAGGCTAGCAGTGGAGAAGCTGGCAGAGTGTATAGTGAGAGGCTAGCAGTAGAGAAGCTGGCAGAGTGTATAGTGAGAGGCTAGCAGTGGAGAAGCTAGCAGAGTGGATAGTGAGAGGCTAGCAGTAGAGAAGCTGGCAGAGTGTATAGTGAGAGGCTAGCAGTAGAGAAGCTAGCAGAGTGGATAGTGAGAGGCTAGCAGTAGAGAAGCTGGCAGAGTGTATAGTGAGAGGCTAGCAGTGGAGAAGTTAGCAGAGTGTATAGTGAGAGGCAGTGGAGAAGCTGGCAGAGTGTATAGGGAGAGGCAGTAGAGAAGCTAGCAGAGTGTATAGTGAGAGGCTAGCAGTGGAGAAGTTAGCAGAGTGTATAGTGAGAGGCAGTGGAGAAGCTGGCAGAGTGTATAATGAGAGGCTAGCAGTAGAGAAGCTAGCAGAGTGTATAGCGAGAGGCTAGCTGTAGAGAAGCTAGCAGAGTGTATAGTGAGAGGCTAGCAGTGGAGAAGCTGGCAGAGTGTATAATGAGAGGCTAGCAGTAGAGAAG
Source organism: Lampetra planeri (assembly GCF_965212315.1). Lineage (NCBI taxonomy): Eukaryota > Metazoa > Chordata > Hyperoartia > Petromyzontiformes > Petromyzontidae > Lampetra > Lampetra planeri. The sequence goes on from NC_136146.1 coordinate 9,250,652, forward strand.
CTAGCAGAGTGTATATTGAGAGGCAGTAGAGAAGCTAGCAGAGTGTATAGCGGAAGGCTAGCAGTAGAGAAGCTAGCAGAGTGTATAGCGGAAGGCTAGCAGTAGAGAAGCTAACAGAGTGGATAGTGAGAGGCTAGCAGTAGAGAAGCTAGCAGAGTGTATAGTGAGAGGCTAGCTGTAGAGAAGCTAGCAGAGTGTATAGTGAGAGGCTAGCAGTGGAGAAGCTGGCAGAGTGTATAATGAGAGGCTAGCAGTAGAGAAGCTAGCAGAGTGTATAGTGAGAGGCAGTAGAGAAGCTAGCAGTGTATAGCGAGAGGCTAGCAGTGGAGAAGCCAGCAGAGTGGATAGTGAGAGGCTAGCAGTAGAGAAGCTAGCAGAGTGTATAGTGAGAGGCTAGCAGTAGAGAAGCTAGCAGAGTGTATAGCGGAAGGCTAGCAGTAGAGAAGCTAACAGAGTGGATAGTGAGAGGCTAGCAGTAGAGAAGCTAGCAGAGTGTATAGTGAGAGGCTAGCTGTAGAGAAGCTAGCAGAGTGTATAGTGAGAGGCTAGCAGTGGAGAAGCTGGCAGAGTGTATAATGAGAGGCTAGCAGTGGAGAAGCCAGCAGAGTGTATAGTGAGAGGCTAGCAGTGGAGAAGCTAGCAGAGTGTATAGTTAGAGGCAGTAGAGAAGCTAGCAGAGTGTATAGTGAGAGGCTAGCAGTAGAGAAGCTAGCAGAGTGTATAGTGAGAGGCTTGCAGTGGAGAAGCTAGCAGAGTGTATAGTGAGAGGCTAGCAGTGGAGAAGCTGGCAGAGTGTATAGTGAGAGGCTAGCAGTAGAGAAGCTGGCAGAGTGTATAGTGAGAGGCTAGCAGTGGAGAAGCTAGCAGAGTGGATAGTGAGAGGCTAGCAGTAGAGAAGCTGGCAGAGTGTATAGTGAGAGGCTAGCAGTAGAGAAGCTAGCAGAGTGGATAGTGAGAGGCTAGCAGTAGAGAAGCTGGCAGAGTGTATAGTGAGAGGCTAGCAGTGGAGAAGTTAGCAGAGTGTATAGTGAGAGGCAGTGGAGAAGCTGGCAGAGTGTATAGGGAGAGGCAGTAGAGAAGCTAGCAGAGTGTATAGTGAGAGGCTAGCAGTGGAGAAGTTAGCAGAGTGTATAGTGAGAGGCAGTGGAGAAGCTGGCAGAGTGTATAATGAGAGGCTAGCAGTAGAGAAGCTAGCAGAGTGTATAGCGAGAGGCTAGCTGTAGAGAAGCTAGCAGAGTGTATAGTGAGAGGCTAGCAGTGGAGAAGCTGGCAGAGTGTATAATGAGAGGCTAGCAGTAGAGAAGCTAGCAGAGTGTATATTGAGAGGCAGTAGAGAAGCTAGCAGAGTGTATAGTGAGAGGCTAGCAGTAGAGAAGCTAGCAGAGTGTATAGCGGAAGGCTAGCAGTAGAGAAGCTAACAGAGTGGATAGTGAGAGGCTAGCAGTAGAGAAGCTAGCAGAGTGTATAGTGAGAGGCTAGCTGTAGAGAAGCTAGCAGAGTGTATAGTGAGAGGCTAGCAGTGGAGAAGCTGGCAGAGTGTATAATGAGAGGCTAGCAGTAGAGAAGCTAGCAGAGTGTATAGTGAGAGGCAGTAGAGAAGCTAGCAGTGTATAGCGAGAGGCTAGCAGTGGAGAAGCCAGCAGAGTGGATAGTGAGAGGCTAGCAGTAGAGAAGCTGGCAGAGTGTATAGTGAGAGGCTAGCAGTAGAGAACCTGGCAGAGTGTATAGTGAGAGGCTAGCAGTAGAGAAGCTAGCAGAGTGTATAGTGAGAGGCTTGCAGTGGAGAAGCTAGCAGAGTGTATAGTGAGAGGCTAGCAGTGGAGAAGCTAGCAGAGTGTATAGTGAGAGGCTAGCAGTAGAGAAGCTAGCAGAGTGTATAGCGGAAGGCTAGCAGTAGAGAAGCTAACAGAGTGGATAGTGAGAGGCTAGCAGTAGAGAAGCTAGCAGAGTGTAAATTGAGAGGCTAGCTGTAGAGAAGCTAGCAGAGTGTATAGTGAGAGGCTAGCAGTGGAGAAGCTGGCAGAGTGTATAATGAGAGGCTAGCAGTAGAGCAGCTAGCAGAGTGTATAGTGAGAGGCAGTAGAGAAGCTAGCAGAGTGGATAGCGAGAGGCTAGCAGTGGAGAAGCCAGCAGAGTGGATAGTGAGAGGCTAGCAGTAGAGAAGCTGGCAGAGTGTATAGTGAGAGGCTAGCAGTAGAGAAGCTGGCAGAGTGTATAGTGAGAGGCTAGCAGTAGAGAAGCTAGCAGAGTGTATAGTGAGAGGCTTGCAGTGGAGAAGCTAGCAGAGTGTATAGTGAGAGGCTAGCAGTGGAGAAGCTAGCAGAGTGGATAGTGAGAGGCTAGCAGTAGAGAAGCTGGCAGAGTGTATAGTGAGAGGCTAGCAGTGGAGAAGAAAGCAGAGTGTATAGTGAGAGGCTAGCAGTAGAGAAGCTAGCAGAGTGTATAGTGAGAGGCTAGCAGTGGAGAAGCTAGCAGAGTGTATAGTGAGAGGCTAGCAGTAGAGAAGCTAGCAGAGTGTATAGTGAGAGGCTAGCAGTAGAGAAGCTAGCAGAGTGTACAGTGAGAGGCTAAAGGTAGAGAAGCTAGCAGAGTGTATAGTGATAGGCTAGCAGTGGAGAAGCTAGCAGAGTGTATAGTGAGAGACAGTAGAAAAGCTAGCAGAGTGTATAGTGAGAGGCTAGCAGTGGAGAAGCTAGCAGAATGTATAATGAGAAGCTAGCAGTGGAGAAGCTAGCAGAGTCTATAGTGAGAGGCAGTAGAGAAGCTAGCAAAGTGTATAGTGAGAGGCTAGCAGTGGAGAAGCTAGCAGAGTGTATAGTGAGAGGCTAGCAGTAGAGAAGCTAGCAGAGTGTATAATGAGAAGCTAGCAGTGGAGAAGCTAGCAGAGTGTATAGTGAAAAGCTAGCAGTAGAGAAGACAGCAGAGTGTATAATGAGAAGCTAGCAGTGGAGAAGCAAGCAGAGTGTATAGTGAGAGGCAGTAGAGAAGCTAGCAGAGTGTATAGTGATAGGCTAGCAGTGGAGAAGCTAGCAGAGTGTATAGTGAGAGACAGTAGAGAAGCTAGCAGAGTGTATAGTGAGAGGCTAGCAGTAGAGAAGCTAGCAGAGTGTATAGTGAGAGGCTAGCAGTAGAGAAGATGGCAGAGTGTATAGTGAGAGGCTAGCAGTGGAGAAGCTAGCAGAGTGTATAGTGAGAGGCTAGCAGTAGAGAAGCTAGCAGAGTGTATAGTGAGAGGCAGTAGAGAACCTAGCAAAGTGTATAGTGAGAGGCTAGCAGTGGAGAAGCTAGCAGAGTGTATAGTGAGAGGGTAGCAGTGGAGAAGCTAGCAGAGTGTATAGTGAGAGGCTAGCAGTGGAGAAGCTAGCAGAGTGTATAGTGAGAGGCTAGCAGTGGAGAAGCTAGCAGAGTGTATAGTGAGAGGCTAGCAGTGGAGAAGCTAGCAGAGTGTATAGTGAGAGGCTAGCAGTGGAGAAGCTAGCAGAGTGTACAGTGAGAGGCTAGCAGTAGAGAAGCTAGCAGAGTATATAGTGAGAGGCTAGCAGTGGAGAAGCTAGCAGTGTACAGTGAAAGGCTAGCAGTAGAGAAGCTAGCAGAGTGTATAGTGAGAGGCTAGCAGTAGAGAAGCTAGCAGAGTGTATAGTGAGAGGCTAGCAGTGGAGAAGCTAGCAGAGTGTATAGTGAGAGTCAGTGGAGAAGCTAGCAGAGTGTATAATGAGAAGCTAGCAGTGGAGAAGCTAGCAGAGTCTATAGTGAGAGGCAGTAGAGAAGCTAGCAGAGTGTATAGTGAGAGGCTAGCAGTGGAGAAGCTAGCAGAGTGTATAGTGAGAGGCTAGCAGTGGAGAAGCTAGCAGAGTGTATAGTGAAAAGCTAGCAGTAGAGAAGCTAGCAGAGTGTATAATGAGAAGCTAGCAGTGGAGAAGCTAGCAGAGTGTATAGTGAGAGGCAGTAGAGAAGCTAGCAGAGTGTATAGTGATAGGCTAGCAGTGGAGAAGCTAGCAGAGTGTATAGTGAGAGACAGTAGAGAAGCTAGCAGAGTGTATAGTGAGAGGCTAGCAGTAGAGAAGCTAGCAGAGTGTATAGTGAGAGGCTAGCAGTAGAGAAGCTAGCAGAGTGTATAGTGAGAGGCTAGCAGTAGAGAAGATGGCAGAGTGTATAGTGAGAGGCTAGCAGTGGAGAAGCTGGCAGAGTGTATAGTGAGAGGCTAGCAGTAGAGAAGCTAGCAGAGTGTATAGTGAGAGGCTTGCAGTGGAGAAGCTAGCAGAGTGTATAGTGAGAGGCTAGCAGTGGAGAAGCTAGCAGAGTGGATAGTGAGAGGCTAGAAGTAGAGAAGCTGGCAGAGTGTATAGTGAGAGGCTAGCAGTGGAGAAGCTAGCAGTGTATAGTGAGAGGCTAGCAGTAGAGAAGCTAGCAGAGTGTATAGTGAGAGGCTAGCAGTGGAGAAGCTAGCAGAGTGTATAGTGAGAGGCTAGCAGTAGAGAAGCTAGCAGAGTGTATAGTGAGAGGCTAGCAGTAGAGAAGCTAGCAGAGTGTACAGTGAGAGGCTAAAGGTAGAGAAGCTAGCAGAGTGTATAGTGATAGGCTAGCAGTGGAGAAGCTAGCAGAGTGTATAGTGAGAGACAGTAGAAAAGCTAGCAGAGTGTATAGTGAGAGGCTAGCAGTGGAGAAGCTAGCAGAATGTATAATGAGAAGCTAGCAGTGGAGAAGCTAGCAGAGTCTATAGTGAGAGGCAGTAGAGAAGCTAGCAAAGTGTATAGTGAGAGGCTAGCAGTGGAGAAGCTAGCAGAGTGTATAGTGAGAGGCTAGCAGTAGAGAAGCTAGCAGAGTGTATAATGAGAAGCTAGCAGTGGAGAAGCTAGCAGAGTGTATAGTGAAAAGCTAGCAGTAGAGAAGATAGCAGAGTGTATAATGAGAAGCTAGCAGTGGAGAAGCAAGCAGAGTGTATAGTGAGAGGCAGTAGAGAAGCTAGCAGAGTGTATAGTGATAGGCTAGCAGTGGAGAAGCTAGCAGAGTGTATAGTGAGAGACAGTAGAGAAGCTAGCAGAGTGTATAGTGAGAGGCTAGCAGTAGAGAAGCTAGCAGAGTGTATAGTGAGAGGCTAGCAGTAGAGAAGATGGCAGAGTGTATAGTGAGAGGCTAGCAGTGGAGAAGCTAGCAGAGTGTATAGTGAGAGGCTAGCAGTAGAGAAGCTAGCAGAGTGTATAGTGAGAGGCAGTAGAGAACCTAGCAAAGTGTATAGTGAGAGGCTAGCAGTGGAGAAGTTAGCAGAGTGTATAGTGAGAGGGTAGCAGTGGAGAAGCTAGCAGAGTGTATAGTGAGAGGCTAGCAGTGGAGAAGCTAGCAGAGTGTATAGTGAGAGGCTAGCAGTGGAGAAGCTAGCAGAGTGTATAGTGAGAGGCTAGCAGTGGAGAAGCTAGCAGAGTGTATAGTGAGAGGCTAGCAGTAGAGAAGCTAGCAGAGTATATAGTGAGAGGCTAGCAGTGGAGAAGCTAGCAGTGTACAGTGAAAGGCTAGCAGTAGAGAAGCTAGCAGAGTGTACAGTGAGAGGCTAGCAGTGGAGAAGCTAGCAGTGTACAGTGAAAGGCTAGCAGTAGAGAAGCTAGCAGAGTGTATAGTGAGAGGCTAGCAGTGGAGAAGCTAGCAGAGTGTATAGTGAGAGTCAGTGGAGAAGCTAGCAGAGTGTATAATGAGAAGCTAGCAGTGGAGAAGCTAGCAGAGTCTATAGTGAGAGGCAGTAGAGAAGCTAGCAGAGTGTATAGTGAGAGGCTAGCAGTGGAGAAGCTAGCAGAGTGTATAGTGAGAGGCTAGCAGTGGAGAAGCTAGCAGAGTGTATAGTGAAAAGCTAGCAGTAGAGAAGCTAGCAGAGTGTATAATGAGAAGCTAGCAGTGGAGAAGCTAGCAGAGTGTATAGTGAGAGGCAGTAGAGAAGCTAGCAGAGTGTATAGTGATAGGCTAGCAGTGGAGAAGCTAGCAGAGTGTATAGTGAGAGACAGTAGAGAAGCTAGCAGAGTGTATAGTGAGAGGCTAGCAGTAGAGAAGCTAGCAGAGTGTATAGTGAGAGGCTAGCAGTAGAGAAGCTAGCAGAGTGTATAGTGAGAGGCTAGCAGTAGAGAAGATGGCAGAGTGTATAGTGAGAGGCTAGCAGTGGAGAAGCTAGCAGAGTGTATAGTGAGAGGCTAGTCGTAGAGAAGCTAGCAGACTGTATAATGAGAAGCTAGCAGTGGAGAAGCTAGCAGAGTGTATAGTGAGAGGCTAGCAGTAGAGAAGCTAGCAGCGTGTACAGTGAGAGGCTAGCAGGAGAGAAGCTAGCAGAGTGTATAGTGAGAGGCTAGCAGTGGAGAAGCTAGCAGAGTGTATAGTGAGAGGCTAGCAGTAGAGAAGCTAGCAGAGTGTATAGTGAGAGTTTAGCAGTGGAGAAGCTAGCAGAGTGTATAGTGAGAGGCAGTAGAGAAGCTAGCAAAGTGTATAGTGAGAGACTAGCAGTGGAGAAGTTAGCAGAGTGTATAGTGAGAGGGTAGCAGTGGAGAAGCTAGCAGAGTGTAGAGTGAGAGGGTAGCAGTGGAGAAGCTAGCAGAGTGTATAGTGAGAGGCTAGCAGTAGAGAAGCTAGCAGAGTGTATAGTGAGAGGCTAGCAGTAGAGAAGCTAGCAGAGTGTATACTGAGAGGCTAGCAGTAGAGAAGATGGCAGAGTGTATAGTGAGAGGCTAGCAGTGGAGAAGCTAGCAGAGTGTATAGTGAGAGGCTAGCAGTGGAGAAGCTAGCAGAGTGGATAGTGAGAGGCAGTAGAGAACCTAGCAAAGTGTATAGTGAGAGGCTAGCAGTGGAGAAGTTAGCAGAGTGTATAGTGAGAGGGTAGCAGTGGAAAAGCTAGCAGAGTGTATAGTGAGAGGCTAGCAGTAGAGAAGCTAGCAGAGTGTACAGTGAGAGGCTAGCAGTAGAGAAGCTAGCAGAGTATATAGTGAGAGGCTAGCAGTGGAGAAGCTAGCAGTGTACAGTGAAAGGCTAGCAGTAGAGAAGCTAGCAGAGTGTATAGTGAGAGGCTAGCAGTAGAGAAGCTAGCAGAGTGTATAGTGAGAGGCTAGCAGTGGAGAAGCTAGCAAAGTGTATAGTGAGAGGCTAGCAGTGGAGAAGCTAGCAGAGTGTATAGTGAGAGTCAGTGGAGAAGCTAGCAGAGTGTATAGTGAGAGTCAGTGGAGAAGCTAGCAGAGTGTATAATGAGAAGCTAGCAGTGGAGAAGCTAGCAGAGTCTATAGTGAGAGGCAGTAGAGAAGCTAGCAGAGTGTATAGTGAGAGGCTAGCAGTGGAGAAGCTAGCAGAGTGTATAGTGAGAGGCTAGCAGTAGAGAAGCTAGCAGAGTGTATAATGAGAAGCAAGCAGTGGAGAAGCTAGCAGAGTGTATAGTGAAAAGCTAGCAGTAGAGAAGCTAGCAGAGTGTATAATGAGAAGCTAGCAGTGGAGAAGCTAGCAGAGTGTATAGTGAGAGGCAGTAGAGAAGCTAGCAGAGTGTATAGTGATAGGCTAGCAGTGGAGAAGCTAGCAGAGTGTATAGTGAGAGACAGTAGAGAAGCTAGCAGAGTGTATAGTGAGAGGCTAGCAGTAGAGAAGCTAGCAGAGTGTATAGTGAGAGGCTAGCAGTAGAGAAGCTAGCAGAGTGTATAGTGAGAGTCAGTGGAGAAGCTAGCAGAGTGTATAGTGAGAGTCAGTGGAGAAGCTAGCAGAGTGTATAATGAGAAGCTAGCAGTGGAGAAGCTAGCAGAGTCTATAGTGAGAGGCAGTAGAGAAGCTAGCAGAGTGTATAGTGAGAGGCTAGCAGTGGAGAAGCTAGCAGAGTGTATAGTGAGAGGCTAGCAGTAGAGAAGCTAGCAGAGTGTATAATGAGAAGCAAGCAGTGGAGAAGCTAGCAGAGTGTATAGTGAAAAGCTAGCAGTAGAGAAGCTAGCAGAGTGTATAATGAGAAGCTAGCAGTGGAGAAGCTAGCAGAGTGTATAGTGAGAGGCAGTAGAGAAGCTAGCAGAGTGTATAGTGATAGGCTAGCAGTGGAGAAGCTATCAGAGTGTATAGTGAGAGGCTAGCAGTAGAGAAGCTAGCAGAGTGTATAGTGAGAGGCTAGCAGTAGAGAAGCTAGCAGAGTGTATAGTGAGAGGCTAGCAGTGGAGAAGCTAGCAGAGTGTATAGTGAGAGTCAGTGGAGAAGCTAGCAGTGTATAATGAGAAGCTAGCAGTGGAGAAGCTAGCAGAGTGTATAGTGAGAAGCTAGCAGTGGAGAAGCTAGCAGAGTGTATAGTGAGAGGCTAGCTTTAGAGAAGCTAGCAGAGTGTATAGTGAGAGGCTAGCAGTGGAGAAGCTAGCAGAGTCTATAGTGAGAGGCAGTAGAGAAGCTAGCAGAGTGTATAGTGAGAGGCTAGCAGTGGAGAAGCTAGCAGAGTGTATAGTGAGAGGCTAGCAGTGGAGAAGCTAGCAGAGTGTATAGTGAAAAGCTAGCAGTAGAGAAGCTAGCAGAGTGTATAATGAGAAGCTAGCAGTGGAGAAGCTAGCAGAGTGTATAGTGAGAGGCAGTAGAGAAGCTAGCAGAGTGTATAGTGATAGGCTAGCAGTGGAGAAGCTAGCAGAGTGTATAGTGAGAGACAGTAGAGAAGCTAGCAGAGTGTATAGTGAGAGGCTAGCAGTAGAGAAGCTAGCAGAGTGTATAGTGAGAGGCTAGCAGTAGAGAAGCTAGCAGAGTGTATAGTGAGAGGCTAGCAGTAGAGAAGATGGCAGAGTGTATAGTGAGAGGCTAGCAGTGGAGAAGCTAGCAGAGTGTATAGTGAGAGGCTAGTCGTAGAGAAGCTAGCAGACTGTATAATGAGAAGCTAGCAGTGGAGAAGCTAGCAGAGTGTATAGTGAGAGGCTAGCAGTAGAGAAGCTAGCAGCGTGTACAGTGAGAGGCTATCAGGAGAGAAGCTAGCAGAGTGTATAGTGAGAGGCTAGCAGTGGAGAAGCTAGCAGAGTGTATAGTGAGAGGCTAGCAGTAGAGAAGCTAGCAGAGTGTATAGTGAGAGTTTAGCAGTGGAGAAGCTAGCAGAGTGTATAGTGAGAGGCAGTAGAGAAGCTAGCAAAGTGTATAGTGAGAGACTAGCAGTGGAGAAGTTAGCAGTGTATAGTGAGAGGGTAGCAGTGGAGAAGCTAGCAGAGTGTAGAGTGAGAGGGTAGCAGTGGAGAAGCTAGCAGAGTGTATAGTGAGAGGCTAGCAGTAGAGAAGCTAGCAGAGTGTATAGTGAGAGGCTAGCAGTAGAGAAGCTAGCAGAGTGTATAGTGAGAGGCTAGCAGTAGAGAAGATGGCAGAGTGTATAGTGAGAGGCTAGCAGTGGAGAAGCTAGCAGAGTGTATAGTGAGAGGCTAGCAGTGGAGAAGCTAGCAGAGTGGATAGTGAGAGGCAGTAGAGAACCTAGCAAAGTGTATAGTGAGAGGCTAGCAGTGGAGAAGTTAGCAGAGTGTATAGTGAGAGGGTAGCAGTGGAAAAGCTAGCAGAGTGTATAGTGAGAGGCTAGCAGTGGAAAAGCTAGCAGAGTGTATAGTGAGAGGCTAGCAGTGGAGAAGCTAGAAGAGTGTATAGTGAGAGGCTAGCAGTGGAGAAGCTAGCAGAGTGTATAGTGAGAGGCTAGCAGTGGAGAAGCTAGCAGAGTGTATAGTGAGAGGCTAGCAGTAGAGAAGCTAGAAGAGTGTATACTGAGAAGCAGTAGAGAAGCTAGCAGAGTGTATAGTGAGAGGCTAGCAGTGGAGAAGCTAGCAGAGTGTATAGTGAGAGGCTAGCAGTGGAGAAGCTAGCAAAGTGTATAGTGAGAGGCTAGCAGTGGAGAAGCTAGCAGAGTGTATAGTGAGAGTCAGTGGAGAAGCTAGCAGAGTGTATAGTGAGAGTCAGTGGAGAAGCTAGCAGAGTGTATAATGAGAAGCTAGCAGTGGAGAAGCTAGCAGAGTCTATAGTGAGAGGCAGTAGAGAAGCTAGCAGAGTGTATAGTGAGAGGCTAGCAGTGGAGAAGCTAGCAGAGTGTATAGTGAAAAGCTAGCAGTAGAGAAGCTAGCAGAGTGTATAATGAGAAGCTAGCAGTGGAGAAGCTAGCAGAGTGTATAGTGAGAGACAGTAGAGAAGCTAGCAGAGTGTATAGTGATAGGCTAGCAGTGGAGAAGCTAGCAGAGTGTATAGTGAGAGACAGTAGAGAAGCTAGCAGAGTGTATAGTGAGAGGCTAGCAGTAGAGAAGCTAGCAGAGTGTATAGTGAGAGGCTAGCAGTAGAGAAGCTAGCAGAGTGTATAGTGAGAGTCAGTGGAGAAGCTAGCAGAGTGTATAGTGAGAGTCAGTGGAGAAGCTAGCAGAGTGTATAATGAGAAGCTAGCAGTGGAGAAGCTAGCAGAGTCTATAGTGAGAGGCAGTAGAGAAGCTAGCAGAGTGTATAGTGAGAGGCTAGCAGTGGAGAAGCTAGCAGAGTGTATAGTGAGAGGCTAGCAGTAGAGAAGCTAGCAGAGTGTATAATGAGAAGCAAGCAGTGGAGAAGCTAGCAGAGTGTATAGTGAAAAGCTAGCAGTAGAGAAGCTAGCAGAGTGTATAATGAGAAGCTAGCAGTGGAGAAGCTAGCAGAGTGTATAGTGAGAGGCAGTAGAGAAGCTAGCAGAGTGTATAGTGATAGGCTAGCAGTGGAGAAGCTAGCAGAGTGTATAGTGAGAGACAGTAGAGAAGCTATCAGAGTGTATAGTGAGAGGCTAGCAGTAGAGAAGCTAGCAGAGTGTATAGTGAGAGGCTAGCAGTAGAGAAGCTAGCAGAGTGTATAGTGAGAGGCTAGCAGTAGAGAAGATGGCAGAGTGTATAGTGAGAGGCTAGCAGTGGAGAAGCTAGCAGAGTGTATAGTGAGAGGCTAGCAGTAGAGAAGCTAGCAGACTGTATAATGAGAAGCTAGCAGTAGAGAAGCTAGCAGAGTGTACAGTGAGAGGCTAGCAGGAGAGAAGCTAGCAGAGTGTATAGTGAGAGGCTAGCAGTGGAGAAGCTAGCAGAGTGTATAGTGAGAAGCTAGCAGTAGAGAAGCTAGCAGAGTGTATAGTGAGAGTTTAGCAGTGGAGAAGCTAGCAGAGTGTATAGTGAGAGGCTAGCAGTGGAGAAGCTGGCAGAGTGTATAGTGAGAGGCTAGCAGTAGAGAAGCTAGCAGAGTGTATAGTGAGAGGCAGTAGAGAAGCTAGCAGAGTGTATAGTGAGAGGCTAGCAGTAGAGAAGCTAGCAGAGTGTATAGCGGAAGGCTAACAGTAGAGAAGCTAACAGAGTGGATAGTGAGAGGCTAGCAGTAGAGAAGCTAGCAGAGTGTATAGTGAGAGGCTAGCTGTAGAGAAGCTAGCAGAGTGTATATTGAGAGGCTAGCAGTGGAGAAGCTGGCAGAGTGTATAATGAGAGGCTAGCAGTAGAGAAGCTAGCAGAGTGTATAGTGAGAGGCAGTAGAGAAGCTAGCAGAGTGGATCGCGAGAGGCTAGCAGTGGAGAAGCCAGCAGAGTGGATAGTGAGAGGCTAGCAGTAGAGAAGCTGGCAGAGTGTATAGTGAAAGGCTAGCAGTAGAGAAGCTGGCAGAGTGTATAGTGAGAGGCTAGCAGTAGAGAAGCTAGCAGTGTATAGTGAGAGGCTAGCAGTAGAGAAGCTAGCAGAGTGTATAGTGAGAGGGTAGCAGTGGAGAAGCTAGCAGAGTGTATAGTGAGAGGCTAGCAGTGGAGAAGCTGGCAGAGTGTATAGTGAGAGGCTAGCAGTAGAGAAGCTAGCAGAGTGTATAGTGAGAGGCAGTAGAGAAGCTAGCAGAGTGTATAGTGAGAGGCTAGCAGTAGATAAGCTAGCAGAGTGTATAGCGGAAGGCTAGCAGTAGAGAAGCTAACAGAGTGGATAGTGAGAGGCTAGCAGTGGAGAAGCTAGCAGAGTGGATAGTGAGAGGCAGTAGAGAAGCTAGCAGAGTGTATAGTGAGAGGCTAGCTGTAGAGAAGCTAGCAGAGTGTATAGTGAGAGGCTAGCAGTGGAGAAGCTGGCAGAGTGTATAATGAGAGGCTAGCAGTAGAGAAGCTAGCAGAGTGTATAGTGAGAGGCAGTAGAGAAGCTAGCAGAGTGGATAGCGAGAGGCTAGCAGTGGAGAAGCCAGCAGAGTGGATAGTGAGAGGCTAGCAGTAGAGAAGCTGGCAGAGTGTATAGTGAGAGGCTAGCAGTAGAGAAGCTGGCAGAGTGTATAGTGAGAGGCTAGCAGTAGAGAAGCTAGCAGAGTGTATAGTGAGAGGCTTGCAGTGGAGAAGCTAGCAGAGTGTATAGTGAGAGGCTAGCAGTGGAGAAGCTAGCAGAGTGGATAGTGAGAGGCTAGCAGTAGAGAAGCTGGCAGAGTGTATAGTGAGAGGCTAGCAGTGGAGAAGCTAGCAGAGTGTATAGTGAGAGGCTTGCAGTGGAGAAGCTAGCAGAGTGTATTGTGAGAGGCTAGCAGTAGAGAAGCTAGCAGAGTGTATAGTGAGAGGCTAGCAGTAGAGAAGCTAGCAGAGTGTACAGTGAGAGGCTAGCAGTAGAGAAGCTAGCAGAGTGGATAGTGAGAGGCTAGCAGTGGAGAAGCTAGCAGAGTGGATAGTGAGAGGCAGTAGAGAAGCTAGCAGAGTGTATAGTGAGAGGCTAGCTGTAGAGAAGCTAGCAGAGTGTATAGTGAGAGGCTAGCAGTGGAGAAGCTGGCAGAGTGTATAATGAGAGGCTAGCAGTAGAGAAGCTAGCAGAGTGTATAGTGAGAGGCAGTAGAGAAGCTAGCAGAGTGGATAGCGAGAGGCTAGCAGTGGAGAAGCCAGCAGAGTGGATAGTGAGAGGCTAGCAGTAGAGAAGCTGGCAGAGTGTATAGTGAGAGGCTAGCAGTAGAGAAGCTGGCAGAGTGTATAGTGAGAGGCTAGCAGTAGAGAAGCTAGCAGAGTGTATAGTGAGAGGCTTGCAGTGGAGAAGCTAGCAGAGTGTATAGTGAGAGGCTAGCAGTGGAGAAGCTAGCAGAGTGGATAGTGAGAGGCTAGCAGTAGAGAAGCTGGCAGAGTGTATAGTGAGAGGCTAGCAGTGGAGAAGCTAGCAGAGTGTATAGTGAGAGGCTTGCAGTGGAGAAGCTAGCAGAGTGTATTGTGAGAGGCTAGCAGTAGAGAAGCTAGCAGAGTGTATAGTGAGAGGCTAGCAGTAGAGAAGCTAGCAGAGTGTACAGTGAGAGGCTAGCAGTAGAGAAGCTAGCAGAGTGTATAGTGATAGGCTAGCAGTGGAGAAGCTAGCAGAGTGTATAGTGAGAGGCTCGCAGTAGAGAAGCTAGCAGAGTGTATAATGAGAAGCTAGCAGTGGAGAAGCTAGCAGAGTCTATAGTGAGAGGCAGTAGAGAAGCTAGCAGAGTGTATAGTGAGAGGCTAGCAGTGGAGAAGCTAGCAGAGTGTTTAGTGAGAGGCTAGTAGTAGAGAAGCTAGCAGAGTGTATAATGAGAAGCTAGCAGTGGAGAAGCTAGCAGAGTGTATAGTGAAAAGCTAGCAGTAGAGAAGCTAGCAGAGTGTATAATGAGAAGCTAGCAGTGGAGAAGCTAGCAGAGTGTATAGTGAAAGGCAGTAGAGAAGCTAGCAGAGTGTATAGTGATAGGCTAGCAGTGGAGAAGCTAGCAGAGTGTATAGTGAGAGACAGTAGAGAAGCTAGCAGAGTGTATAGTGAGAGGCTAGCAGTAGAGAAGCTAGCAGAGTGTATAGTGAGAGGCTAGCAGTAGAGAAGCTAGCAGAGTGTATAGTGAGAGGCTAGCAATAGAGAAGCTGGCAGAGTGTATAGTGAGAGTCTAGCAGTGGAGAAGCTAGCAGAGTGTATAGTGAGAGGCAGTAGAGAAGCTAGCAGAGTGTACAGTGAGAGGCTAGCAGTAGAGAAGCTAGCAGAGTGTATAGTGAGAGGCTAGCAGTGGAGAAGCTAGCAGAGTGTATAGTGAGAAGCTAGCAGTAGAGAAGCTAGCAGAGTGTATAGTGAGAGTTTAGCAGTGGAGAAGCTAGCAGAGTGTATAGTGAGAGGCAGTAGAGAAGCTAGCAGAGTGTATAATGAGAAGCTAGCAGTGGAGAATCTAGCAGAGTGTATAGTGAGAGGCAGTAGAGAAGCTAGCAGAGTGTATAGTGATAGGCTAGCAGTGGAGAAGCTAGCAGAGTGTATAGTGAGAGACAGTAGAGAAGCTAGCAGAGTGTATAGTGAGAGGCTAGCAGTAGAGAAGCTAGCAGAGTGTATAGTGAGAGGCTAGCAGTAGAGAAGCTAGCAGAGTGTATAGTGAGAGGCTAGCAGTAGAGAAGATGGCAGAGTGTATAGTGAGAGGCTAGCAGTGGAGAAGCTAGCAGAGTGTATAGTGAGAGGCTAGCAGTAGAGAAGCTAGCAGACTGTATAATGAGAAGCTAGCAGTGGAGAAGCTAGCAGAGTGTATAGTGAGAGGCAGTAGAGAAGCTAGCAGAGTGTACAGTGAGAGGCTAGCAGGAGAGAAGCTAGCAGAGTGTATAGTGAGAGGCTAGCAGTGGAGAAGCTAGCAGAGTGTATAGTGAGAAGCTAGCAGTAGAGAAGCTAGCAGAGTGTATAGTGAGAGTTTAGAAGTGGAGAAGCTAGCAGAGTGTATAGTGAGAGTTTAGCAGTGGAGAAGCTAGCAAAGTGTATAGTGAGAGGCTAGCAGTGGAGAAGTTAGCAGAGTGTATAGTGAGAGGGTAGCAGTGGAGAAGCTAGCAGAGTGTATAGTGAGAGGCTAGCAGTGGAGAAGCTAGCAGAGTGTATAGTGAGAGGCTAGCAGTAGAGAAGCTAGCAGAGTGTATAGTGAGAGGGTAGCAGTGGAGAAGCTAGCAGAGTGTATAGTGAGAGGGTAGCAGTGGAGAAGCTAGCAGAGTGTATAGTGAGAGGCTAGCAGTGGAGAAGCTGGCAGAGTGTATAGTGAGAGGCTAGCAGTAGAGAAGCTAGCAGAGTGTATAGTGAGAGGCAGTAGAGAAGCTAGCAGAGTGTATAGTGAGAGGCTAGCAGTAGAGAAGCTAGCAGAGTGTATAGCGGAAGGCTAGCAGTAGAGAAGCTAACAGAGTGGATAGTGAGAGGCTAGCAGTAGAGAAGCTAGCAGAGTGTATAGTGAGAGGCTAGCTGTAGAGAAGCTAGCAGAGTGTATAGTGAGAGGCTAGCAGTGGAGAAGCTGGCAGAGTGTATAATGAGAGGCTAGCAGTAGAGAAGCTAGCAGAGTGTATAGTGAGAGGCAGTAGAGAAGCTAGCAGAGTGGATAGCGAGAGGCTAGCAGTGGAGAAGCCAGCAGAGTGGATGGTGAGAGGCTAGCAGTAGAGAAGCTGGCAGAGTGTATAGTGAGAGGCTAGCAGTAGAGAAGCTGGCAGAGTGTATAGTGAGAGGCTAGCAGTAGAGAAGCTAGCAGAGTGTATAGTGAGAGGCTTGCAGTGGAGAAGCTAGCAGAGTGTATAGTGAGAGGCTAGCAGTGGAGAAGCTAGCAGAGTGGATAGTGAGAGGCTAGCAGTAGAGAAGCTGGCAGAGTGTATAGTGAGAGGCTAGCAGTGGAGAAGCTAGCAGAGTGGATAGTGAGAGGCTAGCAGTAGAGAAGCTGGCAGAGTGTATAGTGAGAGGCTAGCAGTAGAGAAGCTAGCAGAGTGTATAGTGAGAGGCTAGCAGTGGAGAAGCTAGCAGAGTGTATTGTGAGAGGCTAGCAGTAGAGAAGCTAGCAGAGTGTATAGTGAGAGGCTAGCAGTAGAGAAGCTAGCAGAGTGTACAGTGAGAGGCTAGCAGTAGAGAAGCTAGCAGAGTGTATAGTGATAGGCTAGCAGTGGAGAAGCTAGCAGAGTGTATAGTGAGAGACAGTAGAAAAGCTAGCAGAGTGTATAATGAGAAGCTAGCAGTAGAGAAGCTAGCAGAGTCTATAGTGAGAGGCAGTAGAGAAGCTAGCAGAGTGTATAGTGAGAGGCTAGCAGTGGAGAAGCTAGCAGAGTGTTTAGTGCGAGGCTAGCAGTGGAGAAGCTAGCAGAGTGTATAGTGAGAAGCTAGCAGTAGAGAAGCTAGCAGAGTGTATAGTGAGAGTTTAGCAGTGGAGAAGATAGCAGAGTGTATAGTGAGAGGCTAGCAGTGGAGAAGCTAGCAGAGTGTATAGTGAGAGGCTAGCAGTGGAGAAGCTAGCAGAGTGTACAGTGAGAGGCTAGCAGTAGAGAAGCTAGCAGAGTATATAGTGAGAGGCTAGCAGTGGAGAAGCTAGCAGTGTACAGTGAAAGGCTAGCAGTAGAGAAGCTAGCAGAGTGTATAGTGAGAGGCTAGCAGTAGAGAAGCTATCAGAGTGTATAGTGAGAGGCTAGCAGTGGAGAAGCTAGCAAAGTGTATAGTGAGAGGCTAGCAGTGGAGAAGCTAGCAGAGTGTATAGTGAGAGGCTAGCAGTAGAGAAGCTAGCAGAGTGTATAATGAGAAGCTAGCAGTGGAGAAGCTAGCAGAGTGTATAGTGAAAAGCTAGCAGTAGAGAAGCTAGCAGAGTGTATAGTGAGAGTCAGTGGAGAAGCTAGCAGAGTGTATAGTGAGAGTCAGTGGAGAAGCTAGCAGAGTGTATAGTGAGAGGCAGTGGAGAAGCTAGCAGAGTGTATAGTGAGAGGCTTGCAGTGGAGAAGCTAGCAGAGTGTATAGTGAGAGGCTAGCAGTGGAGAAGCTAGCAGAGTGGATAGTGAGAGGCTAGCAGTAGAGAAGCTGGCAGAGTGTATAGTGAGAGGCAGTGGAGAAGCAAGCAGAGTGTATAGTGAGAGGCAGTGGAGAAGCTAGCAGAGTGTATAGTGAGAGGCTTGCAGTGGAGAAGCTAGCAGAGTGTATAGTGAGAGGCTAGCAGTGGAGAAGCTAGCAGAGTGGATAGTGAGAGGCTAGCAGTAGAGAAGCTGGCAGAGTGTATAGTGAGAGGCTAGCAGTGGAGAAGCTAGCAGAGTGGATAGTGACAGGCTAGCAGTAGAGAAGCTGGCAGAGTGTATAGTGAGAGGCTAGCAGTAGAGAAGCTAGCAGAGTGTATAGTGAGAGGCTAGCAGTGGAGAAGCTAGCAGAGTGTATAGTGAGAGGCTAGCAGTGGAGAAGCTAGCAGAGTGTATAGTGAGAAGCTAGCAGTAGAGAAGCTAGCAGAGTGTATAGTGAGAGTTTAGCAGTGGAGAAGCTAGCAGAGTGTATAGTGAGAGGCAGTGGAGAAGCTGGCAGAGTGTATAATGAGAGGCTAGCAGTAGAGAAGCTAGCAGAGTGTATAGTGAGAGGCAGTAGAGAAGCTAGCAGAGTGTATAGTGAGAGGCTAGCAGTGGAGAAGTTAGCAGAGTGTATAGTGAGAGGCTAGCAGTGGAAAAGCTAGCAGAGTGTAGTGAGAAGCTAGCAGTGGAGAAGCTAGCAGAGTGTATAGTGAGAGGCTAGCAGTGGAGAAGCTAACAGAGTGTATAGTGAGAGGCTAGCAGTAGAGAAGCTAGCATGGTGTATAGTGAGAGGCTAGCAGTGGAGAAGCTAGCAGAGTGTATAGTGAGAGGCTAGTAGTGAAGCTAGCGGAGTGTATAGTGAGAGGCTAGCAGTCGAGAAGCTGACAGAGTGTATATTGAGAGGCTTGTAGTGAAGCTAGCAGAGTGTCTAGTGAGAGGCTAGCAGTGGAGAAGCTAGCAGAGTGTACAGTGAGAGGCTAGCAGTAGAGAAGCTAGCAGTGTATAGTGATAGGGCTAGCAGTGGATAAGCTAGCAGAGTGTATAGTGAGAGACAGTAGAGAAGCTAGCAGAGTGTATAGTGAGAGGCTAGCAGTGGAGAAGCTAGCAGAATGTATAATGAGAAGCGAGCAGTGGAGAAGCTAGCAGAGTGTATAGTGAGAGGCAGTAGAGAAGCTAGCAGAGTGTATAGTGATAGGCTAGCAGTGGAGAAGCTAGCAGAGTGTATAGTGAGAGACAGTAGAGAAGCTAGCAGAGTGTATAGTGAGAGGCTAGTAGTAGAGAAGCTAGCAGAGTGTATAGTGAGAGGCTAGCAGTAGAGAAGCTAGCAGAGTGTATAGTGAGAGGCTAGCAGTGGAGAAGCTAGCAGAGTGTATAATGAGAGGCTAGCAGTAGAGAAGCTAGCAGAGTGTATAGCGAGAGGCTAGTAGTGGAGAAGCTGGCAGAGTGTATAGTGAGAGGCTAGCAGTGGAGAAGCTAGCAGAGTGTATAGTGAGAGGCAGTAGAGAAGCTAGCAGAGTGTATAGTGAGAGGCAAGCAGTGGAGAAGTTAGCAGAGTGTATAGTGAGAGGCTAGCAGTGGAAAAGCTAGCAGAGTGTAGTGAGAAGCTAGCAGTGGAGAAGCTAGCAGAGTGTATAGTGAGAGACTAGCAGTGGAGAAGCTAACAGAGTGTATAGTGAGAGGCTAGCAGTAGAGAAGCTAGCATGGTGTATAGTGAGAGGCTAGCAGTGGAGAAGCTAGCAGAGTGTATAGTGAGAGGCTAGTAGTGAAGCTAGCGGAGTGTATAGTGAGAGGCTAGCAGTAGAGAAGCTGACAGAGTGTATATTGAGAGGCTTGTAGTGAAGCTAGCAGAGTGTATAGTGAGAGGCTAGCAGTAGAGAAGCTAGCAGAGTGTATAGTGATAGGGCTAGCAGTGGAGAAGCTAGCAGAGTGTATAGTGAGAGACAGTAGAGAAGCTAGCAGAGTGTATAGTGAGAGGCTAGCAGTGGAGAAGCTAGCAGAATGTATAATGAGAAGCGAGCAGTGGAGAAGCTAGCAGAGTGTATAGTGAGAGGCAGTAGAGAAGCTAGCAGAGTGTATAGTGATAGGCTAGCAGTGGAGAAGCTAGCAGAGTGTATAGTGAGAGACAGTAGAGAAGCTAGCAGAGTGTATAGTGAGAGGCTAGTAGTAGAGAAGCTAGCAGAGTGTATAGTGAGAGGCTAGCAGTAGAGAAGCTAGCAGAGTGTATAGTGAGAGGCTAGCAGTGGAGAAGCTAGCAGAGTGTATAGTGAGAGGCTAGCAGTAGAGAAGCTGGCAGAGTGTATAGTGAGAGGCTAGCAGTGGAGAAGCTAGCAGAGTGTATAGTGAGAGGCTAGTAGTGGAGAAGCTAGCAGAGTGTATAGTGAAAATCTAGCAGTAGAGAAGCTAGCAGAGTGTATAATGAGAAGCTAGCAGTGGAGAAGCTAGCAGAGTGTATAGTGAGAGGCAGTAGAGAAGCTAGCAGAGTGTATAGTGAGAGGCTAGCAGTGGAGAAGCTAGCAGAGTGTATAGTGAGAAGCTAGCAGTAGAGAAGCTAGCAAAGTGTATAGTGAGAGTTTAGCAGTGGATAAGCTAGCAGAGTGTATAGTGAGAGGCAGTAGAGAAGCTAGCATAGTGTATAGTGAGAGGCTAGCAGTGGAGAAGTTAGCAGAGTGTATAGTGAGAGGGTAGCAGTGGAAAAGCTAGCAGAGTGTATAGTGAGAGGCTAGCAGTGGAGAAGCTAGCAGAGTGTATAGTGAGAGGCTAGCAGTAGAGAAGCTAGCAGAGTGTATAGTGAGAGGCTAGTAGTGGAGAAGCTAGCAGAGTGTATAGTGAAAATCTAGCAGTAGAGAAGCTAGCAGAGTGTATAATGAGAAGCTAGCAGTGGAGAAGCTAGCAGAGTGTATAGTGAGAGGCAGTAGAGAAGCTAGCAGAGTGTATAGTGAGAGGCTAGCAGTGGAGAAGCTAGCAAAGTGTATAGTGAGAGGCTAGCAGTGGAGAAGCTAGCAGAGTGTATAGTGAGTCAGTGGAGAAGCTAGCAGAGTGTATAGTGAGAGGCAGTAGAGAAGCTAGCAGAGTGTATAGTGAGAGTCAGTGGAGAAGCTAGCAGAGTGTATAGTGAGAGGCAGTAGAGAAGCTAGCAGAGTCTATAGTGAGAGGCTAGCAGTGGAGAAGTTAGCAAAGTGTATAGTGAAAGGCAGTGGAGAAGCTGGCAGAGTGTATAATGAGAGGCTAGCAGTAGAGAAGCTAGCAGAGTGTATAGCGAGAGGCTAGTAGTGGAGAAGCTGGCAGAGTGTATAGTGAGAGGCTAGCAGTGGAGAAGCTAGCAGAGTGTATAGTGAGAGGCAGTAGAGAAGCTAGCAGAGTGTATAGTGAGAGGCTAGCAGTGGAGAAGTTAGCAGAGTGTATAGTGAGAGGCTAGCAGTGGAAACGCTAGCAGAGTGTAGTGAGAAGCTAGCAGTGGAGAAGCTAGCAGAGTGTATAGTGAGAGGCTAGCAGTGGAGAAGCTAACAGAGTGTATAGTGAGAGGCTAGCAGTAGAGAAGCTAGCATGGTGTATAGTGAGAGGCTTGCAGTGGAGAAGCTAGCAGAGTGTATAGTGAGAGGCTAGTAGTGAAGCTAGCGGAGTGTATAGTGAGAGGCTAGCAGTAGAGAAGCTAGCAGAGTGTACAGTGAGAGGCTAGCAGTAGAGAAGCTAGCAGAGTGTATAGTGATAGGGCTAGCAGTGGAGAAGCTAGCAGAGTGTATAGTGAGAGACAGTAGAGAAGCTAGCAGAGTGTATAGTGAGAGGCTAGCAGTGGAGAAGCTAGCAGAGTGTATAGTGAGAGGCAGTAGAGAAGCTAGCAGAGTGTATAGTGATAGGCTAGCAGTGTAGAAGCTAGCAGAGTGTATAGTGAGAGACAGTAGAGAAGCTAGCAGAGTGTATAGTGAGAGGCTAGTAGTAGAGAAGCTAGCAGAGTGTATAGTGAGAGGCTAGCAGTAGCGAAGCTAGCAGAGTGTATAGTGAGAGGCTAGCAGTGGAGAAGCTAGCAGAGTGTATAGTGAGAGGCTAGCAGTAGAGAAGCTGACAGAGTGTATATTGAGAGGCTTGTAGTGAAGCTAGCAGAGTGTATAGTGAGAGGCTAGCAGTGGAGAAGCTAGCAGAGTGTACAGTGAGAGGCTAGCAGTAGAGAAGCTAGCAGAGTGTATAGTGATAGGGCTAGCAGTGGAGAAGCTAGCAGAGTGTATAGTGAGAGACAGTAGAGAAGCTAGCAGAGTGTATAGTGAGAGGCTAGCAGTGGAGAAGCTAGCAGAATGTATAATGAGAAGCGAGCAGTGGAGAAGCTAGCAGAGTGTATAGTGAGAGGCAGTAGAGAAGCTAGCAGAGTGTATAGTGATAGGCTAGCAGTGGAGAAGCTAGCAGAGTGTATAGTGAGAGACAGTAGAGAAGCTAGCAGAGTGTATAGTGAGAGGCTAGTAGTAGAGAAGCTAGCAGAGTGTATAGTGAGAGGCTAGCAGTAGAGAAGCTAGCAGAGTGTATAGTGAGAGGCTAGCAGTGGAGAAGCTAGCAGAGTGTATAGTGAGAGGCTAGCAGTAGAGAAGCTGGCAGAGTGTATAGTGAGAGGCTAGCAGTGGAGAAGCTAGCAGAGTGTATAGTGAGAGGCTAGTAGTGGAGAATCTAGCAGAGAGTATAGTGAAAATCTAGCAGTAGAGAAGCTAGCAGAGTGTATAATGAGAAGCTAGCAGTGGAGAAGCTAGCAGAGTGTATAGTGAGAGGCAGTAGAGAAGCTAGCAGAGTGTATAGTGAGAGGCTAGCAGTGGAGAAGCTAGCAGAGTGTATAGTGAGAAGCTAGCAGTAGAGAAGCTAGCAAAGTGTATAGTGAGAGTTTAGCAGTGGATAAGCTAGCAGAGTGTATAGTGAGAGGCAGTAGAGAAGCTAGCAAAGTGTATAGTGAGAGGCTAGCAGTGGAGAAGTTAGCAGAGTGTATAGTGAGAGGGTAGCAGTGGAAAAGCTAGCAGAGTGTATAGTGAGAGGCTAGCAGTGGAGAAGCTAGCAGAGTGTATAGTGAGAGGCTAGCAGTAGAGAAGCTAGCAGAGTGTATAGCGAGAGGGTAGCAGTGGAGAAGCTAGCAGAGTGTATAGTGAGAGGCTAGCGGTGGAGAAGCTAGCAGAGTGTATAGTGAGAGGCTAGCAGTAGAGAAGCTAGCAGAGTGTATACTGAGAAGCTAGCAGTACAGAAGCTAGCAGAGTGTGTAGTGAGAGGCTAGCAGTGGAGAAGCTAGCAGAGTGTATAGTGAGAGGCTAGCAGTGGAGAAGCTAGCAGAGTGTATAGTGAGAAGCTAGCAGTGGAGAAGCTAGCAGAGTGTATAGTGAGAAGCTAGCAGTGGAGAAGCTAGCAGAGTGTATAGTGAGAGGCTAGCAGTAGAGAAGCGAGCAGAGTGTATAATGAGAAGCTAGCAGTGGAGAAGCTAGCAGAGTGTATAGTGAAAAGCTAGCAGTAGAGAAGCTAGCAGAGTGTATAATGAGAGGCTAGCAGTGGAGAAGCTAGCAGAGTGTATAGTGAGAGGCAGTAGAGAAGCTAGCAGAGTGTATAGTGATAGGCTAGCAGTGGAGAAGCTAGCAGAGTGTATAGTGAGAGGCTAGCAGTGGAGAAGCTAGCAAAGTGTATAGTGAGAGGCTAGCAGTGGAGAAGCTAGCAGAGTGTATAGTGAGAGTCAGTGGAGAAGCTAGCAGAGTGTATAGTGAGAGGCAGTAGAGAAGCTAGCAGAGTGTATAGTGAGAGTCAGTGGAGAAGCTAGCAGAGTGTATAATGAGAAGCTAGCAGTGGAGAAGCTAGCAGAGTCTATAGTGAGAGGCAGTAGAGAAGCTAGCAGAGTGTATAGTGAGAGGCTAGCAGTGGAGAAGCTAGCAGAATGTATAATGAGAAGCTAGCAGTGGAGAAGCTAGCAGAGTGTATAGTGAGAGGCAGTAGAGAAGCTAGCAGAGTGTATAGTGAGAGGCTAGTAGTAGAGAAGCTAGCAGAGTGTATAGTGAGAGGCTAGCAGTAGAGAAGCTAGCAGAGTGTATAGTGAGAGGCTAGCAGTGGAAAAGCTAGCAGAGTGTATAGTGAGAGGCTAGCAGTAGAGAAGCTGGCAGAGTGTATAGTGAGAGGCTAGCAGTGGAGAAGCTAGCAGAGTGTATAGTGAGAGGCTAGTAGTGGAGAAGCTAGCAGAGTGTATAGTGAAAATCTAGCAGTAGAGAAGCTAGCAGAGTGTATAATGAGAAGCTAGCAGTGGAGAAGCTAGCAGAGTGTATAGTGAGAGGCAGTAGAGAAGCTAGAAGAGTGTATAGTGAGAGGCTAGCAGTGGAGAAGCTAGCAGAGTGTATAGTGAGAAGCTAGCAGTAGAGAAGCTAGCAAAGTGTATAGTGAGAGTTTAGCAGTGGATAAGCTAGCAGAGTGTATAGTGAGAGGCAGTAGAGAAGCTAGCAAAGTGTATAGTGAGAGGCTAGCAGTGGAGAAGTTAGCAGAGTGTATAGTGAGAGGGTAGCAGTGGAAAAGCTAGCAGAGTGTATAGTGAGAGGCTAGCAGTGGAGAAGCTAGCAGAGTGTATAGTGAGAGGCTAGCAGTAGAGAAGCTAGCAGAGTGTATAGCGAGAGGGTAGCAGTGGAGAAGATAGCAGAGTGTATAGTGAGAGGCTAGCGGTGGAGAAGCTAGCAGAGTGTATAGTGAGAGGCTAGCAGTAGAAAAGCTAGCAGAGTGTATACTGAGAAGCTAGCAGTACAGAAGCTAGCAGAGTGTGTAGTGAGAGGCTAGCAGTGGAGAAGCTAGCAGAGTGTATAGTGAGAGGCTAGCAGTGGAGAAGCTAGCAGAGTGTATAGTGAGAAGCTAGCAGTGGAGAAGCTAGCAGAGTGTATAGTGAGAGGCTAGCAGTAGAGAAGCGAGCAGAGTGTATAATGAGAAGCTAGCAGTGGAGAAGCTAGCAGAGTGTATAGTGAAAATCTAGCAGTAGAGAAGCTAGCAGAGTGTATAATGAGAAGCTAGCAGTGGAGAAGCTAGCAGAGTGTATAGTGAGAGGCAGTAGAGAAGCTAGCAGAGTGTATAGTGAGAGGCAGTAGAGAAGCTAGCAGAGTGTATAGTGAGAATCTAGCAGTACAGAAGCTAGCAGAGTGTGTAGTGAGAGGCTAGCAGTGGAGAAGCTAGCAGAGTGTATAGTGAGAGGCTAGCAGTGGAGAAGCTAGCAGAGTGTATAGTGAGAAGCTAGCAGTGGAGAAGCTAGCAGAGTGTATAGTGAGAAGCTAGCAGTGGAGAAGCTAGCAGAGTGTATAGTGAGAGGCTAGCAGTAGAGAAGCGAGCAGAGTGTATAATGAGAAGCTAGCAGTGGAGAAGCTAGCAGAGTGTATAGTGAAAATCTAGCAGTAGAGAAGCTAGCAGAGTGTATAATGAGAAGCTAGCAGTGGAGAAGCTAGCAGAGTGTATAGTGAGAGGCAGTAAAGAAGCTAGCAGAGTGTATAGTGAGAGGCTAGCAGTGAAGCTAGCAGAGTGTACAGTGAGAGGCTAGCAGTAGAGAAGCTAGCAGAGTGTATAGTGAGAGGCAGTGGAGAAGTTAGCAGAGTGTATAGTGAGAGGCAGTAGAGAAGCTAGCAGAGTGTATAGTGAGAGGCTAGCAGTGGAGAAGCTAGCAGAGTGTATCGTGAGAGGATAGCAGTGGAGAAGCTAGCAGAGTGTATAGTGAGAAGCTAGCAGTGGAGAAGCTAGCAGAGTATATAGTGAGAGGCTAGCAGTGGAGAAGCTAGCAGAGTGTATAGTGAGAGGCAGTGGAGAAGCTAGCAGAGTGTATAGTGAGAGGCAGTAGAGAAGCTAGCAGAGTGTATAATGAGAAGCTAGCAGTGGAGAAGCTAGCAGAGTGTATAGTGAGAGGCAGTGGAGAAGCTAGCAGAGTGTATAGTGATAGGCTAGCAGTGGAGAAGCTAGCAGAGTGTATAGTGAGAGACAGTAGAGAAGCTAGCAGAATGTATAGTGAGAGGCTAGCAGTGGAGAAGCTAGCAGAGTGTATAGTGAGAAGCTAGCAGTGAAGCTAGCAGAGTGTACAGTGAGAGGCTAGCAGTAGAGAAGCTAGCAGAGTGTATAGTGATAGGCTAGCAGTGGAGAAGCTAGCAGAGTGTATAGTGAGAGGCAGTGGAGAAGCTAGCAGAGTGTATAATGAGAAGCTAGCAGAGTGTATAGTGAGAGGCAGTAGAGAAGCTAGCAGAGTGTACAGTGATAGGCTAGCAGTGGAGAAGCTAGCAGAGTGTATCGTGAGAGGATAGCAGTGGAGAAGCTAGCAGAGTCTATAGTGAGAGGCAGTAGAGAAGCTAGCAGAGTGTATAGTGAGAGGCTAGCAGTGGAGAAGCTAACAGAGTGTATAGTGAGAGGCTAGCAGTAGAGAAGCTAGCAGGGTGTATAGTGAGAGGCTAGTAGTAGAGAAGCTAGCAGAGTGTATAGTGAGAGGCTAGCAGTGGAGAAGCTAGCACAGTGTATAGTGAGAGGCTAGCAGTAGAGAAGCTAGCAGAGTGTATAGCGAGAGGGTAGCAGTGGAGAAGCTAGCAGAGTGTGTAGTGAGAGGCTAGCAGTAGAGAAGCTAGCAGAGTGTATAGTGAGAGGCTAGCAGTAGAGAAGCTAGCAGAGTGTGTAGTGAGAGGCTAGCAGTGGAGAAGCTAGCAGAGTGTATAGTGAGAGGCTAGCAGTGGATGAAGTTAGCAGAGTGTATAGTGAGAGGCTAGCAGTGGAGAAGCTAACAGAGTGTATAGTGAGAGGCTAGCAGTAGAGAAGCTAGCAGAGTGTGTAGTGAGAGGCTAGCAGTGGAGAAGCTAGCAGAGTGCATAGTGAGAAGCTAGCAGTGGAGACGTTAGCAGAGTGTATAGTGAGAGGCTAGCAGTGGAGAAGATAACAGAGTGTATAGTGAGAGGCTAGCAGTAGAGAAGCTAGCAGGGTGTATAGTGAGAGGCTAGCAGTGGAGAAGCTAGCAGAGTGTATAATGATAAGCTAGCAGTGGAGAAGCTAGCAGAGTGTATAGTGAGAAGCTAGCAGTGGAGAAGCTAACAGAGTGTATAGTGAGAGGCTAGCAGTAGAGAAGCTAGCAGGGTGTATAGTGAGAGGCTAGCAGTAGAGAAGCTAGCAGAGTGTATAGTGAGAGGCTAGCAGTAGAGAAGCTAGCAGAGTGTATAGTGAGAGGCAGTGGAGAGGCTAGCAGAGTGTATAGTGAGAGGCAGTGGAGAAGCTAGCAGAGTGTATAGTGAGAGGCTAGCAGTGGAGAAGCTAGCAGAGTGTATAGTGAGAGACAGTAGCGAAGCTAGCAGAGTGTATAGTGATAGGCTAGCAGTGGAGAAGCTAGCAGAGTGTATAGTGAGAGGCAGTGGAGAAGCTAGCAGAGTGTATAGTGATAGGCTAGCAGTGGAGAAGTTAGAAGAGTGTATAGTGAGAGGCAGTGGAGAAACTAGCAGAGTGTATAGTGATAGGCTAGCAGTGGAGAAGCTAGCAGAGTGTATAGTGAGAGACAGTAGCGAAGCTAGCAGAGTGTATAGTGATAGGCTAGCAGTGGAGAAGCTAGCAGAGTGTATAGTGAGAGACAGTAGAGAAGCTAGCAGTGTATAGTGAGAGGCTAGCAGTGGAGAAGCTAGCAGAGTGTATAATGAGAAGCTAGCAGTGGAGAAGCTAGCAGAGTGTATAGTGAGAGGCAGTAGAGAAGCTAGCAGAGTGTATAGTGAGAGGCTAGCAGTGGAGAAGCTAGCAGAGTGTATAGTGAGAGGATAGCAGTGGAGAAGCTAGCAGAGTGTATAGTGAGAGGCAGTGGAGAAGCTAGCAGAGTGTATAGTGAAAGGCAGTAGAGAAGCTAGCAGAGTGTACAGTGAGAGGCTAGCAGTAGAGAAGCTAGCAGAGTGTATAGTGATAGGCTAGCAGTGGAGAAGCTAGCAGAGTGTATAATGAGAAGCTAGCAGTGGAGAAGCTAGCAGAGTGTATAGTGAGAGGCAGTAGAGAAGCTAGCAGAGTGTATAGTGAGAGGCTAGCAGTGGAGAAGCTAGCAGAGTGTATAGTGAGAGGATAGCAGTGGAGAAGCTAGCAGAGTGTATAGTGAGAGGCTAGCAGTAGAGAAGCTAGCAGAGTGTATAATGAGAAGCTAGCAGTGGAGAAGCTAGCAGAGTGTATAGTGAAAAGCTAGCAGTAGAGAAGCTAGCAGAGTGTATAATGAGAAGCTAGCAGTGGAGAAGCTAGCAGAGTGTATAGTGAGAGGCAGTAGAGAAGCTAGCAGAGTGTATAGTGATAGGCTAGCAGTGGAGAAGCTAGCAGAGTGTATAGTGAGAGACAGTAGAGAAGCTAGCAGAGTGTATAGTGAGAGGCTAGCAGTAGAGAAGCTAGCAGAGTGTATAGAGAGGCTAGCAGTAGAGAAGCTAGCAGAGTGTATAGTTAGAGGCTAGCAGTAGAAAAGCTGGCAGAGTGTATAGTGAGAGGCGTGCAGTGGAGAAGCTAGCAGAGTGTATAGTGAGAGGCTAGTAGTGGAGAAGCTAGCAGAGTGTATAGTGAAAAGCTAGCAGTAGAGAAGCTAGCAGAGTGTATAATGAGAAGCTAGCAGTGGAGAAGCTAGCAGAGTGTATAGTGAGAGGCCGTAGAGAAGCTAGCAGATTGTATAGTGAGAGGCTAGCAGTGGAGAAGCTAGCAGAGTGTATAGTGAGAGGCTAGCAGTAGAGAAGAAAACAGAGTGTATAGTGAGAAGCTAGCAGTAGAGAAGCCAGCAGAGTGTGTAGTGAGAGTTTAGCAGTGGAGAAGCTAGCAGAGTGTATAGTGAGAGGCAGTAGAGAAGCTAGCAGAGTGTATAGTGAGAAGCTAGCAGTAGAGAAGCCAGCAGAGTGTATAGTGAGAAGCTAGCAGTAGAGAAGCCAGCAGAGTGTATAGTGAGAGTTTAGCAGTGGAGAAGCTAGCAGAGTGTATAGTGAGAGGCAGTAGAAAAGCTAGCAAAGTGTATAGTGAGAGGCTAGCAGTGGAGAAGTTAGCAGAGTGTATAGTGAGAGGCTAGCAGTGGAGAAGCTAGCAGAGTGTATAGTGAGAAGCTAGCAGTGGAGAAGCTAGCAGAGTGTATAGTGAGAAGCTAGCAGTGGAGAAGCTAGCAGAGTGTATAGTGAGAGGCTAGCAGTAGAGAAGCGAGCAGAGTGTATAATGAGAAGCTAGCAGTGGAGAAGCTAGCAGAGTGTATAGTGAAAAGCTAGCAGTAGAGAAGCTAGCAGAGTGTATAATGAGAGGCTAGCAGTGGAGAAGCTAGCAGAGTGTATAGTGAGAGTCAGTGGAGAATCTAGCAGAGTGTATAGTGAGAGGCGGTAGAGAAGCTAGCAGAGTGTATAGTGAGAGTCAGTGGAGAAGCTAGCAGAGTGTATAATGAGAAGCTAGCAGTGGAGAAGCTAGCAGAGTCTATAGTGAGAGGCAGTAGAGAAGCTAGCAGAGTGTATAGTGAGAGGCTAGCAGTGGAGAAGCTAGCAGAGTGTATAGTGAGAGGCTAGCAGTAGAGAAGCTAGCAGAGTGTATAATGAGAAGCTAGCAGTGGAGAAGCTAGCAGAGTGTATAGTGAGAGGCAGTAGAGAAGCTAGCAGAGTGTATAGTGATAGGCTAGCAGTGGAGAAGCTAGCAGAGTGTATAGTGAGAGACAGTAGAGAAGCTAGCAGAGTGTATAGTGAGAGGCTAGCAGTAGAGAAGCTAGCAGAGTGTATAGTGAGAGGCTAGCAGTAGAGAAGCTAGCAGAGTGTATAGTGAGAGGCTAGCAGTCGAGAAGATGGCAGAGTGTATAGTGAGAGGCTAGCAGTGGAGAAGCTAGCAGAGTGTATAGTGAGAGGCTAGCAGTGGAGAAGCTAGCAGAGTGTATAGTGAGAGGCTAGCAGTAGAGAAGCTAGCAGAGTGTATAGTGAGAGGCTAGCAGTGGAGAAGCTAGCAGAGTGTATAGTGAGAGGCTAGTAGTGAAGCTAGCAGAGTGTATAGTGAGAGGCTAGCAGTGGAGAAGCTAGCAGAGTGTATAGTGAGAAGCTAGCAGTAGAGAAGCTAGCAAAGTGTATAGTGAGAGTTTAGCAGTGGATAAGCTAGCAGAGTGTATAGTGAGAGGCAGTAGAGAAGCTAGCAAAGTGTATAGTGAGAGGCTAGCAGTGGAGAAGTTAGCAGAGTGTATAGTGAGAGGGTAGCAGTGGAAAAGCTAGCAGAGTGTATAGTGAGAGGCTAGCAGTGGAGAAGCTAGCAGAGTGTATAGTGAGAGGCTAGCAGTAGAGAAGAAAACAGAGTGTATAGTGAGAAGCTAGCAGTAGAGAAGCCAGCAGAGTGTGTAGTGAGAGTTTAGCAGTGGAGAAGCTAGCAGAGTGTATAGTGAGAGGCAGTAGAGAAGCTAGCAGAGTGTATAGTGAGAAGCTAGCAGTAGAGAAGCCAGCAGAGTGTATAGTGAGAAGCTAGCAGTAGAGAAGCCAGCAGAGTGTATAGTGAGAGTTTAGCAGTGGAGAAGCTAGCAGAGTGTATAGTGAGAGGCAGTAGAAAAGCTAGCAAAGTGTATAGTGAGAGGCTAGCAGTGGAGAAGTTAGCAGAGTGTATAGTGAGAGGCTAGCAGTGGAGAAGCTAGCAGAGTGTATAGTGAGAAGCTAGCAGTGGAGAAGCTAGCAGAGTGTATAGTGAGAAGCTAGCAGTGGAGAAGCTAGCAGAGTGTATAGTGAGAGGCTAGCAGTAGAGAAGCGAGCAGAGTGTATAATGAGAAGCTAGCAGTGGAGAAGCTAGCAGAGTGTATAGTGAAAAGCTAGCAGTAGAGAAGCTAGCAGAGTGTATAATGAGAGGCTAGCAGTGGAGAAGCTAGCAGAGTGTATAGTGAGAGGCAGTAGAGAAGCTAGCAGAGTGTATAGTGATAGGCTAGCAGTGGAGAAGCTAGCAGAGTGTATAGTGAGAGGCTAGCAGTGGAGAAGCTAGCAAAGTGTATAGTGAGAGGCTAGCAGTGGAGAAGCTAGCAGAGTGGATAGTGAGAGTCAGTGGAGAATCTAGCAGAGTGTATAGTGAGAGGCGGTAGAGAAGCTAGCAGAGTGTATAGTGAGAGTCAGTGGAGAAGCTAGCAGAGTGTATAATGAGAAGCTAGCAGTGGAGAAGCTAGCAGAGTCTATAGTGAGAGGCAGTAGAGAAGCTAGCAGAGTGTATAGTGAGAGGCTAGCAGTGGAGAAGCTAGCAGAGTGTATAGTGAGAGGCTAGCAGTAGAGAAGCTAGCAGAGTGTATAATGAGAAGCTAGCAGTGGAGAAGCTAGCAGAGTGTATAGTGAGAGGCAGTAGAGAAGCTAGCAGAGTGTATAGTGATAGGCTAGCAGTGGAGAAGCTAGCAGAGTGTATAGTGAGAGACAGTAGAGAAGCTAGCAGAGTGTATAGTGAGAGGCTAGCAGTAGAGAAGCTAGCAGAGTGTATAGTGAGAGGCTAGCAGTAGAGAAGCTAGCAGAGTGTATAGTGAGAGGCTAGCAGTCGAGAAGATGGCAGAGTGTATAGTGAGAGGCTAGCAGTGGAGAAGCTAGCAGAGTGTATAGTGAGAGGCTAGCAGTGGAGAAGCTAGCAGAGTGTATAGTGAGAGGCTAGCAGTAGAGAAGCTAGCAGAGTGTATAGTGAGAGGCTAGCAGTGGAGAAGCTAGCAGAGTGTATAGTGAGAGGCTAGTAGTGAAGCTAGCAGAGTGTATAGTGAGAGGCTAGCAGTGGAGAAGCTAGCAGAGTGTATAGTGAGAAGCTAGCAGTAGAGAAGCTAGCAAAGTGTATAGTGAGAGTTTAGCAGTGGATAAGCTAGCAGAGTGTATAGTGAGAGGCAGTAGAGAAGCTAGCAAAGTGTATAGTGAGAGGCTAGCAGTGGAGAAGTTAGCAGAGTGTATAGTGAGAGGGTAGCAGTGGAAAAGCTAGCAGAGTGTATAGTGAGAGGCTAGCAGTGGAGAAGCTAGCAGAGTGTATAGTGAGAGGCTAGCAGTAGAGAAGCTAGCAGAGTGTATAGCGAGAGGGTAGCAGTGGAGAAGCTAGCAGAGTGTATAGTGAGAGGCTAGCAGTGGAGAAGTTAGCAGAGTGTATAGTGAGAGGGTAGCAGTGGAATAGCAAGCAGAGTGTATAGTGAGAGGCTAGCAGTGGAGAAGCTAGCAGAGTGTATAGTGAGAGGCTAGCAGTAGAGAAGCTAGCAGAGTGTATAGCGAGAGGGTAGCAGTGGAGAAGCTAGCAGAGTGTATAGTGAGAGGCTAGCGGTGGAGAAGCTAGCAGAGTGTATAGTGAGAGGCTAGCAGTAGAGAAGCTAGTGGAGTGTATACTGAGAAGCTAGCAGTACAGAAGCTAGCAGAGTGTGTAGTGAGAGGCTAGCAGTGGAGAAGCTAGCAGAGTGTATAGTGAGAAGCTAGCAGTGGAGAAGCTAGCAGAGTGTATAGTGAGAAGCTAGCAGTGGAGAAGCTAGCAGAGTGTATAGTGAGAGGCTAGCAGTAGAGAAGCGAGCAGAGTGTATAATGAGAAGCTAGCAGTGGAGAAGCTAGCAGAGTGTATAGTGAAAAGCTAGCAGTAGAGAAGCTAGCAGAGTGTATAATGAGAGGCTAGCAGTGGAGAAGCTAGCAGAGTGTATAGTGAGAGGCAGTAGAGAAGCTAGCAGAGTGTATAGTGATAGGCTAGCAGTGGAGAAGCTAGCAGAGTGTATAGTGAGAGGCTAGCAGTGGAGAAGCTAGCAAAGTGTATAGTGAGAGGCTAGCAGTGGAGAAGCTAGCAGAGTGTATAGTGAGAGTCAGTGGAGAATCTAGCAGAGTGTATAGTGAGAGGCAGTAGAGAAGCTAGCAGAGTGTATAGTGAGAGTCAGTGGAGAAGCTAGCAGAGTGTATAATGAGAAGCTAGCAGTGGAGAAGCTAGCAGAGTCTATAGTGAGAGGCAGTAGAGAAGCTAGCAGAGTGTATAGTGAGAGGCTAGCAGTGGAGAAGCTAGCAGAGTGTATAGTGAGAGGCTAGCAGTAGAGAAGCTAGCAGAGTGTATAATGAGAAGCTAGCAGTGGAGAAGCTAGCAGAGTGTATAGTGAGAGGCAGTAGAGAAGCTAGCAGAGTGTATAGTGATAGGCTAGCAGTGGAGAAGCTAGCAGAGTGTATAGTGAGAGACAGTAGAGAAGCTAGCAGAGTGTATAGTGAGAGGCTAGCAGTAGAGAAGCTAGCAGAGTGTATAGTGAGAGGCTAGCAGTAGAGAAGCTAGCAGAGTGTATAGTGAGAGGCTAGCAGTAGAGAAGATGGCAGAGTGTATAGTGAGAGGCTAGCAGTGGAGAAGCTAGCAGAGTGTATAGTGAGAGGCTAGCAGTGGAGAAGCTAGCAGAGTGTATAGTGAGAGGCTAGCAGTAGAGAAGCTAGCAGAGTGTATAGTGAGAGGCTAGCAGTGGAGAAGATAGCAGAGTGTATAGTGAGAGGCTAGTAGTGAAGCTAGCAGAGTGTATAGTGAGAGGCTAGCAGTGGAGAAGCTAGCAGAGTGTATAGTGAGAAGCTAGCAGTAGAGAAGCTAGCAAAGTGAATAGTGAGAGTTTAGCAGTGGATAAGCTAGCAGAGTGTATAGTGAGAGGCAGTAGAGAAGCTAGCAAAGTGTATAGTGAGAGGCTAGCAGTGGAGAAGTTAGCAGAGTGTATAGTGAGAGGGTAGCAGTGGAAAAGCTAGCAGAGTGTATAGTGAGAGGCTAGCAGTGGAGAAGCTAGCAGAGTGTATAGTGAGAGGCTAGCAGTAGAGAAGCTAGCAGAGTGTATAGTGAGAGGGTAGCAGTGGAAAAGCTAGCAGAGTGTATAGTGAGAGGCTAGCAGTGGAGAAGCTAGCAGAGTGTATAGTGAGAGGCTAGCAGTAGAGAAGCTAGCAGAGTGTATAGCGAGAGGGTAGCAGTGGAGAAGCTAGCAGAGTGTATAGTGAGAGGCTAGCGGTGGAGAAGCTAGCAGAGTGTATAGTGAGAGGGTAGCAGTGGAAAAGCTAGCAGAGTGTATAGTGAGAGGCTAGCAGTGGAGAAGCTAGCAGAGTGTATAGTGAGAGGCTAGCAGTAGAGAAGCTAGCAGAGTGTATAGTGAGAGGGTAGCAGTGGAAAAGCTAGCAGAGTGTATAGTGAGAGGCTAGCAGTGGAGAAGCTAGCAGAGTGTATAGTGAGAAGCTAGCAGTAGAGAAGCTAGCAAAGTGTATAGTGAGAGTTTAGCAGTGGATAAGCTAGCAGAGTGTATAGTGAGAGGCAGTAGAGAAGCTAGCAAAGTGTATAGTGAGAGGCTAGCAGTGGAGAAGTTAGCAGAGTGTATAGTGAGAGGGTAGCAGTGGAAAAGCTAGCAGAGTGTATAGTGAGAGGCTAGCAGTGGAGAAGCTAGTAGAGTGTATAGTGAGAGGCTAGCAGTAGAGAAGCTAGCAGAGTGTATAGTGAGAGGGTAGCAGTGGAAAAGCTAGCAGAGTGTATAGTGAGAGGCTAGCAGTGGAGAAGCTAGCAGAGTGTATAGTGAGAGGCTAGCAGTAGAGAAGCTAGCAGAGTGTATAGCGAGAGGGTAGCAGTGGAGAAGCTAGCAGAGTGTATAGTGAGAGGCTAGCGGTGGAGAAGCTAGCAGAGTGTATAGTGAGAGGGTAGCAGTGAAAAAGCTAGCAGAGTGTATAGTGAGAGGCTAGCAGTGGAGAAGCTAGCAGAGTGTATAGTGAGAGGCTAGCAGTAGAGAAGATGGCAGAGTGTATAGTGAGAGGCTAGCAGTGGAGAAGCTAGCAGAGTGTATAGTGAGAGGCTAGCAGTGGAGAAGCTAGCAGAGTGTATAGTGAGAGGCTAGCAGTAGAGAAGCTAGCAGAGTGTATAGTGAGAGGCTAGCAGTGGAGAAGATAGCAGAGTGTATAGTGAGAGGCTAGTAGTGAAGCTAGCAGAGTGTATAGTGAGAGGCTAGCAGTGGAGAAGCTAGCAGAGTGTATAGTGAGAAGCTAGCAGTAGAGAAGCTAGCAAAGTGTATAGTGAGAGTTTAGCAGTGGATAAGCTAGCAGAGTGTATAGTGAGAGGCAGTAGAGAAGCTAGCAAAGTGTATAGTGAGAGGCTAGCAGTGGAGAAGTTAGCAGAGTGTATAGTGAGAGGGTAGCAGTGGAAAAGCTAGCAGAGTGTATAGTGAGAGGCTAGCAGTGGAGAAGCTAGCAGAGTGTATAGTGAGAGGCTAGCAGTAGAGAAGCTAGCAGAGTGTATAGTGAGAGGGTAGCAGTGGAAAAGCTAGCAGAGTGTATAGTGAGAGGCTAGCAGTGGAGAAGCTAGCAGAGTGTATAGTGAGAGGCTAGCAGTAGAGAAGCTAGCAGAGTGTATAGCGAGAGGGTAGCAGTGGAGAAGCTAGCAGAGTGTATAGTGAGAGGCTAGCGGTGGAGAAGCTAGCAGAGTGTATAGTGAGAGGGTAGCAGTGGAAAAGCTAGCAGAGTGTATAGTGAGAGGCTAGCAGTGGAGAAGCTAGCAGAGTGTATAGTGAGAGGCTAGCAGTAGAGAAGCTAGCAGAGTGTATAGTGAGAGGGTAGCAGTGGAAAAGCTAGCAGAGTGTATAGTGAGAGGCTAGCAGTGGAGAAGCTAGCAGAGTGTATAGTGAGAAGCTAGCAGTAGAGAAGCTAGCAAAGTGTATAGTGAGAGTTTAGCAGTGGATAAGCTAGCAGAGTGTATAGTGAGAGGCAGTAGAGAAGCTAGCAAAGTGTATAGTGAGAGGCTAGCAGTGGAGAAGTTAGCAGAGTGTATAGTGAGAGGGTAGCAGTGGAAAAGCTAGCAGAGTGTATAGTGAGAGGCTAGCAGTGGAGAAGCTAGTAGAGTGTATAGTGAGAGGCTAGCAGTAGAGAAGCTAGCAGAGTGTATAGTGAGAGGGTAGCAGTGGAAAAGCTAGCAGAGTGTATAGTGAGAGGCTAGCAGTGGAGAAGCTAGCAGAGTGTATAGTGAGAGGCTAGCAGTAGAGAAGCTAGCAGAGTGTATAGCGAGAGGGTAGCAGTGGAGAAGCTAGCAGAGTGTATAGTGAGAGGCTAGCGGTGGAGAAGCTAGCAGAGTGTATAGTGAGAGGGTAGCAGTGAAAAAGCTAGCAGAGTGTATAGTGAGAGGCTAGCAGTGGAGAAGCTAGCAGAGTGTATAGTGAGAGGCTAGCAGTAGAGAAGCTAGCAGAGTGTATAGTGAGAGGGTAGCAGTGGAAAAGCTAGCAGAGTGTATAGTGAGAGGCTAGCAGTGGAGAAGCTAGCAGAGTGTATAGTGAGAGGCTAGCAGTAGAGAAGCTAGCAGAGTGTATAGCGAGAGGGTAGCAGTGGAGAAGCTAGCAGAGTGTATAGTGAGAGGCTAGCGGTGGAGAAGCTAGCAGAGTGTATAGTGAGAGGCTAGCAGTAGAGAAGCTAGCGGAGTGTATACTGAGAAGCTAGCAGTACAGAAGCTAGCAGAGTGTGTAGTGAGAGGCTAGCAGTGGAGAAGCTAGCAGAGTGTATAGTGAGAGGCTAGCAGTGGAGAAGCTAGCAGAGTGTATAGTGAGAAGCTAGCAGTGGAGAAGCAAGCAGAGTGTATAGTGAGAAGCTAGCAGTTGAGAAGCTAGCAGAGTGTATAGTGAGAGGCTAGCAGTAGAGAAGCGAGCAGAGTGTATAATGAGAAGCTAGCAGTGGAGAAGCTAGCAGAGTGTATAGTGAAAAGCTAGCAGTAGAGAAGCTAGCAGAGTGTATAATGAGAGGCTAGCAGTGGAGAAGCTAGCAGAGTGTATAGTGAGAGGCAGTAGAGAAGCTAGCAGAGTGTATAGTGATAGGCTAGCAGTGGAGAAGCTAGCAGAGTGTATAGTGAGAGGCTAGCAGTGGAGAAGCTATCAAAGTGTATAGTGAGAGGCTAGCAGTGGAGAAGCTAGCAGAGTGTATAGTGAGAGTCAGTGGAGAAGCTAGCAGAGTGTATAGTGAGAGGCAGTAGAGAAGCTAGCAGAGTGTATAGTGAGAGTCAGTGGAGAAGCTAGCAGAGTGTATAGTGAGAGGCAGTAGAGAAGCTAGCAGAGTGTATAGTGAGAGGCTAGCAGTGGAGAAGCTAGCAGAGTGTATAGTGAGAGGCTAGCAGTAGAGAAGCTAGCAGAGTGTATAATGAGAAGCTAGCAGTGGAGAAGCTAGCAGAGTGTATAGTGAAAAGCTAGCAGTAGAGAAGCTAGCAGAGTGTATAATGAGAAGCTAGCAGTGGAGAAGCTAGCAGAGTGTATAGTGAGAGGCAGTAGAGAAGCTAGCAGAGTGTATAGTGATAGGCTAGCAGTGGAGAAGCTAGCAGAGTGTATAGTGAGAGGCTAGCAGTAGAGAAGATGGCAGAGTGTATAGTGAGAGGCTAGCAGTGGAGAAGCTAGCAGAGTGTATAGTGAGAGGCTAGCAGTAGAGAAGCTAGCAGACTGTATAATGAGAAGCTAGCAGTGGAGAAGCTAGCAGAGTGTATAGTGAGAGGCAGTAGAGAAGCTAGCAGAGTGTACAGTGAGAGGCTAGCAGGAGAGAAGCTAGCAGAGTGTATAGTGAGAGGCTAGCAGTGGAGAAGCTAGCAGAGTGTATAGTGAGAAGCTAGCAGTAGAGAAGCTAGCAGAGTGTATAGTGAGAGTTTAGCAGTGGAGAAGCTAGCAGAGTGTATAGTGAGAGGCAGTAGAGAAGCTAGCAAAGTGTATAGTGAGAGGCTAGCAGTGGAGAAGTTAGCAGAGTGTATAGTGAGAGGGTAGCAGTGGAGAAGCTAGCAGAGTGTATAGTGAGAAGCTAGCAGTGGAGAAGCTAGCAGAGTGTATAGTGAGAGGCAGTGGAGAAGCTAGCAGAGTGTATAGTGAGAGGCTAGCAGTGGAGAAGCTAGCAGAGTGTATAGTGAGAGGCAGTGGAGAAGTTAGCAGAGTGTATAGTGAGAGGCAGTAGAGAAGCTAGCAGAGTGTATAGTGAAAGGCAGTAGAGAAGCTAGCAGAGTGTATAGTGATAGGCTAGCAGTGGAGAAGCTAGCAGAGTGTATAGTGAGAGACAGTAGAGAAGCTAGGAGAATGTATAGTGAGAGGCTAGCAGTGGAGAAGCTAGCAGAGTGTATAGTGAGAGGCAGTGGAGAAGCTAGCAGAGTGTATAGTGAGAGGCAGTGGAGAAGCTAGCAGAGTGTATAGTGAGAGGCTAGCAGTGGAGAAGCTAGCAGAGTGTATAGTGAGAGGCTAGCAGTGGAGAAGCTAGCAGAGTGTATAGTGAGAGGCAGTGGAGAAGCTAGCAGAGTGTATAGTGAGAGGCTAGCAGTAGAGAAGCTATCAGAGTATATAGTGAGAGGCTAGCAGTGGAGAAGCTAGCAGAGTGTATAGTGAGAGGCAGTGGAGAAGTTAGCAGAGTGTATAGTGATAGGCTAGCAGTGGAGAAGCTAGCAGAGTGTATAGTGAGAGACAGTAGAGAAGCTAGCAGAGTGTATAGTGATAGGCTAGCAGTGGAGAAGCTAGCAGAGTGTATAGTGAGAGGCAGTGGAGAAGCTAGCAGAGTGTATAGTGATAGGCTAGCAGTGGAGAAGCTAGCAGAGTGTATAGTGAGAGACAGTAGAGAAGCTAGCAGAATGTATAGTGAGAGGCTAGCAGTGGAGAAGCTAGCAGAGTGTATAGTGAGAAGCTAGCAGTGAAGCTAGCAGAGTGTACAGTGAGAGGCTAGCAGTAGAGAAGCTAGCAGAGTGTATAGTGATAGGCTAGCAGTGGAGAAGCTAGCAGAGTGTATAGTGAGAGGCAGTGGAGAAGCTAGCAGAGTGTATAATGAGAAGCTAGCAGAGTGTATAGTGAGAGGCAGTAGAGAAGCTAGCAGAGTGTACAGTGATAGGCTAGCAGTGGAGAAGCTAGCAGAGTGTATCGTGAGAGGATAGCAGTGGAGAAGCTAGCAGAGTCTATAGTGAGAGGCAGTAGAGAAGCTAGCAGAGTGTATAGTGAGAGGCTAGCAGTGGAGAAGCTAACAGAGTGTATAGTGAGAGGCTAGCAGTAGAGAAGCTAGCAGGGTGTATAGTGAGAGGCTAGTAGTAGAGAAGCTAGCAGAGTGTATAGTGAGAGGCTAGCAGTGGAGAAGCTAGCACAGTGTATAGTGAGAGGCTAGCAGTAGAGAAGCTAGCAGAGTGTATAGCGAGAGGGTAGCAGTGGAGAAGCTAGCAGAGTGTGTAGTGAGAGGCTAGCAGTAGAGAAGCTAGCAGAGTGTATAGTGAGAGGCTAGCAGTAGAGAAGCTAGCAGAGTGTGTAGTGAGAGGCTAGCAGTGGAGAAGCTAGCAGAGTGTATAGTGAGAGGCTAGCAGTGGATGAAGTTAGCAGAGTGTATAGTGAGAGGCTAGCAGTGGAGAAGCTAACAGAGTGTATAGTGAGAGGCTAGCAGTAGAGAAGCTAGCAGAGTGTGTAGTGAGAGGCTAGCAGTGGAGAAGCTAGCAGAGTGCATAGTGAGAAGCTAGCAGTGGAGACGTTAGCAGAGTGTATAGTGAGAGGCTAGCAGTGGAGAAGCTAACAGAGTGTATAGTGAGAGGCTAGCAGTAGAGAAGCTAGCAGAGTGTATAATGATAAGCTAGCAGTGGAGAAGCTAGCAGAGTGTATAGTGAGAAGCTAGCAGTGGAGAAGCTAACATAGTGTATAGTGAGAGGCTAGCAGTAGAGAAGCTAGCAGGGTGTATAGTGAGAGGCTAGCAGTAGAGAAGCTAGCAGAGTGTATAGTGAGAGGCTAGCAGTAGAGAAGCTAGCAGAGTGTATAGTGAGAGGCAGTGGAGAAGCTAGCAGAGTGTATAGTGAGAGGCTAGCAGTGGAGAAGCTAGCAGAGTGTATAGTGAGAGACAGTAGCGAAGCTAGCAGAGTGTATAGTGATAGGCTAGCAGTGGAGAAGCTAGCAGAGTGTATAGTGAGAGGCAGTGGAGAAGCTAGCAGAGTGTATAGTGATAGGCTAGCAGTGGAGAAGTTAGAAGAGTGTATAGTGAGAGGCAGTGGAGAAGCTAGCAGAGTGTATAGTGATAGGCTAGCAGTGGAGAAGCTAGCAGAGTGTATAGTGAGAGACAGTAGCGAAGCTAGCAGAGTGTATAGTGATAGGCTAGCAGTGGAGAAGCTAGCAGAGTGTATAGTGAGAGACAGTAGAGAAGCTAGCAGTGTATAGTGAGAGGCTAGCAGTGGAGAAGCTAGCAGAGTGTATAGTGAGAGGCAGTAGAGAAGCTAGCAGAGTGTATAGTGAGAGGCTAGCAGTGGAGAAGCTAGCAGAGTGTATAGTGAGAGGATAGCAGTGGAGAAGCTAGCAGAGTGTATAGTGAGAGGCAGTGGAGAAGCTAGCAGAGTGTATAGTGAAAGGCAGTAGAGAAGCTAGCAGAGTGTACAGTGAGAGGCTAGCAGTAGAGAAGCTAGCAGAGTGTATAGTGATAGGCTAGCAGTGGAGAAGCTAGCAGAGTGTATAATGAGAAGCTAGCAGTGGAGAAGCTAGCAGAGTGTATAGTGAGAGGCAGTAGAGAAGCTAGCAGAGTGTATAGTGAGAGGCTAGCAGTGGAGAAGCTAGCAGAGTGTATAGTGAGAGGATAGCAGTGGAGAAGCGAGCAGAGTGTATAGTGAGAGGCTAGCAGTAGAGAAGCTAGCAGAGTGTATAATGAGAAGCTAGCAGTGGAGAAGCTAGCAGAGTGTATAGTGAAAAGCTAGCAGTAGAGAAGCTAGCAGAGTGTATAATGAGAAGCTAGCAGTGGAGAAGCTAGCAGAGTGTATAGTGAGAGGCAGTAGAGAAGCTAGCAGAGTGTATAGTGATAGGCTAGCAGTGGAGAAGCTAGCAGAGTGTATAGTGAGAGGCTAGCAGTAGAGAAGCTAGCAGAGTGTATAGAGAGGCTAGCAGTAGAAAAGCTGGCAGAGTGTATAGTGAGAGGCGTGCAGTGGAGAAGCTAGCAGAGTGTATAGTGAGAGGCTAGTAGTGGAGAAGCTAGCAGAGTGTATAGTGAAAAGCTAGCAGTAGAGAAGCTAGCAGAGTGTATAATGAGAAGCTAGCAGTGGAGAAGCTAGCAGAGTGTATAGTGAGAGGCCGTAGAGAAGCTAGCAGATTGTATAGTGAGAGGCTAGCAGTGGAGAAGCTAGCAGAGTGTATAGTGAGAGGCTAGCAGTAGAGAAGAAAACAGAGTGTATAGTGAGAAGCTAGCAGTAGAGAAGCCAGCAGAGTGTGTAGTGAGAGTTTAGCAGTGGAGAAGCTAGCAGAGTGTATAGTGAGAGGCAGTAGAGAAGCTAGCAGAGTGTATAGTGAGAAGCTAGCAGTAGAGAAGCCAGCAGAGTGTATAGTGAGAAGCTAGCAGTAGAGAAGCCAGCAGAGTGTATAGTGAGAGTTTAGCAGTGGAGAAGCTAGCAGAGTGTATAGTGAGAGGCAGTAGAGAAGCTAGCAAAGTGTATAGTGAGAGGCTAGCAGTGGAGAAGTTAGCAGAGTGTATAGTGAGAGGCTAGCAGTGGAGAAGCTAGCAGAGTGTATAGTGAGAGGCTAGCAGTAGAGAAGCTAGCAGAGTGCATAGCGAGAGGGTAGCAGTGGAGAAGCTAGCAGAGTGTATAGTGAGAGGCTAGCAGTAGAGAAGCTAGCAGAGTGTATAGCGAGAGGGTAGCAGTGGAGAAGCTAGCAGAGTGTATAGTGAGAGGCTAGCAGTGGAGAAGCTAGCAGAGTGTATAGTGAGAGGCTAGCAGTAGAGAAGCTAGCAGAGTGTATAGTGAGAGACTAGCAGTAGAGAAGCTAGCAGAGTGTATAATGAGAAGCTAGCAGTACAAAAGCTAGCAGAGTGTGTAGTGAGAGGCTAGCAGTGGAGAAGCTAGCAGAGTGTATTGTGAGAAGCTAGCAGAGTGTGTAGTGAGAGGCTAGCAGTGGAGAAGCTAGCAGAGTGTGTAGTGAGAGGCTAGCAGTAGAGAAGCTAGCAGAGTGTATAGTGAGAGGCTAGCAGTAGAGAAGCTAGCAGAGTGTGTAGTGAGAGGCTAGCAGTGGAGAAGCTAGCAGAGTGTATAGTGAGAGGCTAGCAGTGGAGAAGCTAGCAGAGTGTATAGTGAGAGGCTAGCAGTAGAGAAGCTAGCAGGGTGTATAGTGAGAGGCTAGCAGTGGAGAAGTTAGCAGAGTGTATAATGAGAAGCTAGCAGTGGAGAAGCTAGCAGAGTGTAGAGTGAGAAGCTAGCAGTGGAGAAGCTAACAGAGTGTATAGTGAGAGGCTAGCAGTAGAGAAGCTAGCAGGGTGTATAGTGAGAGGCTAGCAGTAGAGAAGCTAGCAGAGTGTACAGTGAGAGGCTAGCAGTGGAGAAGCTAGCAGAGTATATAGTGAGAGGCTAGCAGTGGAGAAGCTAGCAGAGTGTATAGTGAGAGGCAGTG
The DNA here is from genome assembly GCF_965212315.1 of Lampetra planeri. Classification (NCBI taxonomy): domain Eukaryota; kingdom Metazoa; phylum Chordata; class Hyperoartia; order Petromyzontiformes; family Petromyzontidae; genus Lampetra; species Lampetra planeri. The sequence continues at coordinate 9,291,538 of NC_136146.1, forward strand.
GAGAGGCTAGCAGAGTGTATAGTGAGAGGCTAGCAGTGGAGAAGCTAGCAGAGTGTATAGTGAGAGGCAGTGGAGAAGTTAGCAGAGTGTATAGTGAGAGGCAGTAGAGAAGCTAGCAGAGTGTATAGTGAGAGGCTAGCAGTGGAGAAGCTAGCAGAGTGTATAGTGAGAGGATAGCAGTGGAGAAGCTAGCAGAGTGTATAGTGAGAGACAGTAGAGAAGCTAGCAGAGTGTATAGTGAGAGGCTAGCAGTGGAGAAGCTAGCAGAGTGTATAATGAGAAGCTAGCAGTGGAGAAGCTAGCAGAGTGTATAGTGAGAGGCAGTAGAGAAGCTAGCAGAGTGTATAGTGAGAGGATAGCAGTGGAGAAGCTAGCAGAGTGTATAGTGAGAGGCTAGCAGTAGAGAAGCTAGCAGAGTGTATAATGAGAAGCTAGCAGTGGAGAAGCTAGCAGAGTGTATAGTGAAAAGCTAGCAGTAGAGAAGCTAGCAGAGTGTATAATGAGAAGCTAGCAGTGGAGAAGCTAGCAGAGTGTATAGTGAGAGGCCGTAGAGAAGCTAGCAAATTGTATAGTGAGAGGCTAGTAGTGGAGAAGCTAGCAGAGTGTATAGTGAGAGGCTAGCAGTAGAGAAGCAAACAGAGTGTATAGTGAGAAGCTAGCAGTAGAGAAGCCAGCAGAGTGTATAGTGAGAGTTTAGCAGTGGAGAAGCTAGCAGAGTGTATAGTGAGAGGCAGTAGAGAAGCTAGCAAAGTGTATAGTGAGAGGCTAGCAGTGGAGAAGTTAGCAGAGTGTATAGTGAGAGGCTAGCAGTGGAGAAGCTAGCAGAGTGTATAGTGAGAGGCTAGCAGTAGAGAAGCTAGCAGAGTGTATAGCGAGAGGGTAGCAGTGGAGAAGCTAGCAGAGTGTATAGTGAGAGGCTAGCAGTAGAGAAGCTAGCAGAGTGTATAGCGAGAGGGTAGCAGTGGAGAAGCTAGCAGAGTGTATAGTGAGAGGCTAGCAGTGGAGAAGCTAGCAGAGTGTATAGTGAGAAGCTAGCAGAGTGTGTAGTGAGAGGCTAGCAGTGGAGAAGCTAGCAGAGTGTGTAGTGAGAGGCTAGCAGTAGAGAAGCTAGCAGAGTGTGTAGTGAGAGGCTAGCAGTGGAGAAGCTAGCAGAGTGTATAGTGAGAGGCTAGCAGTGGAGAAGCTAGCAGAGTGTATAGTGAGAGGCTAGCAGTAGAGAAGCTAGCAGGGTGTATAGTGAGAGGCTAGCAGTGGAGAAGTTAGCAGAGTGTATAATGAGAAGCTAGCAGTGGAGAAGCTAGCAGAGTGTAGAGTGAGAAGCTAGCAGTGGAGAAGCTAGCAGAGTGTATAGTGAGAGGCTAGCAGTAGAGAAGCTAGCAGAGTATATAGTGAGAGGCTAGCAGTGGAGAAGCTAGCAGAGTGTATAGTGAGAGGCAGTGGAGAGGCTAGCAGAGTGTATAGTGAGAGGCAGTGGAGAAGCTAGCAGAGTGTATAGTGAGAGGCTAGCAGTGGAGAAGCTAGCAGAGTGTATAGTGAGAAGCTAGCAGTGAAGCTAGCAGAGTGTACAGTGAGAGGCTAGCAGTAGAGAAGCTAGCAGAGTGTATAGTGAGTGGCAGTGGAGAAGCTAGCAGAGTGTATAATGAGAAGCTAGCAGAGTGTATAGTGAGAGGCAGTAGAGAAGCTAGCAGAGTGTACAGTGATAGGCTAGCAGTGGAGAAGCTAGCAGAGTGTATCGTGAGAGGATAGCAGTGGAGAAGCTAGCAGAGTGTATCGTGAGAGGATAGCAGTGGAGAAGCTAGCAGAGTGTACAGTGATAGGCTAGCAGTGGAGAAGCTAGCAGAGTGTATAGTGAGAGGCTAGCAGTGGAGAAGCTAGCAGAGTGTATCGTGAGAGGATAGCAGTGGAGAAGCTAGCAGAGTGTATAGTGAGAGGCTAGCAGTGGAGAAGCTAGCAGAGTGTATCGTGAGAGGCTAGCAGTAGAGAAGCTAGCAGAGTGTATAGTGAGAGGCAGTAGAGAAGCTAGCAGAGTGTATAGTGAGAGGCTAGCAGTAGAGAAGCTAGCAGAGTGTATAATGAGAAGCTAGCAGTGGAGAAGCTAGCAGAGTGTATAGTGAAAAGCTAGCAGTAGAGAAGCTAGCAGAGTGTATAATGAGAAGCTAGCAGTGGAGAAGCTAGCAGAGTGTATAGTGAGAGGCAGTAGAGAAGCTAGCAGAGTGTATAGTGATAGGCTAGCAGTGGAGAAGCTAGCAGAGTGTATAGTGAGAGGCTAGCAGTAGAGAAGATGGCAGAGTGTATAGTGAGAGGCTAGCAGTGGAGAAGCTAGCAGAGTGTATAGTGAGAGGCTAGCAGTAGAGAAGCTAGCAGACTGTATAATGAGAAGCTAGCAGTGGAGAAGCTAGCAGAGTGTATAGTGAGAGGCAGTAGAGAAGCTAGCAGAGTGTACAGTGAGAGGCTAGCAGGAGAGAAGCTAGCAGAGTGTATAGTGAGAGGCTAGCAGTGGAGAAGCTAGCAGAGTGTATAGTGAGAAGCTAGCAGTAGAGAAGCTAGCAGAGTGTATAGTGAGAGTTTAGCAGTGGAGAAGCTAGCAGAGTGTATAGTGAGAGGCAGTAGAGAAGCTAGCAAAGTGTATAGTGAGAGGCTAGCAGTGGAGAAGTTAGCAGAGTGTATAGTGAGAGGGTAGCAGTGGAGAAGCTAGCAGAGTGTATAGTGAGAAGCTAGCAGTGGAGAAGCTAGCAGAGTGTATAGTGAGAGGCAGTGGAGAAGCTAGCAGAGTGTATAGTGAGAGGCTAGCAGTGGAGAAGCTAGCAGAGTGTATAGTGAGAGGCAGTGGAGAAGTTAGCAGAGTGTATAGTGAGAGGCAGTAGAGAAGCTAGCAGAGTGTATAGTGAAAGGCAGTAGAGAAGCTAGCAGAGTGTATAGTGATAGGCTAGCAGTGGAGAAGCTAGCAGAGTGTATAGTGAGAGACAGTAGAGAAGCTAGGAGAATGTATAGTGAGAGGCTAGCAGTGGAGAAGCTAGCAGAGTGTATAGTGAGAGGCAGTGGAGAAGCTAGCAGAGTGTATAGTGAGAGGCAGTGGAGAAGCTAGCAGAGTGTATAGTGAGAGGCTAGCAGTGGAGAAGCTAGCAGAGTGTATAGTGAGAGGCTAGCAGTGGAGAAGCTAGCAGAGTGTATAGTGAGAGGCAGTGGAGAAGCTAGCAGAGTGTATAGTGAGAGGCTAGCAGTAGAGAAGCTATCAGAGTATATAGTGAGAGGCTAGCAGTGGAGAAGCTAGCAGAGTGTATAGTGAGAGGCAGTGGAGAAGTTAGCAGAGTGTATAGTGATAGGCTAGCAGTGGAGAAGCTAGCAGAGTGTATAGTGAGAGACAGTAGAGAAGCTAGCAGAGTGTATAGTGATAGGCTAGCAGTGGAGAAGCTAGCAGAGTGTATAGTGAGAGGCAGTGGAGAAGCTAGCAGAGTGTATAGTGATAGGCTAGCAGTGGAGAAGCTAGCAGAGTGTATAGTGAGAGACAGTAGAGAAGCTAGCAGAATGTATAGTGAGAGGCTAGCAGTGGAGAAGCTAGCAGAGTGTATAGTGAGAAGCTAGCAGTGAAGCTAGCAGAGTGTACAGTGAGAGGCTAGCAGTAGAGAAGCTAGCAGAGTGTATAGTGATAGGCTAGCAGTGGAGAAGCTAGCAGAGTGTATAGTGAGAGGCAGTGGAGAAGCTAGCAGAGTGTATAATGAGAAGCTAGCAGAGTGTATAGTGAGAGGCAGTAGAGAAGCTAGCAGAGTGTACAGTGATAGGCTAGCAGTGGAGAAGCTAGCAGAGTGTATCGTGAGAGGATAGCAGTGGAGAAGCTAGCAGAGTCTATAGTGAGAGGCAGTAGAGAAGCTAGCAGAGTGTATAGTGAGAGGCTAGCAGTGGAGAAGCTAACAGAGTGTATAGTGAGAGGCTAGCAGTAGAGAAGCTAGCAGGGTGTATAGTGAGAGGCTAGTAGTAGAGAAGCTAGCAGAGTGTATAGTGAGAGGCTAGCAGTGGAGAAGCTAGCACAGTGTATAGTGAGAGGCTAGCAGTAGAGAAGCTAGCAGAGTGTATAGCGAGAGGGTAGCAGTGGAGAAGCTAGCAGAGTGTGTAGTGAGAGGCTAGCAGTAGAGAAGCTAGCAGAGTGTATAGTGAGAGGCTAGCAGTAGAGAAGCTAGCAGAGTGTGTAGTGAGAGGCTAGCAGTGGAGAAGCTAGCAGAGTGTATAGTGAGAGGCTAGCAGTGGATGAAGTTAGCAGAGTGTATAGTGAGAGGCTAGCAGTGGAGAAGCTAACAGAGTGTATAGTGAGAGGCTAGCAGTAGAGAAGCTAGCAGAGTGTGTAGTGAGAGGCTAGCAGTGGAGAAGCTAGCAGAGTGCATAGTGAGAAGCTAGCAGTGGAGACGTTAGCAGAGTGTATAGTGAGAGGCTAGCAGTGGAGAAGCTAACAGAGTGTATAGTGAGAGGCTAGCAGTAGAGAAGCTAGCAGAGTGTATAATGATAAGCTAGCAGTGGAGAAGCTAGCAGAGTGTATAGTGAGAAGCTAGCAGTGGAGAAGCTAACATAGTGTATAGTGAGAGGCTAGCAGTAGAGAAGCTAGCAGGGTGTATAGTGAGAGGCTAGCAGTAGAGAAGCTAGCAGAGTGTATAGTGAGAGGCTAGCAGTAGAGAAGCTAGCAGAGTGTATAGTGAGAGGCAGTGGAGAAGCTAGCAGAGTGTATAGTGAGAGGCTAGCAGTGGAGAAGCTAGCAGAGTGTATAGTGAGAGACAGTAGCGAAGCTAGCAGAGTGTATAGTGATAGGCTAGCAGTGGAGAAGCTAGCAGAGTGTATAGTGATAGGCTAGCAGTGGAGAAGTTAGAAGAGTGTATAGTGAGAGGCAGTGGAGAAGCTAGCAGAGTGTATAGTGATAGGCTAGCAGTGGAGAAGTTAGAAGAGTGTATAGTGAGAGGCAGTGGAGAAGCTAGCAGAGTGTATAGTGATAGGCTAGCAGTGGAGAAGTTAGAAGAGTGTATAGTGAGAGGCAGTGGAGAAGCTAGCAGAGTGTATAGTGATAGGCTAGCAGTGGAGAAGCTAGCAGAGTGTATAGTGAGAGACAGTAGCGAAGCTAGCAGAGTGTATAGTGATAGGCTAGCAGTGGAGAAGCTAGCAGAGTGTATAGTGAGAGACAGTAGAGAAGCTAGCAGTGTATAGTGAGAGGCTAGCAGTGGAGAAGCTAGCAGAGTGTATAGTGAGAGGCAGTAGAGAAGCTAGCAGAGTGTATAGTGAGAGGCTAGCAGTGGAGAAGCTAGCAGAGTGTATAGTGAGAGGATAGCAGTGGAGAAGCTAGCAGAGTGTATAGTGAGAGGCAGTGGAGAAGCTAGCAGAGTGTATAGTGAAAGGCAGTAGAGAAGCTAGCAGAGTGTACAGTGAGAGGCTAGCAGTAGAGAAGCTAGCAGAGTGTATAGTGATAGGCTAGCAGTGGAGAAGCTAGCAGAGTGTATAATGAGAAGCTAGCAGTGGAGAAGCTAGCAGAGTGTATAGTGAGAGGCAGTAGAGAAGCTAGCAGAGTGTATAGTGAGAGGCTAGCAGTGGAGAAGCTAGCAGAGTGTATAGTGAGAGGATAGCAGTGGAGAAGCGAGCAGAGTGTATAGTGAGAGGCTAGCAGTAGAGAAGCTAGCAGAGTGTATAATGAGAAGCTAGCAGTGGAGAAGCTAGCAGAGTGTATAGTGAAAAGCTAGCAGTAGAGAAGCTAGCAGAGTGTATAATGAGAAGCTAGCAGTGGAGAAGCTAGCAGAGTGTATAGTGAGAGGCAGTAGAGAAGCTAGCAGAGTGTATAGTGATAGGCTAGCAGTGGAGAAGCTAGCAGAGTGTATAGTGAGAGGCTAGCAGTAGAGAAGCTAGCAGAGTGTATAGAGAGGCTAGCAGTAGAAAAGCTGGCAGAGTGTATAGTGAGAGGCGTGCAGTGGAGAAGCTAGCAGAGTGTATAGTGAGAGGCTAGTAGTGGAGAAGCTAGCAGAGTGTATAGTGAAAAGCTAGCAGTAGAGAAGCTAGCAGAGTGTATAATGAGAAGCTAGCAGTGGAGAAGCTAGCAGAGTGTATAGTGAGAGGCCGTAGAGAAGCTAGCAGATTGTATAGTGAGAGGCTAGCAGTGGAGAAGCTAGCAGAGTGTATAGTGAGAGGCTAGCAGTAGAGAAGAAAACAGAGTGTATAGTGAGAAGCTAGCAGTAGAGAAGCCAGCAGAGTGTGTAGTGAGAGTTTAGCAGTGGAGAAGCTAGCAGAGTGTATAGTGAGAGGCAGTAGAGAAGCTAGCAGAGTGTATAGTGAGAAGCTAGCAGTAGAGAAGCCAGCAGAGTGTATAGTGAGAAGCTAGCAGTAGAGAAGCCAGCAGAGTGTATAGTGAGAGTTTAGCAGTGGAGAAGCTAGCAGAGTGTATAGTGAGAGGCAGTAGAGAAGCTAGCAAAGTGTATAGTGAGAGGCTAGCAGTGGAGAAGTTAGCAGAGTGTATAGTGAGAGGCTAGCAGTGGAGAAGCTAGCAGAGTGTATAGTGAGAGGCTAGCAGTAGAGAAGCTAGCAGAGTGCATAGCGAGAGGGTAGCAGTGGAGAAGCTAGCAGAGTGTATAGTGAGAGGCTAGCAGTAGAGAAGCTAGCAGAGTGTATAGCGAGAGGGTAGCAGTGGAGAAGCTAGCAGAGTGTATAGTGAGAGGCTAGCAGTGGAGAAGCTAGCAGAGTGTATAGTGAGAGGCTAGCAGTAGAGAAGCTAGCAGAGTGTATAGTGAGAGACTAGCAGTAGAGAAGCTAGCAGAGTGTATAATGAGAAGCTAGCAGTACAAAAGCTAGCAGAGTGTGTAGTGAGAGGCTAGCAGTGGAGAAGCTAGCAGAGTGTATTGTGAGAAGCTAGCAGAGTGTGTAGTGAGAGGCTAGCAGTGGAGAAGCTAGCAGAGTGTGTAGTGAGAGGCTAGCAGTAGAGAAGCTAGCAGAGTGTATAGTGAGAGGCTAGCAGTAGAGAAGCTAGCAGAGTGTGTAGTGAGAGGCTAGCAGTGGAGAAGCTAGCAGAGTGTATAGTGAGAGGCTAGCAGTGGAGAAGCTAGCAGAGTGTATAGTGAGAGGCTAGCAGTAGAGAAGCTAGCAGGGTGTATAGTGAGAGGCTAGCAGTGGAGAAGTTAGCAGAGTGTATAATGAGAAGCTAGCAGTGGAGAAGCTAGCAGAGTGTAGAGTGAGAAGCTAGCAGTGGAGAAGCTAACAGAGTGTATAGTGAGAGGCTAGCAGTAGAGAAGCTAGCAGGGTGTATAGTGAGAGGCTAGCAGTAGAGAAGCTAGCAGAGTGTACAGTGAGAGGCTAGCAGTGGAGAAGCTAGCAGAGTATATAGTGAGAGGCTAGCAGTGGAGAAGCTAGCAGAGTGTATAGTGAGAGGCAGTGGAGAGGCTAGCAGAGTGTATAGTGAGAGGCTAGCAGTGGAGAAGCTAGCAGAGTGTATAGTGAGAGGCAGTGGAGAAGTTAGCAGAGTGTATAGTGAGAGGCAGTAGAGAAGCTAGCAGAGTGTATAGTGAGAGGCTAGCAGTGGAGAAGCTAGCAGAGTGTATAGTGAGAGGATAGCAGTGGAGAAGCTAGCAGAGTGTATAGTGAGAGACAGTAGAGAAGCTAGCAGAGTGTATAGTGAGAGGCTAGCAGTGGAGAAGCTAGCAGAGTGTATAATGAGAAGCTAGCAGTGGAGAAGCTAGCAGAGTGTATAGTGAGAGGCAGTAGAGAAGCTAGCAGAGTGTATAGTGAGAGGATAGCAGTGGAGAAGCTAGCAGAGTGTATAGTGAGAGGCTAGCAGTAGAGAAGCTAGCAGAGTGTATAATGAGAAGCTAGCAGTGGAGAAGCTAGCAGAGTGTATAGTGAAAAGCTAGCAGTAGAGAAGCTAGCAGAGTGTATAATGAGAAGCTAGCAGTGGAGAAGCTAGCAGAGTGTATAGTGAGAGGCCGTAGAGAAGCTAGCAAATTGTATAGTGAGAGGCTAGTAGTGGAGAAGCTAGCAGAGTGTATAGTGAGAGGCTAGCAGTAGAGAAGCCAGCAGAGTGTATAGTGAGAGTTTAGCAGTGGAGAAGCTAGCAGAGTGTATAGTGAGAGGCAGTAGAGAAGCTAGCAAAGTGTATAGTGAGAGGCTAGCAGTGGAGAAGTTAGCAGAGTGTATAGTGAGAGGCTAGCAGTGGAGAAGCTAGCAGAGTGTATAGTGAGAGGCTAGCAGTAGAGAAGCTAGCAGAGTGTATAGCGAGAGGGTAGCAGTGGAGAAGCTAGCAGAGTGTATAGTGAGAGGCTAGCAGTAGAGAAGCTAGCAGAGTGTATAGCGAGAGGGTAGCAGTGGAGAAGCTAGCAGAGTGTATAGTGAGAGGCTAGCAGTGGAGAAGCTAGCAGAGTGTATAGTGAGAAGCTAGCAGAGTGTGTAGTGAGAGGCTAGCAGTGGAGAAGCTAGCAGAGTGTGTAGTGAGAGGCTAGCAGTAGAGAAGCTAGCAGAGTGTGTAGTGAGAGGCTAGCAGTGGAGAAGCTAGCAGAGTGTATAGTGAGAGGCTAGCAGTGGAGAAGCTAGCAGAGTGTATAGTGAGAGGCTAGCAGTAGAGAAGCTAGCAGGGTGTATAGTGAGAGGCTAGCAGTGGAGAAGTTAGCAGAGTGTATAATGAGAAGCTAGCAGTGGAGAAGCTAGCAGAGTGTAGAGTGAGAAGCTAGCAGTGGAGAAGCTAGCAGAGTGTATAGTGAGAGGCTAGCAGTAGAGAAGCTAGCAGAGTATATAGTGAGAGGCTAGCAGTGGAGAAGCTAGCAGAGTGTATAGTGAGAGGCAGTGGAGAGGCTAGCAGAGTGTATAGTGAGAGGCAGTGGAGAAGCTAGCAGAGTGTATAGTGAGAGGCTAGCAGTGGAGAAGCTAGCAGAGTGTATAGTGAGAAGCTAGCAGTGAAGCTAGCAGAGTGTACAGTGAGAGGCTAGCAGTAGAGAAGCTAGCAGAGTGTATAGTGAGTGGCAGTGGAGAAGCTAGCAGAGTGTATAATGAGAAGCTAGCAGAGTGTATAGTGAGAGGCAGTAGAGAAGCTAGCAGAGTGTACAGTGATAGGCTAGCAGTGGAGAAGCTAGCAGAGTGTATCGTGAGAGGATAGCAGTGGAGAAGCTAGCAGAGTGTATCGTGAGAGGATAGCAGTGGAGAAGCTAGCAGAGTGTACAGTGATAGGCTAGCAGTGGAGAAGCTAGCAGAGTGTATAGTGAGAGGCTAGCAGTGGAGAAGCTAGCAGAGTGTATCGTGAGAGGATAGCAGTGGAGAAGCTAGCAGAGTGTATAGTGAGAGGCTAGCAGTGGAGAAGCTAGCAGAGTGTATCGTGAGAGGCTAGCAGTAGAGAAGCTAGCAGAGTGTATAGTGAGAGGCAGTGGAGAAGCTAGCAGAGTGTATAGTGAAAGGCAGTAGAGAAGCTAGCAGAGTGTACAGTGAGAGGCTAGCAGTAGAGAAGCTAGCAGAGTGTATAGTGATAGGCTAGCAGTGGAGAAGCTAGCAGAGTGTATAGTGAGAGACAGTAGAGAAGCTAGCAGAGTGTATAGTGAGAGGCTAGCAGTGGAGAAGCTAGCAGAGTGTATAGTGAGAAGCTAGCAGTGAAGCTAGCAGAGTGTACAGTGAGAGGCTAGCAGTAGAGAAGCTAGCAGAGTGTATAGTGAGAGACAGTAGAGAAGCTAGCAGAGTGTATAGTGAGAGGCTAGCAGTGGAGAAGCTAGCAGAGTGTATAGTGAGAGGATAGCAGTGGAGAAGCTAGCAGAGTGTATAGTGAGAGACAGTAGAGAAGCTAGCAGAGTGTATAGTGAGAGGCTAGCAGTGGAGAAGCTAGCAGAGTGTATAATGAGAAGCTAGCAGTGGAGAAGCTAGCAGAGTGTATAGTGAGAGGCCGTAGAGAAGCTAGCAAATTGTATAGTGAGAGGCTAGCAGTGGAGAAGCTAGCAGAGTGTATAGTGAGAGGCTAGCAGTAGAGAAGCAAACAGAGTGTATAGTGAGAAGCTAGCAGTAGAGAAGCCAGCAGAGTGTATAGTGAGAGTTTAGCAGTGGAGAAGCTAGCAGAGTGTATAGTGAGAGGCAGTAGAGAAGCTAGCAAAGTGTATAGTGAGAGGCTAGCAGTGGAGAAGCTAGCAGAGTGTATAGTGAGAGGCTAGCAGTAGAGAAGCTAGCAGAGTGTATAGTGAGAGGCTAGCAGTAGAGAAGCTAGCAGAGTGTATACTAAAAAGCTAGCAGTACAAAAGCTAGCAGAGTGTGTAGTGAGAGGCTAGCAGTGGAGAAGGTAGCAGAGTGTATAGTGAGAGGCTAGCAGTGGAGAAGCTAGCAGAGTGTATAGTGAGAAGCTAGCAGTGGAGAAGCTAGCAGAGTGTATAGTGAGAGGCTAGCAGTGGAGAAGCTAACAGAGTGTATAGTGAGAGGCTAGCAGTAGAGAAGCTAGCAGGGTGTATAGTGAGAGGCTAGTAGTAGAGAAGCTAGCAGAGTGTATAGTGAGAGGCTAGCAGTGGAGAAGCTAGCACAGTGTATAGTGAGAGGCTAGCAGTAGAGAAGCTAGCAGAGTGTATAGCGAGAGGGTAGCAGTGGAGAAGCTAGCAGAGTGTGTAGTGAGAGGCTAGCAGTAGAGAAGCTAGCAGAGTGTATAGTGAGAGGCTAGCAGTAGAGAAGCTAGCAGAGTGTGTAGTGAGAGGCTAGCAGTGGAGAAGCTAGCAGAGTGTATAGTGAGAGGCTAGCAGTGGATGAAGTTAGCAGAGTGTATAGTGAGAGGCTAGCAGTGGAGAAGCTAACAGAGTGTATAGTGAGAGGCTAGCAGTAGAGAAGCTAGCAGAGTGTGTAGTGAGAGGCTAGCAGTGGAGAAGCTAGCAGAGTGCATAGTGAGAAGCTAGCAGTGGAGACGTTAGCAGAGTGTATAGTGAGAGGCTAGCAGTGGAGAAGCTAACAGAGTGTATAGTGAGAGGCTAGCAGTAGAGAAGCTAGCAGGGTGTATAGTGAGAGGCTAGCAGTGGAGAAGCTAGCAGAGTGTATAATGATAAGCTAGCAGTGGAGAAGCTAGCAGAGTGTATAGTGAGAAGCTAGCAGTGGAGAAGCTAACAGAGTGTATAGTGAGAGGCTAGCAGTAGAGAAGCTAGCAGGGTGTATAGTGAGAGGCTAGCAGTAGAGAAGCTAGCAGAGTGTATAGTGAGAGGCTAGCAGTAGAGAAGCTAGCAGAGTGTATAGTGAGAGGCAGTGGAGAAGCTAGCAGAGTGTATAGTGAGAGGCTAGCAGTGGAGAAGCTAGCAGAGTGTATAGTGAGAGACAGTAGCGAAGCTAGCAGAGTGTATAGTTATAGGCTAGCAGTGGAGAAGTTAGAAGAGTGTATAGTGAGAGGCAGTGGAGAAGCTAGCAGAGTGTATAGTGAGAGACAGTAGCGAAGCTAGCAGAGTGTATAGTTATAGGCTAGCAGTGGAGAAGCTAGCAGAGTGTATAGTGAGAGGCAGTGGAGAAGCTAGCAGAGTGTATAGTTATAGGCTAGCAGTGGAGAAGTTAGAAGAGTGTATAGTGAGAGGCAGTGGAGAAGCTAGCAGAGTGTATAGTGATAGGCTAGCAGTGGAGAAGCTAGCAGAGTGTATAGTGAGAGACAGTAGCGAAGCTAGCAGAGTGTATAGTGATAGGCTAGCAGTGGAGAAGCTAGCAGAGTGTATAGTGAGAGACAGTAGAGAAGCTAGCAGTGTATAGTGAGAGGCTATAGCAGTGGAGAAGCTAGCAGAGTGTATAATGAGAAGCTAGCAGTGGAGAAGCTAGCAGAGTGTATAGTGAGAGGCAGTAGAGAAGCTAGCAGAGTGTATAGTGAGAGGCAGTGGAGAAGCTAGCAGAGTGTATAGTGAGAGGATAGCAGTGGAGAAGCTAGCAGAGTGTATAGTGAGAGGCAGTGGAGAAGCTAGCAGAGTGTATAGTGAAAGGCAGTAGAGAAGCTAGCAGAGTGTACAGTGAGAGGCTAGCAGTAGAGAAGCTAGCAGAGTGTATAGTGATAGGCTAGCAGTGGAGAAGCTAGCAGAGTGTATAATGAGAAGCTAGCAGTGGAGAAGCTAGCAGAGTGTATAGTGAGAGGATAGCAGTGGAGAAGCTAGCAGAGTGTATAGTGAGAGGCAGTGGAGAAGCTAGCAGAGTGTATAGTGAAAGGCAGTAGAGAAGCTAGCAGAGTGTACAGTGAGAGGCTAGCAGTAGAGAAGCTAGCAGAGTGTATAGTGATAGGCTAGCAGTGGAGAAGCTAGCAGAGTGTATAATGAGAAGCTAGCAGTGGAGAAGCTAGCAGAGTGTATAGTGAGAGGCAGTAGAGAAGCTAGCAAAGTGTATAGTGAGAGGCTAGCAGTGGAGAAGCTAGCAGAGTGTATAGTGAGAGGATAGCAGTGGAGAAGCTAGCAGAGTGTATAGTGAGAGGCTAGCAGTAGAGAAGCTAGCAGAGTGTATAATGAGAAGCTAGCAGTGGAGAAGCTAGCAGAGTGTATAGTGAAAAGCTAGCAGTAGAGAAGCTAGCAGAGTGTATAATGAGAAGCTAGCAGTGGAGAAGCTAGCAGAGTGTATAGTGAGAGGCAGTAGAGAAGCTAGCAGAGTGTATAGTGATAGGCTAGCAGTGGAGAAGCTAGCAGAGTGTATAGAGAGGCTAGCAGTAGAGAAGCTAGCAGAGTGTATAGTGAGAGGCTAGCAGTAGAGAAGCTAGCAGAGTGTATAGAGAGGCTAGCAGTAGAGAAGCTAGCAGAGTGTATAGTTAGAGGCTAGCAGTAGAAAAGCTGGCAGAGTGTATAGTGAGAGGCGTGCAGTGGAGAAGCTAGCAGAGTGTATAGTGAGAGGCTAGTAGTGGAGAAGCTAGCAGAGTGTATAGTGAAAAGCTAGCAGTAGAGAAGCTAGCAGAGTGTATAATGAGAAGCTAGCAGTGGAGAAGCTAGCAGAGTGTATAGTGAGAGGCCGTAGAGAAGCTAGCAGATTGTATAGTGAGAGGCTAGCAGTGGAAAAGCTAGCAGAGTGTATAGTGAGAGGCTAGCAGTAGAGAAACTAGCAGAGTGTAAAGTGAGAGGCTAGCAGTAGAGAAGCTAGCAGAGTGTATAATGAGAGGCTAGCAGTGGAGAAGCTAGCAGAGTGTATAGTGAGAGGCTAGCAGTAGAGAAGCTAGCAGAGTGTATAGTGAGAGGCTAGCAGTGGAGAAGCTAGCAGAGTGTATTGTGAAAAGCTAGCAGTGGAGACGCTAGCAGAGTGTATAGTGAGAGGCAGTAGAGAAGCTAGCAGAGTGTACAGTGAGAGGCTAGCAGTAGAGAAGCTAGCAGAGTGTACAGTAAGAGGCTAGCAGTAGAGAAGCTAGCAGAATATATAGTGATAGGCTAGCAGTGGAGAAGCTAGCAGAGTGTACAGTGAAAGGCTAGCAGTAGAGAAGCTAGCAGAGTGTATAGTGAGAGGCTAGCAGTGGAGAAGCTAGCAGAGTGTACAGTGAAAGGCTAGCAGTAGAGAAGCCAGCAGAGTGTATAGTGAGAGGCTAGCAGTGGAGAAGCTAGCAGAGTGTACAGTGAAAGGCTAGCAGTAGAGAAGCTAGCAGAGTGTATAGTGACAGGCTCTCAGTGGAGAAGCTAGCAGAGTGTATAGTGAGAGGCCGTAGAGAAGCTAGCAGAGTGTATAGTGAGAAGCTAGCAGTAGAGAAGCCAGCAGAGTGTATAGTGAGAGTTAAGCAGTGGAGAAGCTAGCAGAGTGTACAGTGAAAGGCTAGCAGTAGAGAAGCTAGCAGAGTGTATAGTGAGAGGCTAGCAGTGGAGAAGCTAGCAGAGTGTACAGTGAAAGGCTAGCAGTAGAGAAGCTAGCAGAGTGTATAGTGACAGGCTCTCAGTGGAGAAGCTAGCAGAGGGTACAGTGAGAGGCTAGCAGTAGAGAAGCTAGCAGAGTGTATAGTGAGAGGCTAGCAGTGGAGAAGCTAGCAGTGTATAGTGAGAGGCTAGCAGTGGAGAAACTAGCAGAGTGTATAGTGAAAAGCTAGCAGTGGAGAAGCTAGCAGAGGGTACAGTGAGAGGCTAGCAGTAGAGAAGCTAGCAGAGTGTATAGTGAGAGGCTAGCAGTGGAGAAGCTAGCAGAGTGTATAGTGAGAGGCTAGCAGTAGAGAAGCTAGCAGAGTGTATAGTGAGAGGCTAGCAGTAGAGAAGCTAGCAGAGTGTATAGTGAGAGGCTAGCAGTGGAGAAGCTAGCAGAGTGTATAGTGAGAGGCTAGCAGTAGAGAAGCTAGCAGAGTGTATAGTGAGAGGCTAGCAGTGGAGAAGCTAGCAGAGTTTATAGTGAGAGGCTAGCAGTGGAGAAGCTAGCAGAGTGTATAGTGAGAGGCTAGAAGTGGAGAAGCTAGCAGAGTGTATAGTGAGAGGCAGTGGAGAAGCTAGCAGAGTGTATAGTGAGAGGCTAGCAGTGGAGAAGCTAACAGAGTGTATAGTGAGAGGCAGTGGAGAGGCTAGCAGAGTGTATAGTGAGAGGCTAGCAGTAGAGAAGCTAGCAGAGTGTATACTGAGAAGCTAGCAGTAGAGAAGCTAGCAGAGTGTGTAGTGAGAGGCTAGCAGTGGAGAAGCTAGCAGAGTGTATAGTGAGAGGCTAGCAGTGGAGAAACTAGCAGAGTGTATAGTGAGAAGCTAGCAGTGGAGACGCTAGCAGAGTGTATAGTGAGAGGCTAGCAGTGGAGAAGCTAACAGAGTGTATAGTGAGAGGCTAGCAGTAGAGAAGCTAGCAGGGTGTATAGTGAGAGGCTAGCAGTGGAGAAGCTAGCAGAGTGTATAGTGAGAGGCTAGCAGTAGAGAAGCTAGCAGGGTGTATAGTGAGAGGCTAGCAGTAGAGAAGCTAGCAGAGTGTATAGTGAAAAGCTAGCAGTGGAGAAGCTAGCAGAGTGTATAGTGAGAGGCAGTAGAGAAGCTAGCAGAGTGTACAGTGAGAGGCTAGCAGTAGAGAAGCTAGCAGAGTGTAAAGTGAGAGGCTAGCAGTAGAGAAGCTAGCAGAGTGTATAATGAGAGGCTAGCAGTGGAGAAGCTAGCAGAGTGTATAGTGAGAGGCTAGCAGTAGAGAAGCTAGCAGAGTGTACAGTGAGAGGCTAGCAGTAGAGAAGCTAGCAGAGTGTATAATGAGAAGCTAGCAGTGGAGAAGCTAGCAGAGTGTATAGTGAGAGGCAGTAGAGAAGCTAGCAGAGTGTACAGTGAGAGGCTAGCAGTAGAGAAGCTAGCAGAGTGTAAAGTGAAAGGCTAGCAGTAGAGAAGCTAGCAGAGTGTATAATGAGAGGCTAGCAGTGGAGACGCTAGCAGAGTGTATAGTGAGAGGCAGTAGAGAAGCTATCAGAGTGTACAGTGAGAGGCTAGCAGTAGAGAAGCTAGCAGAGTGTACAGTGAGAGGCTAGCAGTAGAGAAGCTAGCAGAATATATAGTGAGAGGCTAGCAGTGGAGAAGCTAGCAGAGTGTATAGTGAGAGGCTAGCAGTAGAGAAGCTAGCACAGTGTATAGTGAGAGGCTAGCAGTGGAGAAGCTAGCAGAGTGTACAGTGAAAGGCTAGCAGTAGAGAAGCTAGCAGAGTGTATAGTGAGAGGCTAGCAGTAGAGAAGCTAGCACAGTGTATAGTGAGAGACAGTGGAGAAGCTAGCAGAGTGTATAGTGAGAGGCTAGCAGTGGAGAAGCTAGCAGAGTGTATAGTGAGAGGCTAGCAGTGGAGAAGCTAGCAAAGTGTATAGTGAGAGGCTAGCAGTGGAGAAGCTAGCATAGTGTATAGTGAGAGGCTAGCAGTGGAGAAGCTAGCAGAGTGTATAGTGAGAGGCTCTCAGTGGAGAAGCTAGCAGAGTGTATAGTGAGAGGCTAGCAGTGGAAAAGCTAGCAGAGTGTATAGTGAGAGGCTAGCAGTGGAGAAGCTAGCAGTGTATAGTGAGAGGCTAGCAGTGGAGAAGCTAGCAGAGTGTATAGTGAGAGGCTAGCAGTAGAGAAGCTAGCAGAGTGTATAGTCAAAAGCTAGCAGTGGAGAAGCTAGCAGAGTGTACAGTGAGAGGCTAGCAGTAGAGAAGCTAGCAGAGTGTATAGTGAGAGGCTAGCAGTAGAGAAGCTAGCAGAGTGTATAATGAGAAGCTAGCAGTGGAGAAGCTAGCAGAGTGTATAGTGAGAGGCAGTAAAGAAGCTAGCAGAGTGTACAGTGAGAGGCTAGCAGTAGAGAAGCTAGCAGAGTGTACAGTGAGAGGCTAGCAGTGGAGAAGCTAGCAGAGTGTATAGTTAGAGGCTAGCAGTAGAAAAGCTAGCAGAGTGTATAGTGAGAGGCTAGCAGTGGAGAAGCTAGCAGAGTGTATAGTGAAAAGCTAGCAGTAGAGAAGCTAGCAGAGTGTATAATGAGAAGCTAGCAGTGGAGAAGCTAGCAGAGTGTATAGTGAGAGGCCGTGGAGAAGCTAGCAGAGTGTATAGTGAGAGGCGAGCAGTAGAGAAGAAAACAGAGTGTATAGTGAGAAGCTAGCAGTAGAGAAGCCAGCAGAGTGTATAGTGAGAGTTTAGCAGTGGAGAAGCTAGCAGAGTGTATAGTGAGAGGCAGTAGAGAAGCTAGCAGTGTATAGTGAGAGGCTAGCAGTGGAGAAGCAAACAGAGTGTATAGTGAGAAGCTAGCAGTAGAGAAGCCAGCAGAGTGTATAGTGAGAGTTTAGCAGTGGAGAAGCTAGCAGAGTGTATAGTGAGAGGCAGTAGAGAAGCTAGCAAAGTGTATAGTGAGAGGCTAGCAGTGGAGAAGTTAGCAGAGTGTATAGTGAGAGGCTAGCAGTTGAGAAGCTAGCAGAGTGTATAGTGAGAGGCTAGCAGTAGAGAAGCTAGCAGAGTGTATAGCGAGAGGGTAGCAGTGGAGAAGCTAGCAGAGTGTATAGTGAGAGGCTAGCAGTGGAGAAGCTAGCAGAGTGTATAGTGAGAGGCTAGCAGTAGAGAAGCTAGCAGAGTGTATAGCGAGAGGGTAGCAGTGGAGAAGCTAGCAGAGTGTATAGTGAGAGGCTAGCAGTGGAGAAGCTAGCAGAGTGTATAGTGAGAGGCTAGCAGTAGAGAAGCTAGCAGAGTGTATAGTGAGAGGCTAGCAGTAGAGAAGCTAGCAGAGTGTATAGTGAGAGGCTAGCAGTAGAGAAGCTAGCAGAGTGTATAATGAGAAGCTAGCAGTACAAAAGCTAGCAGAGTGTGTAGTGAGAGGCTAGCAGTGGAGAAGCTAGCAGAGTGTGTAGTGAGAGGCTAGCAGTAGAGAAGCTAGCAGGGTGTATAGTGAGAGGCTAGTAGTGGAGAAGCTGGCAGAGTGTATAGTGAGAGGCTAGCAGTGGAGAAGCTAGCAGAGTGTATAGTGAGAGGCTAGTAGTGGAGAAGCTGGCAGAGTGTATAGTGAGAGGCTAGCAGTGGAGAAGCTAGCAGAGTGTATAGTGAGAGGCTAGCAGTAGAGAAGCTAGCAGGGTGTATAGTGAGAGGCTAGTAGTGGAGAAGCTGGCAGAGTGTATAGTGAGAGGCTAGCAGTGGAGAAGCTAGCAGAGTGTATAGTGAGAGGCTAGCAGTAGAGAAGCTAGCAGAGTGTATAGCGTGAGGGTAGCAGTGGAGAAGCTAGCAGAGTGTATAGTGAGAGGCTAGCAGTAGAGAAGCTAGCAGGGTGTATAGTGAGAGGCTAGCAGTGGAGAAGCTAGCAGAGTGCACAGTGAAAGGCTAGCAGTAGAGAAGCTAGCAGAGTGTATAGTGAGAGGCTAGCAGTAGAGAAGCTAGCAGGGTGTATAGTGAGAGGCTAGCAGTGGAGAAGCTAGCAGAGTGTACAGTGAAAGGCTAGCAGTAGAGAAGCTAGCAGAGTGTATAGTGAGAGGCTAGCAGTAGAGAAGCTAGCAGAGTGTATAGTGAGAGGCAGTAGAGAAGCTAGCAGAGTGTACAGTGAGAGGCTAGCAGTAGAGAAGCTAGCAGAGTGTAAAGTGAGAGGCTAGCAGTAGAGAAGCTAGCAGAGTGTATAATGAGAGGCTAGCAGTGGAGAAGCTAGCAGAGTGTATAGTGAGAGGCTAGCAGTAGAGAAGCTAGCAGAGTGTTTAGTGAGAGGCTAGCAGTGGAGAAGCTAGCAGAGTGTATAGTGAGAGGCTAGCAGTAGAGAAGCTAGCAGAGTGTATAGTGAGAAGCTAGCAGTGGAGAAGCTAGCAGAGTATATAGTGAGAGGTTAGCAGTGGAGAAGCTAGCAGAGTGTATAGTGAGAGGCAGTGGAGAGGCTAGCAGAGTGTATAGTGAGAGGCTAGCAGTAGAGAAGCTAGCAGAGTGTATACTGAGAAGCTAGCAGTAGAGAAGCTAGCAGAGTGTGTAGTGAGAGGCTAGCAGTGGAGAAGCTAGCAGAGTGTATAGTGAGATGCTAGCAGTGGAGAAACTAGCAGAGTGTATAGTGAGAAGCTAGCAGTGGAGAAGCTAGCAGAGTGTATAGTGAGAGGCAGTAGAGAAGCTAGCAGAGTGTACAGTGAGAGGCTAGCAGTAGAGAAGCTAGCAGAGTGTAAAGTGAGAGGCTAGCAGTAGATAAGCTAGCAGAGTGTATAATGAGAGGCTAGCAGTGGAGAAGCTAGCAGAGTGTATAGTGAGAGGCTAGCAGTAGAGAAGCTAGCAGAGTGTATAGTGAGAGGCTAGCAGTGGAGAAGCTAGCAGAGTGTATTGTGAAAAGCTAGCAGTGGAGACGCTAGCAGAGTGTATAGTGAGAGGCAGTAGAGAAGCTAGCAGTGTACAGTGAGAGGCTAGCAGTAGAGAAGCTAGCAGAGTGTAAAGTGAGAGGCTAGCAGTAGAGAAGCTAGCAGAGTGTATAATGAGAGGCTAGCAGTGGAGACGCTAGCAGAGTGTATAGTGAGAGGCTAGCAGTAGAGAAGCTAGCAGAGTGTACAGTGAGAGGCTAGCAGTAGAGAAGCTAGCAGAGTGTACAGTGAGAGGCTAGCAGTAGAGAAGCTAGCAGAATATATAGTGATAGGCTAGCAGTGGAGAAGCTAGCAGAGTGTACAGTGAAAGGCTAGCAGTAGAGAAGCTAGCAGAGTGTATAGTGAGAGGCTAGCAGTGGAGAAGCTAGCAGAGTGTACAGTGAAAGGCTAGCAGTAGAGAAGCCAGCAGAGTGTATAGTGAGAGGCTAGCAGTGGAGAAGCTAGCAGAGTGTACAGTGAAAGGCTAGCAGTAGAGAAGCTAGCAGAGTGTATAGTGAGAAGCTAGCAGTAGAGAAGCCAGCAGAGTGTATAGTGAGAAGCTAGCAGTAGAGAAGCCAGCAGAGTGTATAGTGAGAGTTTAGCAGTGGAGAAGCTAGCAGAGTGTACAGTGAAAGGCTAGCAGTAGAGAAGCTAGCAGAGTGTATAGTGAGAGGCTAGCAGTGGAGAAGCTAGCAGTGTACAGTGAAAGGCTAGCAGTAGAGAAGCTAGCAGAGTGTATAGTGACAGGCTCTCAGTGGAGAAGCTAGCAGAGTGTATAGTGAGAGGCTAGCAGTGGAAAAGCTAGCAGAGTGTATAGTGAGAGGCTAGCAGTGGAGAAGCTAGCAGTGTATAGTGAGAGGCTAGCAGTGGAGAAACTAGCAGAGTGTATAGTGAAAAGCTAGCAGTGGAGAAGCTAGCAAAGGGTACAGTGAGAGGCTAGCAGTAGAGAAGCTAGCAGAGTGTATAGTGAGAAGCTAGCAGTGGAGAAGCTAGCAGAGTGTATAGTGAGAGGCAGTAAAGAAGCTAGCAGAGTGTACAGTGAGAGGCTAGCAGTAGAGAAGCTAGCAGAGTGTACAGTGAGAGGCTAGCAGTAGAGAAGCTAGCAGTGTACAGTGAGAGGCTAGCAGTAGAGAAGCTAGCAGAGTATATAGTGAGAGGCTAGCAGTAGAGAAGCTAGCAGAGTGTATAGTGAGAGGCTAGCAGTGGAGAAGCTAGCAGAGTGTATAGTGAGAGGCTAGCAGTAGAGAAGCTAGCAGAGTTTATAGTGAGAGGCTAGCAGTGGAGAAGCTAACAGAGTGTATAGTGAGAGGCTAGCAGTGGAGAAGCTAGCAGAGTGTATAGTGAGAGGCAGTAGAGAAGCTAGCAAAGTGTATAGTGAGAGGCTAGCAGTGGAGAAGTTAGCAGAGTGTATAGTGAGAGGCTAGCAGTGGAGAAGCTAGCAGAGTGTATAGTGAGAGGCAGTGGAGAGGCTAGCAGAGTGTATAGTGAGAGGCTAGCAGTAGAGAAGCTAGCAGAGTGTATACTGAGAAGCTAGCAGTAGAGAAGCTAGCAGAGTGTGTAGTGAGAGGCTAGCAGTGGAGAAGCTAGCAGAGTGTATAGTGAGAGGCTAGCAGTGGAGAAACTAGCAGAGTGTATAGTGAGAAGCTAGCAGTGGAGAAGCTAGCAGAGTGTATAGTGAAAAGCTAGCAGTGGAGAAGCTAGCAGAGTGTATAGTGAGAGGCAGTAGAGAAGCTAGCAGAGTGTACAGTGAGAGGCTAGCAGTAGAGAAGCTAGCAGAGTGTAAAGTGAGAGGCTAGCAGTAGAGAAGCTAGCAGAGTGTATAGTGAGAGGCTAGCAGTGGAGAAGCTAGCAGAGTGTATTGTGAAAAGCTAGCAGTGGAGACGCTAGCAGAGTGTATAGTGAGAGGCAGTAGAGAAGCTAGCAGTGTACAGTGAGAGGCTAGCAGTAGAGAAGCTAGCAGAGTGTAAAGTGAGAGGCTAGCAGTAGAGAAGCTAGCAGAGTGTATAATGAGAGGCTAGCAGTGGAGACGCTAGCAGAGTGTATAGTGAGAGGCAGTAGAGAAGCTAGCAGAGTGTACAGTGAGAGGCTAGCAGTAGAGAAGCTAGCAGAGTGTACAGTGAGAGGCTAGCAGTAGAGAAGCTAGCAGAATATATAGTGATAGGCTAGCAGTGGAGAAGCTAGCAGAGTGTACAGTGAAAGGCTAGCAGTAGAGAAGCTAGCAGAGTGTATAGTGAGAGGCTAGCAGTGGAGAAGCTAGCAGAGTGTACAGTGAAAGGCTAGCAGTAGAGAAGCCAGCAGAGTGTATAGTGAGAGGCTAGCAGTGGAGAAGCTAGCAGAGTGTACAGTGAAAGGCTAGCAGTAGAGAAGCTAGCAGAGTGTATAGTGACAGGCTCTCAGTGGAGAAGCTAGCAGAGTGTATAGTGAGAGGCCGTAGAGAAGCTAGCAGAGTGTATAGTGATAAGCTAGCAGTAGAGAAGCCAGCAGAGTGTATAGTGAGAAGCTAGCAGTAGAGAAGCCAGCAGAGTGTATAGTGAGAGTTTAGCAGTGGAGAAGCTAGCAGAGTGTACAGTGAAAGGCTAGCAGTAGAGAAGCTAGCAGAGTGTATAGTGAGAGGCTAGCAGTGGAGAAGCTAGCAGTGTACAGTGAAAGGCTAGCAGTAGAGAAGCTAGCAGAGTGTATAGTGACAGGCTCTCAGTGGAGAAGCTAGCAGAGTGTATAGTGAGAGGCTAGCAGTGGAAAAGCTAGCAGAGTGTATAGTGAGAGGCTAGCAGTGGAGAAGCTAGCAGTGTATAGTGAGAGGCTAGCAGTGGAGAAACTAGCAGAGTGTATAGTGAAAAGCTAGCAGTGGAGAAGCTAGCAAAGGGTACAGTGAGAGGCTAGCAGTAGAGAAGCTAGCAGAGTGTATAATGAGAAGCTAGCAGTGGAGAAGCTAGCAGTGTACAGTGAGAGGCTAGCAGTAGAGAAGCTAGCAGAGTATATAGTGAGAGGCTAGCAGTAGAGAAGCTAGCAGAGTGTATAGTGAGAGGCTAGCAGTGGAGAAGCTAGCAGAGTGTATAGTGAGAGGCTAGCAGTAGAGAAGCTAGCAGAGTTTATAGTGAGAGGCTAGCAGTGGAGAAGCTAGCAGAGTGTATAGTGAGAGGCTAGCAGTGGAGAAGCTAGCAGAGTGTATAGTGAGAGGCAGTGGAGAAGCTAGCAGAGTGTATAGTGAGAGGCTAGCAGTGGAGAAGCTAACAGAGTGTATAGTGAGAGGCAGTGGAGAGGCTAGCAGAGTGTATAGTGAGAGGCTAGCAGTAGAGAAGCTAGCAGAGTGTATACTGAGAAGCTAGCAGTAGAGAAGCTAGCAGAGTGTGTAGTGAGAGGCTAGCAGTGGAGAAGCTAGCAGAGTGTATAGTGAGAGGCTAGCAGTGGAGAAACTAGCAGAGTGTATAGTGAGAAGCTAGCAGTGGAGAAGCTAGCAGAGTGTATAGTGAGAGGCTAGCAGTGGAGAAGCTAACAGAGTGTATAGTGAGAGGCTAGCAGTAGAGAAGCTAGCAGGGTGTATAGTGAGAGGCTAGCAGTGGAGAAGCTAGCAGAGTGTATAGTGAGAGGCTAGCAGTAGAGAAGCTAGCAGGGTGTATAGTGAGAGGCTAGCAGTAGAGAAGCTAGCAGAGTGTATAGTGAAAAGCTAGCAGTGGAGAAGCTAGCAGAGTGTATAGTGAGAGGCAGTAGAGAAGCTAGCAGAGTGTACAGTGAGAGGCTAGCAGTAGAGAAGCTAGCAGAGTGTATAGTGAGAGGCTAGCAGTAGAGAAGCTGGCAGAGTGTATAATGAGAGGCTAGCAGTGGAGAAGCTAGCAGAGTGTATAGTGAGAGGCTAGCAGTAGAGAAGCTAGCAGAGTGTATAGTGAGAGGCTAGCAGTAGAGAAGCTAGCAGAGTGTATAATGAGAAGCTAGCAGTGGAGAAGCTAGCAGAGTGTATAGTGAGAGGCAGTAGAGAAGCTAGCAGAGTGTACAGTGAGAGGCTAGCAGTAGAGAAGCTAGCAGAGTGTAAAGTGAAAGGCTAGCAGTAGAGAAGCTAGCAGAGTGTATAATGAGAGGCTAGCAGTGGAGACGCTAGCAGAGTGTATAGTGAGAGGCAGTAGAGAAGCTAGCAGAGTGTACAGTGAGAGGCTAGCAGTAGAGAAGCTAGCAGAGTGTACAGTGAGAGGCTAGCAGTAGAGAAGCTAGCAGAATATATAGTGAGAGGCTAGCAGTGGAGAAGCTAGCAGAGTGTACAGTGAAAGGCTAGCAGTAGAGAAGCTAGCAGAGTGTATAATGAGAGGCAGTAAAGAAGCTAGCAGAGTGTACAGTGAAAGGCTAGCAGTAGAGAAGCTAGCAGAGTGTATAATGAGAGGCTAGCAGTGGAGAAGCTAGCAGAGTGTATAGTGAGAGGCAGTAAAGAAGCTAGCAGAGTGTACAGTGAGAGGCTAGCAGTAGAGAAGCTAGCAGAGTGTACAGTGAGAGGCTAGCAGTAGAGAAGCTAGCAGAGTGTACAGTGAGAGGCTAGCAGTAGAGAAGCTAGCAGAGTGTATAGTGAGAGGCTAGCAGTAGAGAAGCTAGCAGAGTGTACAGTGAGAGGCTAGCAGTAGAGAAGCTAGCAGAGTGTATAGTGAGGCTAGCAGTAGAGAAGCTAGCAGAGTATATAGTGAGAGGCTAGCAGTGGAGAAGCTAGCAGAGTGTATAGTGAGAGGCTAGCAGTGGAGAAGCTAGCAGAGTGTATAGTGAGAGGCTAGCAGTAGAGAAGCTAGCAGAGTTTATAGTGAGAGGCTAGCAGTGGAGAAGCTAGCAGAGTGTATAGTGAGAGGCTAGCAGTGGAGAAGCTAGCAGAGTGTATAGTGAGAGGCAGTGGAGAAGCTAGCAGAGTGTATAGTGAGAGGCTAGCAGTGGAGAAGCTAGCAGAGTGTACAGTGAAAGGCTAGCAGTAGAGAAGCTAGCAGAGTGTATAGTGAGAGGCTAGCAGTGGAGAAGCTAGCAGAGTGTATAGTGAGAGGCTAGCAGTGGAGAAGCTAGCAGAGTGTATAGTGAGAGGCTAGCAGTGGAGAAGCTAGCAGAGTGTATAGTGAGAGGCTAGCAGTGGAGAAGCTAGCAGAGTGTATAGTGAGAGGCTAGCAGTGGAGAAGCTAGCAGAGTGTATAGTGAGAAGCTAGCAGTGGATAAGCAAGCAGAGTGTACAGCGAGAGGCTTCCAGTAGAGAAGCTAGCAGAGTGTATAGTGAGAGGCTAGCAGTGGAGAAGCTAGCAGAGTGTATAGTGAGAGGCAGTAAAGAAGCTAGCAGAGTGTACAGTGAGAGGCTAGCAGTAGAGAAGCTAGCAGAGTGTATAGTGAGAGGCTAGCAGTAGAGAAGCTAGCAGAGTGTATAATGAGAGGCTAGCAGTGGAGAAGCTAGCAGAGTGTACAGTGAAAGGCTAGCAGTAGAGAAGCTAGCAGAGTGTATAGTGAGAGGCTAGCAGTAGAGAAGCTATCAGAGTGTATAGTGAGAGGCTTGCAGTGGAGAAGCTAGCAGAGTGTATAGTGAGAGGCTAGCAGTGGAGAAGCTAGCAGAGTGTATAGTAAGAGGCTAGCAGTGGAGAAGCTAGCAGAGTGTATAGTGAGAGGCTAGCAGTAGAGATGCTAGCAGAGTTTATAGTGAGAGGCTAGCAGTGGAGAAGCTAGCAGAGTGTATAGTGAGAGGCTAGCAGTGGAGAAGCTAGCAGAGTGTATAGTGAGAGGCTATCAGTGGAGAAGCTAGCAGAGTGTATAGTGAGAAGCTAGCAGTGGAGAAGCTAGCAGAGTGTATAGTGAGAGGCTAGCAGTGGAGAAGCTAGCAGAGTTTATAGTGAGAGGCTAGCAGTGGAGAAGCTAGCAGAGTGTATAGTGAGAGGCTAGCAGTAGAGAAGCTAGCAGAGTGTATAGTGAGAGGCAGTGGAGAAGCTAGCAGAGTGTATAGTGAGAGGCTAGCAGTGGAGAAGCTAGCAGAGTGTATAGTGAGAAGCTAGCAGTGGAGAAGCTAGCAGAGTGTATAGTGAGAGGCTAGCAGTGGAGAAGCTAGCAGAGTGTGTAGTGAGAGGCTCGTAGTGGAGAAGCTGAAAGAGTGTATAGTGAGAGGCTAGCAGTGGAGAAGCTAGCAGAGTGTATCGCGTGAGGCTAGCAGTGGAGAAGCTAGCAGAGTGTATAGTGAGAGGCTAGCAGAGTGTGTATTGATATGCTAGCAGTGGAGAGGCTAGCAGAGTGAAAGAGAGAGAGTGGAGCAAGCGGAGCTTGGCAGACAGGCGAGCAGCAGAGAGGCTAGCAGAGTGTGTAGTGATAGGCTAGCAGTGGAGAGGCTAGCTTCGGAGAGGCAGGCGAGCGGTGGAGAGGCAGGGAGTGAGCGGAGCGAAGCAGGGGAGCAGCGCAAGCGGGAGAGTTACGACGGAGTCATGTGGTGTTGATCGCGAGGAGTTCTGTTCGAATAAAAGTGACACAGGAGGAAAAAAATTAACCCGTAAAAACAAAGTTTTTCACTATAAATCCTTTATATGCGTGGCGGCTAGAGTCCTCTCGTCCTCTGGCTTGAGATGGCTGCCACCTATGGGTCAGATGAATGCCTGACACCATTAAGCAATTGGTAATTAAATATAATATTTTTTCCTACATTGTCACGCACAGCGAGTCTGTGTGCAAAATGTCAGCTCGATTGGATCACGGGAAGTGGGTTAAAAAACGACCGAAAGATTTGCACGGTCGTAAGCGCGCAAGCAAGCAAGCAAGCGAACTTAATATAAAGGATTTAAAAATTAACCCGTAGAAACAAAGTTTTTCACTATAAATCCTTTATATGCGTGGCATCGGTTTCATTTTATTATTCATTTCTGTTTTTCTTGAGTAAGCAAGCAAGTTAAGTTAATATAAAGTATTTAAAAATGAAAGATCACCTCTTGACATGCCCCGTATATTCCCGAGGGCACTAGCGTTGACCCGTTTTACCACTTTCAAGAATATGGCGGCTTCAATTTAACTGCTCTATAAATAGTCTCCATTGTACAGCGTGTGGGCAGGGATTTCATGCCATGTGGTTAGTCAACATTTGCATCATCATGAAACGGGCGGCTAGAGTCCTCTCGTCCTCTGGCTTGAGATGGCTGCCACCTATGGGTCACATGATTGTCTGCCACCATTAAGCAATTGGTAATTTAATATTAAAATTTTTTTCCCTAAACAGTGTAAAATTTTGGAAAAAAAATTTCAGGAAAATTAATTGTCACACACAACGAGTCTGTGTGCAAAATGTCAGCTCGATTGGATCACGGGAAGTAGGTTAAAAAACGACCGAAAGATTTGCACGGTCGTAAGCAAGCAAGCACGCAAGCAAGCAAGCAAGCGAAGTTAATATAAAGAATTTAAAAAAGAAGACGAAATTGTCCACAGCACTACAGTTATGATGGCGATGGTAACGATTCTTATGATGGCGATGGTAATGACTGTTATGATGGCGATGGTAATGATTTCGATTTAAAGCTTTCGTAACTGCAGGGATTCATCTTCTTGGTTCTTTCGGTAAAGTCACATAGAAGGGAAATAATAAAATAATAAAAATAAAACATAATAAAATAATAAATATTAAACATAATAAAATAATTCTCACGACGTTTCGGCCACAACGCAAGCAGCCGTCCTCAGGTGAAGAACAAGTCTGTCGGAAAGACAGCGTCTGAATGGGCACCACTAGGCTTGGCAGAGTATATTTAAGCTGGGTTGGAGGGGGAAGGGGCGCCTTGACAAAGGAATTTGCATATCAAGAGGAATTTAGCATATTTATGGGAAATGCAGATATGGGATTAGTCACTACTTGTGGAATGCGTAGGAGGTGGGGGGGGCTTTCAAAGTCATATTATGCCCGTGCATTATGCAGTATGCAGGATTAGCAGCATCAAAGGGAGGGAGTAGGGTTAGCAGTAATAGAGGGAAGGAATTTTAATAGTAAGGAGCTGCAGCAGCTAAACCACCACGTAAAAAACTAAAATATAAACTACATCAGTATCATCAATATACTAAATATACTCTCCAATAAGCTGAGCTACTAACAGTAAGTCATACATTACAATTCTACGTCGCAAAAAATATAATATGCCTCCAGCTAAACTTTTTCTCTTATATCACACGGGTCTACCCCGTACTATATACTGCCATAGACAAACCCAACATTAAATTATATACTGTATTACTATACACCACCCTATACCTTAGACTATACATTCTAATATTACACTATGTATTATTCTACCCACCCTACTGTATACCACACTGCTGTATATTCACTATACAATTACGATACTATATATTACCTTATACATTATATTAAACATTACACTTTTAAACTATTTATTATTATACAATCTTCTATACACTATACCATTGACCGTCGCGTGAAAGGTACTAAGAGGAAGCAACGAAATATGTCAATGGGAGAGTGGTGGTAGGAGACTTGCAGTGGAGCAAAGAATCCATTCCCTGCGGAGAATAAAAGATATATAGTCAATACACTTAGTTCTTTCGGTAAAGTCACGTAGGTAAAAAATGAAATTAATAACAAAAAAATCACGACGTTTCGGAGGCAACACAAGTCTCCGTCATCATTTTTTACCTACGTGACTTTACCGAAAGAACTAAGAGTATGAATCCTTGCAGTCACGAAAGCTTCAAATCTAGAAGAAATATATAGTCAATGCCAGTGAGTGGACTGCGGTCTGATGGCGATGGTGTAGTGACATCAGGGATGTCACTGTATGGTGCCAGCCCGGAAGGGTCGTGCCGTTGGATGTTCCTACATCGTGGACAGCACCGTGTGGGTGGCTGTGTGTAATACCAGCCCTAGCGGGGCTTGGCAAGCACTGGGATAGTGCGGGCACCACACACAGCGTGTGGTGGGAGCTCCCCCGAGGGGGAGGGGGTGAGTGTCAGCCCAGGGGCAGGGTTGCCCCAGGCCATGGCACTCTGGTTGATCCCGTAGACACGTGATCAGGAATGTCCATACAGGTGGCCCCAGGTGGGGCGGACGAGGGGGAGAGAGCTCTTGAGAAGGATAGAGAGGGAACGAGAATGTTCGAGAAGGCGGGCGGGGCCAAGGGCAGAGCGGCCCTGACCGGAGAGGGATATAAGGCGGGTCCCTGAGAGGGACCGGGGTCGCTGCATTCTACAAGCTGGAAGCTCAACATCTACAAGCTGGAAGCTCTACATCTCAAGCTGAAGCTCTCCGTCTTACGAGGCAACTACATGGCCGGAGACCCAAGTGAGGGATCAACCCTTCGTAGCAGTAACTCGCTGTAGTCTGGTGTTATAGTGTTACGAATAAAATTGTTGCCTCTAAAAGGAACAACGTCTGCGACTCAGTTGGACCCACTACAATGGTAATGATTGTTATGATGGCGATGCTAATGATTGTTATGATGGCGATGGTAATAATTGTTATGTTGGCGATGGTAATGATTTTTACGATGGCGATGGTAATGATTGTCATAATGGTGATGGTATTAATGGTGGCATAGATGATGATGGTGTCTGTAATACTCGTGGTGATGGAGGTGAAGACTGCAATGGCAGTGGTAGCGGTGGTGGAGGAGATGGTGATGGAGGCGGTTGAGGTGATGTGGTGCTGTGGCGGTCGTGGAGGTGGTGATGGTAATGGTGGCCGCTTGGTTGTGTGTTTGCTTGGGTGTGTGGTTTCCTGGTTCCATGGTTGTGTGGTTATAGGTAGGTGTGTTGAACTTCTTTCGCGCCATACGTAGGAGGTGCGAGGGGAAGGACAACAAACTAAAACCCAAAAAGCAGTTCTGCACAAATTAGTTTGTCAATCAAGATGATGATTTAAGGGTGCGTAGCTCCCAGTGGCTTCCTAATATCGGAAGGGAGGGTGTTCCAGACGGACACAGAAGCTTACTTACTTACTCCCCTTTGATCTCTGTGGAGCATAAGGCCGCAACAAGGTCACGCTGTGCCGGATGGTCTTTAGCAGCTTTCTCTGCTTCACCCCAAGACAGGTGCCCCCCCCCCCCCCCGTGGTCTCTAGTTGGTCTGGAACGGTGCATTGCCAGGTCTTCGGCCTGCCCCATGATCTCTTCTTCCCTTTTGGTGTCCACCATAGGGCGGTCTTCTTTATGGGACTCGGGTTCCATTCTCAGCCACCCGAGTCTTCTCTCTCTATTATGTTCCGCAGAAGCGGCGCGTTCGAAAGCACCGCGCGTCGATGTGGTGACAACCACCGTCTTTGTTCAACTGCACAGCAGGGAGCGTCTCCCGGTGCTCTCGTGAACGCGATCAACGGGTCGCCGTGGTGATATGACCACCACCGCCGCCACCACCGGACAAGTGGAAGCGAATGCCGGCGCGGCGCTGGTGACGTCCGGAGCGCGAGTCCCAGCCGCGTTACCAGGAGCCAGGGCCACTGGCTTCTGAGAAGCCTCTGTTGCTCGTGGTACCAATGCGTCCGCGCCTCCGATTCCACGTGGCCACCACTGGGTGGGGCTAGTTGGTGGTGTTGGTTGCTGGTACTGATTGATGATGCTGGTGGTGGTGCTGGTTAATTTTTCCCTCGCACTGCCCCACCAACCAACACCGGTGGTGCTGGTTGGTGGTGGTACTGGTTGCTGGTGGTGCTGGTTGGTGGTGGTGGTGCTGCTGGCTGGTGGCATTGTTGATGGTGCTGGTTGGTGGTGCTGATTGGTGGTGGTGCTGGTTGGTGGTTAGTGGTCCTGGTTGGTGGTGGTGTTGGTTGGTGGTGCTGGTTGTGGTGGTGCTGGTTGGTGGTGCTGGTGGTGCACGGCAGGACTCACGCAGGCTCGTTGTCTCCATGCGGGAGGCGGTGTTCACGGTATCCCCGAAGAGGCAGTAGCGCGGCATCTTGTACCCCACCACGCCGGCCACACACGGGCCTGGACACACAACGGCGCTCGAGATCCGGCACTGCCCTCCGCACTTTGTCTGCACGCTGCCTCTACTGGGTCCCATTACAGCTGCAGCCTCGCTGGAGGAGGGGGGGACTCTCTCCTGGCCAAGAGTTAGCACAGTGTCCCGGAAACACGCTAGGGATGCTGTGCCTGGGATGCTGCGCTCGGGATACCGCGCTATAGTCCTTGGGCCAGACCAGATATCGGTACCACCCAAGGTGGCAAAACTTAATTGGTGCCATTTTATTTGTTACACCAACAGTAGTAAAATAATATATGATAACCTTTCCAAATGAGCAGCTGTTTCATTTTTCTCGCAGGAAACCTGTTTTTGCACCTATCACAATAACACCTATTTGCCCGGACGTTACAAATAAAACATTCCAACACCTCTGCTGTTAATTAAGACAATAAATAGTCTACAAAATGGATGTTTGCCCCCAAGGCATGTATTTTATACATATTCTTGCATTTATTCATGCGTGTTCTTCAATTTCAGTGACTTAGCGCCAATCTATTCCAGACTTAACTATCTGTTATCGTTGTTTCTAACAGCTTCTTTGCTCATGATCATTTACTCGCAAATGGGGCAAGTACTGGTGGTTCTGTATTATTTCTGTTCAGTAAAGATATCTAAAGTGCTAACTTTACCCATAATGTGTTGTTAATGTACCTGTTAAGATTATTAGTTAAGGCCAGGTACTACAGGCAGAGTGCATATTTTGTCACAAAACCGACAATATGCCAAGGGAAAGAATACGAGAGAAGTACTGGTACAGTGTAGAGAACTGCAAGCTGATGCAAAGATCAGGAGTGCAGCCACAAATACAACGGACAGCAGAATCCTTGCCATTGTGAGTAGAGACCTTGTAGCAGCTGAAGGGCACTAACACAGGCCATGCTCTCGACTGTACACTAAAGAGGAGGTTTCCAAAGAAGAGGTTGCCAGCAATCAAAATAATGATGTTGCAGCCCAGTACAAAGCTGCTGTGAATCAGTCATACAATGAGCTGTTCCTCTTCATCATGATGGAGCTTTATGGCAATCCTCAAGTGATGACAATGACTGATCTCACTTCTAGACTGGTTGCTTCAATGAATGCCCTAGCCATTGTCCAAGTCAAGGAATCAACCAAGAAGCACACAAGGCGAAAGCTGGAGAGTGCGTTTGCTGGAGCCTTGCAAATCTTCCCTGATGGGAAAGGAAAACTCCTCCTCTATCCAGATAACCTGTCCATGAGGGAACTTTTCCTAAGAAAATCAGTTTCTCACAAGGGAGCTGCAGACCCTGAAAAGTGTTAGTGCTCAAGATGTTATAGCCAAAGCAGCCATCAAATTGAGAGAGGACATCAAGAGTCAAGATGTCCCTCAAGCCTGGGCGCCTGAAGTAAAACCAGAAGCAGAATGTCCTACCATTCCAACGTCGCTCATTGTCTTCCTGTACTATCTACTCACAGGTTCTAATGATCCTGATCACGCATCCCATAGAGTTCAGTGGCTTCTGCAATCATTTGCCCATGAGATCGTTTATACAGTGACATGTGGAAAGACCAAGCCTTCCAAGCACATTGTTCTGCCATTCAGTGTCAAGTCACTGTCAGGGAATGTAGAGCTGATAAACATCCTCAACCGACTTGATCACAGTGTGTCTCCTATTCAGAGATGGAAGAGGTCGACACTGCCCTATGTCTTCAGAAACTCTCATTATCTGGGAGTGACATTGCCCTACCAGCTAACATCCATCCTGGTATATTCACAACTTTAGCCTGGGACAATATCGATTGTCTTGAAGAAACCATCAGTAGTGAGTGAACATCTCACATAGTCAATGGGATTTCTGTGCAAGCAAAGCCAGTCAACCCAGTTCCTGTCCAACCCATGCCCACTGTTGCCAAAACAAAGCAGAGAAGCATTAATGCAGCCCCGCCAATGTTACCAACTTACAACGCTGGACAACGGGTGGGGCCATCACAAAGCAAAAGTGCAGATGCCGATACTGCAGCTAATACTCGGCTTGCCAGAGAGAAGAACCTTGTTTGGGTTCTAGCACGCTTGTCACAACAAGAGGACCAGTCAATCAGCAGCTGTACAGGCTTCAACATCCTGACTCGAGGTGAGATGACGGTCATCCCTGACAATGTAGGCTATCTGCCTACCATCAATGCTCCAGCGACACAAATGTCTACTGTCAACGAGGCGCTTAACCAGTCACTGAGCGTCATGCAGTACTTAAGCCTGACAAAGATTGTCTGCATCTTTGACCAAGCCCTGTATGCAAAGGCTGTCGAGATTACATGGAAACACTGACAAGTCCCATGATATCATCGTCAGGCTTGGGGTATTCCACACCATCTGCACACTGCTGGCAATAATAGGAAAGCGTTTCCAAGATGCTGGAATCCGAGATCTCTGCATTGAGTCTGGCATGATCGTAGAAGGCTCCATTGCTGGTGTTATGGATGGCCGCAAGTGCAACAGGGCAGTGCGACTACACAAACCCCTGTATGAGGCTCTCGTGCGACTGACATGGAACGGTTTCCTGTCCTGGTTGGAAGCAACTCACATAAACGACATTGTTCACCTGGATGAGACACTGATGACCATTGACAACCTTGGGAAAGAAGTCTCACAAGCCGCTTTGAAGGAGGTCCTTGAGACTGTTTGAAGTCTACCGCGAGTTCCTCAGAGATGGAAATGGCAGCCTCTCGACCTTTTGGATGTCCTATTTGGACATGGTTGAAATCTTGTTGGGGCTCATCCGAGCATCCAGAGAGGGAGACTGGATGCTACACTTGGCAAGCATTCGAGCAATGATCCCATGGCGCTTCGCTTATGATAGGATTAATTATGCACGCTACGTCCCCTACTACTATGCCCAGATGTCTCACCTGCCCATCATACACCCAGATGTGTTTACGGAATTCATGGAAGGAGGCTTCTCAGTTCAACTGGGCTCCACCAATCCCTTTGGCCGAATCCCTGTTGACCAAGCTATAGAATAAACGGTGAACAAAGACACATAGGAGTCGTGACCAAATATTACCTAACAGCTGAGTACAGAAGCATGTACCTCAGACAGCTGAGAGACCTTATAGGTCAAGGTAGGTCTAAACTGTCCCATCCAGATCTACAGGGCCAAAGGATCAAGCGAGATGAAGCAGATGTCCAGTCTCTCATTAACCTTATGGAGAATAACTGGATCAATCATATGTCCCCTGATGAGACAAATCTGGTTAGCCTCTCCACTGGCACCATGGCTCCACCTGATGTGACCAGGGATCTCTTGAGAGCTCTTGAGATAGGAGAAGAGGACTACCAGGTATCCAAGCAAACACGGTTAGCTGAGGACCCACCATATGTGAAATTCCACAACAAGATGACCAAGCAAAGTCTGAAGACATTCTCCAATCTTCTTGGTTCTTTCGGTAAATGAATCCCTGCAGTCACGAAAGCTTTAAATCGAAATATTCTCCAATATTAGCACAAAAACAGCACGTGGAAAGAAAGCGCAGGATGTGGTTCTGAAGGTAGATAGAAACCTGTTCAGCCACATGATCCTGGTGGCTGAAAGCAGGAAGGTGAATATGAAGGATGTCCTTGCCCACCCACTGGGCCCACTGCCATGGGCACTGGCAAATGCTGATGGGTCCCTACAAAAAACAAACAAGGCTGCACTTGCCAGAGAGCTTGAAAAGAATGTGTCTCCTGCAGAAGACATCCCAACCCCATCTACTTCCATCATTGATGGGATGAGCCTGTTCCAAAAAATGAATGGCAACAACAAAACCTTTGCACAGGTGGCAGTCAGCCTTGACACATCTCCTCCACGAGGGGGCACAGATTTAGAGGATTGATGTTGTTTTTGATGTCTACCGACAGACTTCGATAAAAGATGCTGAACAACTGAACCGGGTGCAGACACCACTCTCCAGTACAAGAACCTAGCAGGGGGACACCACGTCCAGCAGTGGAGAAATTTCCTGTGCAGTCTCTCCAACAAGTCCAGTCTCATCAAGTTTCTGGTGGAAGAATAGAAACTCCCACGATACAGAGAGATGCTGCATGGCAAGGTGTTGTACATGACCTGTGAGGAAACCTGCTACAAGTTGACAGAAGATGAGTGTGAGGAAGTAGCAGAACTGCACTCCACGCATGAAGAAGCTGACACCCGTCTACTCCTGCATGCATTTTATGCAGCAAATGTGAGCTCAAAGGCATTTATCATCATAGCTGATGACACTAATGTCATGGTGCTTTGTCTTGGCTTCCAGAAGGACATCACCTGTCCCATCTACCAGAAGTGTGGGACACAGAACCGCACATGGTTTGTCGATATCAGCAAACTGGCAAGGTCACTTTGAGACAGCATCTGTGACAGCCTAATTGGCTTACACGCCTTCACAGGCTGCGACACTGTCAGTGCATTCGCCCGTCGAGAGAAGCTGAATGCTCTGAAGATGGTGAGAAAGGACACTTCCTGCCAACTGGGGCAGTCATGGAATGTGAGTGATGAGCTGTTCCGGAAAATTGAGCAGTTCACCTGTCGCATGTATGTTGCTAATAGAAGCACTGGCGAGGTGAACGAACTGCGCGACCAGCTCTTCTGCACCAAAAGGGGAGAAGTCGAGTCCAGCCAGCTGCCACCATGTAGAGACTGTCTCTTCATGCATGTTCAACGAGCCAACTATCAGGCAGCAATTTGGAAGTGCTGTCTGCAGGCTAACCATGTGGTGTCAAGCCCTACTGAGTATGGATGGACAGACGATGATGGCAACCTGGCCATTTACTGTATGCGCTCCCCACCCGCACCAGATGTGGTCTTGAAACTGCTAGCATGCAAGTGTGCGTGTTCATGCAAAATGCCAAGCTGCACGTGCCTGTCAAATGGACTGACATGCACAGACATGTGCAGGTTACAGACCTGCAGTAACCAAAAACTGCAGGATGATCCAGAACCTGACTTTGAACTTGGGGAGTTAGATGACGAGATAGACGAGCAGTTTGATGAGTAACACAGGGTGGTGATTCTGATGGTATTACTGTGGCAGTAGTATACATTGTGACACAGTGTGGTGATTCTGGCCTTGGTTACCATTGTTAACACCATCTAAGTACACACAGAGCTTGATAACAATAATGTAACCTTCTTCACATATACCCATCACTAACGATATATATTGGATTACATGTATCATTGACTAAGTATATACGAATGTCAATGTTGATAATACAGGGTGTTTTAAAAAGATGGACCCAATTTCAAAGCAGTATATTTCACGATGACAACATGTTACAATTACAAAGTTACAAACGGTTTAATGAGTTATCAAGTTTTACTAACTTTTTATAAATGCTCTATGTGCCCTCCACCTACTGTACAGACAACATCGTGATGATAATTGAATTCGTCCTAAACGACTTTCTTCTCACGTTTTCCTCTGAGGTGCGTGGTCGCCCTGTGCTCTTCCCCTTACATTAACAGCTTGTTTCCTCAAATTGTCGGTACTAACGACGAATGCTCTTTGACATTGGCAGATCGATGCTAAAACGCCGTTGAAATGCACGCTGCACCGCTTTTACGGATTCAGTCTTGCCGAACTGCAGAATGCAAAACGCCTTGTGTTGCGGGGTCACCATCATGCGAATGACTGAAATTCTATGCCCCGCCCTCTCTATGCCCCGCCCTCTCTATGCCCGCCCTCTCTATGCCCCGCCCTATCTATGCCCCGCCCTCTGTATTCCCCGCCCTCTGTATTCCCCGCCCTTTCAAGTGGTAAGAGTTTTATTCATGGGCGGTTTGTGGTTGCAGAGATATAGCGATTTTAAATCGGGTCCATCGTTTTGAAACACCCTGTATTCAAGTAGTTCCTTACCTCACTATGGTATTCCTTATTATCCTGTGTTTTTATTGTGTATTTGTAATGCGGGCGTAAATGGGCGGGTCGGATGTGACGATCCGAGAGGGAGGAGTCAGGGTCACGTGGGGGGAGATGTTATAGCGAGGAGACAGGAAGACATCTGGGTCAGTCGGGGGAGTGAAGAGTGGAGAACACGTTGGGTGGTCGCCGTGCCTCAGCCTGGTGGCTGAGGGGCTCATGACGGCGCCAGCCAGCAGGGTGGAAGAGAGAGTTGGGGATAGAGACAGAGAGTGGCGAGATCGCCACAGAGGCCACGCAGGGCGGAGGTTGGAGAGTGGCGAGATCGCCACAGAGGCCACGCAGGGCTGAGGTTGGGGAGTGGCGAGATCGCCACACACGGTAAGACTCGGCACCGCCAGCCAGCGGTGACCGAGCACGGAGGAACGGGGAGCAGCGGTGGAGCTGCTGTGAGAGCAGCCGGAGGACTGCACAAGGGGGACCTGCAGCGGAGCTGCAGGAGCGCGAAAGGCTACGGCAGCTGTGGCTCGGGTGCCAAGTGGGGGAGACTCTGAGCGAGGGCCGTGTGGGACAAGTGTAAGAACCCAAATAAAGGACAACGGAGACAGACCCAGGATCGAGTCCTTTATTACATATTTAAACCAATAAAGACCAGTTTGTGACCTAACTGGCTTTGGTCTAGGTAGTTTTTCAGTAATAATGCCCATTTCATCGTTCCGGACGCCTGTCATAGGGTATGGGTATAAAAATCATGGTAACTACAACTAAGCTGCCCCTCCGCAAAGGTTATCATATCAGAATGTCCCACACACATGGATGATTACAAAAATAATTACTAGATTTGTCACATCAGGTGGTACCAATAAGTGATTTTTGTTTTGGTCTGGGCCCATGGACTACGAGGGATGTTGTGTTCGGGACACGGTGCTCGCGACGCTGTGCTAGGTACATGGTGCTAGGGATGCTGCGCTAGGGTTTCATCTTTAGAACGATGCAACACAAGAAGCTCCGGCCACCATCAGTGCATGCGTGCATGAGTGGGTATCGGTGGTTGTGCGAGTGCAAGAGTACTGGTGTGCGTGCATACCGGTGTGTGCGAGTGCGTAGGTGTGTACCGGCGTGTGCGAGTGTGTACCGGCGTGTGCGAGTGCGTACCGGTGTGGATGCCGGCGCGCAGCTGCAGCGGCTGCAGCGTGCCGTTGAGTCGCAGGCCGTCCGTGTTCACCTGCCGCACGGCCGCCACCAGGTCGAGGGCCATACGCGCGATCTCGTGCGCGTGGACGTCGCCGTTCCTCTCGGGCAGCCCGCTCGCCACCATGTACGCATCTCCAATCGTCTCCACCTCGGTGGCAAACACAGGGTGGGGGGGGGGGGGGGAGGCGGGGGGGCGCTCGTCAACGGGTCCATGGCAGGGGCTTCCTCCTGCCCTCACCGTGCGGAGGGGGCGCCGGTGAGGTCCCACTTCTGAAGCGTGGGGCGTGAGGACTGAACGCGCTCGGGAGATTTTGACGGCCGTCGATCGGCCGCGAGAGGGAGACCGCGGCAGCCACACGGTGGCAACGCTGTGGGCGTGCTAGCGGGTGCTAGGGGTGACATCATCGCCACCCACCACACCGACCAATCGGCTGCCAGAACGACCCCCCCGCCCACCAATGCAGCACGGCCGCAACGTGACGGCGTCACTCGGTGCCGAGGGAATTGAGTTTATATTTTTGTAATAAGAGCCTATGTCAGATTCACGTGGTGATCGGCTTTGCCGGTCCCGCTTTACAGCCAATGGGGGGAGAGCCTGGGAGCTTGGTCTCGGCGTGATCACAGGATGTCAGCTAGATGATTGGTTTCGCGGGTCTTGGCCTCAGCCAATGGGAAGACAAGTCAGGGGCATGGTCCCGGGAGTTGATGGGGGAACTGGAACATTCGGCGCAGGCTGTTGAGGATTGGCTGGAGTGTACCACGTGACCCAGGCATTAAATAAGGGGAGAGAGGAGAGACACAGGGGTCAGACACGGAACGAAGAGAGAGAGGGGCCACGCGCGAGTGGGGCTCCAGGTGCCACGTGGCGGTGTGTGTCTGCTGGCTGTCTGCCCGCTTCCCGTTGCCTGCCAGCAATGGGGAGTTTTTGTGAACTGCAAGAAGTGAAATAAAAGGACCGATTCTACAAGCCGTCTCCAGCGTGTTATTACATTGGTGTCAGAAGTTCTTCTGGGACTGTTTGGCCGATCTTCAAGATGTCCAAGCACCTCAGAAAGAAGAACCCACCCGACCCTCCATCGGAGGAAGTTGTGGAGACGGACGACGACGATCTGCTAGGAGCTACGGCTCCTCTGCCTCCGACGGCCGCTCTCCTCGACGCCGCTCATCGCCCATGGGAGGAAGAGGCAACCACCTCAAGGGCGGACGAAGGATGGCGGCTGATGGCGGAGCAGATCGAGTCGCTCTGCGTGATTCTGCTCAATCTGGTGACGGCGGTCGCGTCCTCTACGGGCCTGGGTCGGCCGCCTGCGGTTCAGCTCGATGCCGAGGACCAGGATCTTCGGCGGGAAACGACGTCCGCCATTGCTCGTGCCACACGGGGGGAGGCCTCCATCTTGGGCGGGGCGGTGGCGACGGAGCCTTTCAACGCCATCTTGCGCGAGGCTGCCACCACGCGGCCGCCGGACGCCATTTTGTCGGAGACGCGCAGAACGCGGGAAGCGCAAGTGGAGACGCTCGCGGCGTCTGCCTGCCACCGCGGACATCGGCTTCCACAGATTAAGGAATTTATCGCCGGGGGCGATTGAAGTGCTTTTACGTGGTGCTTTGAGTCGGCCTTCAGATCCGTGCGATGGACGGAGGCGGAGGCGCTGGAAGCGCTGCCCACGCTGCTGGACGATGTTTCCCTGGCGGTCTTCCGATCCATCCCAGCGTCCAAGAAGAAGACGCTTCGTGATGCTTTCGCAGAAATGGCAGAGTTTTACGACCCGCTGACGGCAGCCACGAAAAAATTTATGTCACGTCGTCGAGGATCAGAGGAGTCGCCTTTGGCTTACCGGGGGGCACTGGTGGCGTTGGCCATGGCCGCTTACCCCGACGCGACGGCCGATCACCTCGATCCTCTCATCCTTTCCCGTATGCTGGAGCTGTCCCAGGAACTCAACATCTCGCTACCGGTATGCGGCCACGAACCGCTTACATCGCGATGGGTGGCGCGCTGCTTGGACGCAAAATTTAACATCAAGCGCTGGGATCAGATGGCGGCATGGATGGGGAAACCCGAAATCGACGGCCCACCTTTAGGGTGGTCTCCACGACGGGTCGTCCACTGCTCCGACGACTCCGGTGACGACGAGGTGGTGGCTGCTGTTCCGCACTGGATCCCGAGACGGCGGCTGCATGACCGGAGTGGTGACTACGCAAGCCGACCACGTGCGGGGGTCGGGTCGACCGACCGCCAGCCGACGACGGCCACGTGCTTCAAGTGTGGCCGACGAGGCCATTTTGCCCGCGACTGCCGCTGCCGACCACTGCCTTCGCCGCTTCCGACGAGTGGGCCTCCATCTCCTCCACCGGGCGTGGAGCCGCGACACCCTCGGGCGAGTCGGCGCAAATCGGACACCCGGCAGGTTGTGTCACATCATTCATCCACTCGCACACCTAGTTGCACTTCCAATGATAATTGTGATTCTTCGGTGTCATTACCACGCTCTACTACACAATGGAAAAAATTGGCTCGTAGGGTTGTAGCTGCGGCGTCGGGTTTGTCGACGGTACGGGGTACCATCGAGGGCATCGACGTCCGTATTTTAGTTGACACTGGCGCGTCTGCCACCATCATTTCTGATGTTATTTTTCATCTTTTGTCTATTCCCACGTCGCGAATCCGCCGGGTTAATGATGCGTGTGTAGCCGCAAATGGGGGTAGCATGGGTATTTTCGGTCAAGTCGATGTGCGTATTGCTATCGGTAATATTACCTCCAAAGGATAGGTCTTGATCTCGCACTCACTGGCCGTCCCATGCCTATTAGGCACCAATTTCTTGCGCCGCATGCCACTTAAGATACTGGTCGACCAGGATTGTTTAGAAATGCCGGGGGGTCGTAGGATGTCGTTCCTGCCTTCCCAGCTGGCCCGTTCGCCACCGGGTAATGCTGTTAACGCCATGGTAGCTGCCACAGTAGAAGTTCCATCAGGCTCACAAATGCTTATCCCGCTGCGTTACCGTAAACCCCTTCAGGTTAAGAATGGTACGATGGGTGTGTTATTATCCCCGTCGAATTCGGTGTCTAAATCTTTTGCCTTGGTGGCGGCCCAAACGATCGTACGGCTGGGTCAGGCCCCGTTCATACAGGTGTTGAATGGGGGGCCAGACCGGGTCGTTGTCCCGGCTGGATCGGTATTGGCTCACGCCACTACCGATTTCGCCACTTTTGACGGAAAGCCACAAATTTTAACGCCCACCGATGGATCGCCACGCGATCGTTCACAGAAACGGTGGATCGCGGACTTGTGCGGGGAAAATTCATCTTTATCAAATGCGCAGAGGACTGCTTTGCATTCGTTGTTATTATAGTATGCTGACGTTTTCAGTAAAAATGAGTTGGATCTCGGCCGTTCATCGCTTTTGTCGCACCATATTGACACCGGTGCGACACCTCCGATTTGTATGCATCCGCATCGCATGAGCCCTGCAGAAAGGGAACACGTGCGCGGCGCGGTAGACGAGATGTTGGCGGCGGATATTATTTCGCCGTCCAATAGTCCGTGGGGTGCGCCGGTGGTACTGGTTAAGAAAAAGGATGGTGGGACGAGATTTTGCGTAGATTTCCGCCGGTTGAATAAGATATCCGTGGCGGACGCATACCCTTTACCACGGATGGATGACTCATTGGACGCTTTGTCAGGGGCAAAATTCTTCTCCACCCTCGATCTGTCATCCGGCTTTTGGCAGCTCCCCCTCGATGACGCGTCGAAACCCAAGACGGCATTCCATATGCCACAAGGCCTCTTTGAGTTTAACCGCTTACCCATGGGCTTAAATGTGGCTCCGGCGACGTTCCAACGCCTGATGGAACTGGTACTGGCGGGACTACAGTGGGAGACATGCCTCATATCAATTTCGATTTAAAGCTTTCGTGACTGCAGGGATTCATCTTCTTGGTTCTTTCCGTAAAGTCACGTAGAAGGGAAGTAATAAAATAATAAAAATAAAACATGATAAAATAATTCTCACGACGTTTCGGCCACAACGCAAGCAGCCATCCTCAGGTGAAACCAGATCTGTCGAGGCGACAGCGCCTCGACAGACCTGCCGACAGCGCCTCGACAGACCTGGTTTCACCTGAGGACGGCTGCTTGCGTTGTGGCCGAAACGTCGTGAGAATTATTTTATTATGTGTTATTTTTATTATTTTATTACTTCCCTTCTATGTGACTTTACCGAAAGAACCAAGAAGATCTTAATTTTGGAGCTTTCGTAACTGCAGGAATTATTCTTTGGTTCTTTCGGTTAAGTCACGTCTAAAGATAAAATACAAAATTAAATAGCATATTACAACGTTTCGATTGCAACACAAGCAAATCATCATCAGGCATAAAATAAATAGCAACAAAAATCTAACTAGAAAACTATAGACAGACATACAAGCAGACAGACATCACAAGGACACACAGAGAGAGAACACATCGGCACAAAGAGAGAGGTCGTTTCTGTGACGGTCCCTTAAATATAAAGAGGGGGGCGGGGGCGGAGAGAGGGAGGGGACAGAGAAAAAATTAGCATATCAATGAGTGGACGGCAACGTGATGCTGCAAGTAAGATGACGACACGGCACGGCAACGCAAGCTTGAAAATCAGGAGAAAGACACACTAAAATTAAATAACTTAGTAAAATATCGAAATATAATGTAATGCAACACAGAGAGTCGGTCAACACACAATTAACGCACAGCCCGGTTGATTACGTATTTCAAAGATTGCTAAGTTAGAATTTAAGTGTGAAAATTCCAAAGAGAGGACACAGGCAGAGAGAACAAATAGCCAGAGAGAGAGAAAAAAGATAAGCTTAAAACTTCCCCATAGAAGTGTTTCAATCTTAATTTTGGAGCTTTCGTGACTGCAGGAATTATTCTTTGGTTCTTTCGGTTAAGTCACGTCTAAAGATAAAATAATAAATTAAATAATAGCATATTATGACGTTTCGATTGCAACACAAGCAATCATCATCAGGCATAAAAGAAATAGCAACAAAAATCTAACTAGAAAACTATAGACAGACATACAAGCAGACAGACATCCACTCATTGATATGCTAATTTGTATCTGTCCCCTCCCTCTCTCTGCCCCCGCCCCCCTCTCTATATTTAAGGGACCGTCACAGAAACGACCTCTCTCTTTGTGCCGATGTGTTCTCTCTCTGTGTGTCCTTGTGATGTCTGTCTGCTTGTATGTCTGTCTATAGTTTTCTAGTTAGATTTTTGTTGCTATTTCTTGTATGCCTGATCATGATTGCTTGTGTTGCAATCGAAACGTCGTAATATGCTATTATTTAATTTATTATTTTATCTTTAGACGTGACTTAACCGAAAGAACAAAAGAATAACCAAGAAGATGCCTCATATATTTAGACGATATTATCGTTTTTAGCCGCACGTTCGAGAAACACCTCCAACGCCTGGAGACTGTCTTTCAGAGGATGCGGTCGGCTGACCTAAAGTTTAAACCAAAGAAATGCCACCTTTTGCAACACTCCGTCCGTTACTTGGGTCATATCGTCAGTTCGGACGGCGTGTCCACTGACCCTCAGAAAACGCGATGTGTCCGAGAGTGGCCTACACCCACTTCGGTGGGCGACGTTCGGCGCTTTATTGGGTTTGCGTCCTACTATCGCCGGTTTGTTAAGAACTTTGCCACACTGGCTAAACCACTGCATATTCTGACGGGCAAAAATCAAAGGTTTAAATGGGGTCCGGAGGAGGAACGCTCTTTTCACTCGCTCCGGGATCACCTCGCCACGGCGCCTACACTCGACTACCCAGACTTTTCCCAGCCGTTCATCCTTGACACGGATGCTAGCGATATCGGCATCGGGGCCGTTTTATCGCAACGTAAAGACGGAGTTGAACGAGTGGTTGCATACGGCAGCAGGGTTCTGTCCCCGGCAGAAACACGATATTGCATGACAAGGCGGGAACTTTTGGCGATCGTGCATTTTGTTCGCCTGTACCGGCCGTACCTATATGGAAGGAAATTCCTCGTTCGCACTGATCACGCGGCTTTGCAATACTCATTGAAATTGGACCAACCATCAGGCCAATTGACTCAGTGGCTGGAATCGTTGCAGGAATTTTCCTTCGATATCACGTACCGCAAGGGTGCTCGCCACGCCAACGCGGACGTGCTCTCCAGGTTACCACCCATTCCCCCGTGCACTTGTCTGACGGGTATGCACCGCTGCGGGGCGCCGCTTACCTCACCCTGTCCGGTTATGGGAACGATGTCAAACGAAGAAGGCCAGGATGTGCCAGCGGATACTGATGATACCCTGCGGCTGCCGCACTCGGTTTGGCTACGCGAGCAGGAGGCCGATGCCTCTCTGGCTCCGCTGTGGAAATTGATCGGGAAACCGAGAGCTCAATTGGCAGGATGGAAGTGGCGGATGTTCCGGGGCCAGGCGGGACTATTAATGTGTACCGATGGATTGTCTGACCGACCACGCCTGGTCGTGCCTACATCCCTTCACCATGACCTGCTTCGCGCTCTGCACGCTGACAAACTAATGCACCTCGGCGTGCAGAAGACTTTAGCCGCAATGCAGAAGGATTTATTTTGGCCCGGCATGACGGCAGACGTCAACGACTTTGTCTGGTCATGCCATGATTGTGCGAAGAAGAAACCGCCTCGGAAACATTATGTGCCGCCATTACGTTCCATTGAGGTATCCCGTATAAACGAATTAGTTGCTCTGGACATCCTCGGGCCGTTCCCTCCATCGGCTAGGGGCAACAAATACCTTCTTGTCGGAGTAGAATATTTTTCTCGCTGGCCTATGGCCTGGCCTCTGCCTGACCAGATGGCCGCGTCCATCACCGATGCTTTCGTGAATGGTTATGTCATGGATAAAGGAGCACCCGAGAGGCTGCTCACAGATCAGGGACGTAACTTCTCCTCCAAATTGCTCAAGGATGTTTGCGATGCGCTGGGCACAAAGAAAATCCGCACTTTCCCTTACCATCCACAATCGGACGGCATGGTGGAATGATTTAACCGCACCCTTTCGGCTATGCTTTGTCA
Organism: Lampetra planeri; assembly: GCF_965212315.1. Taxonomy (NCBI): domain Eukaryota; kingdom Metazoa; phylum Chordata; class Hyperoartia; order Petromyzontiformes; family Petromyzontidae; genus Lampetra; species Lampetra planeri. The sequence continues at coordinate 9,335,215 of NC_136146.1, forward strand.
CACGGTGAGTGAAAAGCAGACCGATTGGGACTTGCACATATCGGGCATCTTAGCGGCATACCGCATGGTTCCGCACGTGTCCACGGGATATTCGCCATTTTTTTTATGTATGGTCGTGAGAACGTACTCCCCATTGATGTACAACTGGGTACGCCGAGGAAACAGCCGTCCCTTTCCTTGCCTGATCATGTACGGGACTCGCTTGAACGGGTTACAGAGGCGCGAGAGGCCGCCAGATGTCCGACGGCCCGTACGCAGGCAAGGAACGAGAGGTGTGCGCGTCAATCGCGTACCCACATGCCCTGGTCAGTGGGCGATCTGGTATGGCTCCACTGCCCTCAGGTGCTGGTGGGCACATCCCCTAAATTGCACAGGCCTTGGCGGGGGCCTGTGACGTTGGTGGACATTCGGAACCCACAGAGTGTTCGCGTCCAGTACGGAAAACGTCGGTGGTACGTCCATTCATCGCGACTCAAACCCTACATTGACCCGCATGCCGACACCTCATCTCCACTTGTTGACCTGCCGGGGTCTGCTGTGCCGAATATGCCGCTTGCCTCACCCATTGATCCCCAGCGGGACTGTGTTGTGCCACCCGCAGATGAACAGGTTTTGAGGGCTGATGAGACCCCCGCCGTCCCTCCTCCAACGGGACCTGACCTGGACACGAGCGAAATCGGAAATCCTCCTTCTTCTTCTTCATGCCAACCACCTCCTGTTGATCCGGCGGCAAGGCGACCATGCGCAGGAAGCGGAGAGGGTCCCGCGTCGCGTACGCGGTCGAAATCTCTTCCGTTTCGATAGCATTGATTGCCTTGCAGTCTCTTCCCTGTTGTTACCGCGCTGCAAGGGCGCCCTAATGTATGTCTATTTATTCATGGGTGAATTTTATCTTTGTTCGGCGCATAGACGCCCATTTCACCCCTTCATGGTTAATGCGTCTTTGACACCCTAATAAGCAATTTTATGGAATCGGCTTGTCACCCTTTTCCCAGCCGAGACGGCTGACTTTTTCACCGGGGGGGGGGGGGGGGGGGTGATGTAATAAGAGCCTATGTCGGATTCACGTGGTGATCGGCTTTGCCGGTCTCGCTTTACAGGCAATGGGGGGAGAGCCTGGGAGCATGGCCTCAGCATGATCACGGGATGTCAGCTAGGTGATTGGTTTCGCGGGTCTTGGCCTCAGCCAATGGGAAGACAAGTCAGGGGGGTGGTCCCGGGAGTTGATGGGGGATCTGGAACATTCGGCACAGGCTGTTGAGGATTGGCTGGAGTGTACCACGTGACCCAGAGAGGAGAGACACAGGGGTCAGACACGGAACGAAGAGAGAGAGGGGCCACGCGCGAGTGGGGCTCTGGGTGCCACGTGGCGGTGTGTCTCTGCTGGCTGTCTGCCCGCTTCCCGTTGCCTACCAGCAACGGGGAGTGTTTGTGAACTGCAAAAAGTGAAATAAAAGGACCGATTCTACAAGCCATCTCCAGCGTGTTATTACATTTTTAACGACTATTGTCTTTGGTCATTTATTGCATCGATATTGTTGTCAATCTTAATATCAACTTTGTTAAGTTATGTTATTTGTTACCGGTTGACTTTTTTTTTACTTTGGCAATTGATGTGCGAGTGAGCTGGGCCGAGCAACCTTCAGTTCTCTCTTGAATTCCGAGGTCTATTTGGACGTATCGGCGGTACATCGGTGCAGCATAACACAACCGGTCCTCATAAAACCGTCTAAAATCAACATATGAATCAGCAAATCTGTTTGTATCGGTCTTTAATTGACCCTGTCGCCAAGTTTGATGTGCTTCGAAGGTTTATTCAGCCAACTAAAAATGGTTAACATTGACCGTTGGGATTTTGGTCCGTTGAGTCGAGGAACTGTCCGACCAAGCCTAGGGCACAAGGAGTCGAAGCTGTTTTTGGAACACGGAGCCAGCCAATCGTCATCAGGCTGGGTGTTGCTATATGGCAACAGACTATGAAGCTTCGTGTTAGGCCGCTCCTATAAGCATTCGTCTTCTGACTGCTTCCACATCACGAGAACCGATGTTGACGCACCACCACCAATATCTTCTGACTGGGGGTTGCAAATGATGGGGAAAATACATAATTATTGTGAAAAATGCGATTTTTTTCCCCCAACCCCCTTGTGGAGTTGGAGATCGTCAGACGTTTTAGCGCATACGTGATACTCGAGCTTCCCAAGTCAGCCCGAAAGAGTGGCATGACCTTCAAATATTCTGCCCGAATAAAAACAAGAAAACACACGTAAAAATGTAGCGTTGCCCTCAGCAATCATTTTGACAAGTCGCAGTCCAGTCACAAAAGGTGGGTCACCAAGCTTAACTACCACTGTTGGCATTACCCAACATACCGTTCTCACTAGCAATTGAAACGTTTGCAAATTTTAACTCGCGCTTATTTTAGCCAAGCAAAGCTCCCGGCGTGGGCACAGCATGAAGCATCGCGTGATAGGGCTCAGCGGAGAGAGGACGGTGGGTGGGCACAGCCGAGAGCAGGTGGTCGGCACAGCGGAGGGTGGTGGGCACAGCGGAGGGTGGTGGGCACAGCGGAGAGAGGGCGATGGGGGCACAGCGAAGAGAGCGTGGTGGGCACAGCGTGAAGCATTGCGTGATGGGGCACAGTGGCCGTCTTTGTTTGCGCCCGCTAAAAGGGTCACCGTCAGGTTAAACCCCCACGACGTCGACCTGGCAACGTCGTTCCACAGTGACAGCGCATATTGCTCTGCTACCAGTGTTGCCGTGTCTCTGCGCAGGACGGGGCTCTCGGTCAGCGCAGTCGCGACATTGTTGGTGGAACGTTTTTCAAAGCGGCCCTCTATTTATAAAAAAAAATATCTGCAGCACTCCATGGAAATACAAGTGTGAAGCCACCACCGATGAAGTGAATGCCTCGGTATTTCACCGTCGTCTTCATTTAATCAATGCGAAGAGTGTGTTCAGGAGAAACTTGTTTCTCAGGACAAGACAAAACGTGTTTTGTCCTGTCAGAGGGAGGTAATGCAGGGGGTAATGCTCACGCCTCGCAGCAGGAAGCGCCTAGGTTCGACTCCCGACCTTCCACCTGGAGTTTATATCCTCCACCTGTTCTGCACGGGATTCCTCCGGGTTCTCCGGTCTTCACCCACAGCTAAACCCACACACATACAGCGGACCCTGGCATTTGACCAAACATCCCACGGCTGCAAAAATTCTGCCTCGATTGGGATTGCACACGGCAGCAGCAACGGGAAACATCGCCGCCCTCAAGCGAGAGCTTGGCAGGACCCTCCTGAACGACGTGAGTCTTGAGACTCGGCCAGTGAGGATTTCCGGGGCTAAACGAGTGGAAGAATAAAAAACAACAATAAATCAGCCCCCCCATCTTGCTATCATAATTGGTTTGGCTCATGGTGACAGGGGTGTGCACATGTGCGTCACAACGTGATGTGATGGGGCCCACGCATTGCTTCAATAAAAATACAAGTTGATTATTGATTATCATCGATTATCCGGCAGTCTCGGGGCCGATTCGGCAAAACCGCTCCAAAGGCTATCGGCACCACAAATATTATATACAGTACATTATACACTACATACAACTTAAACAATGAAAATACTGCACGTCTATATACATCACCCCATGCAGAGTCTTCGAGATTGGAGTGGTAAGTACGGTGCAGTAAATACTTTTTAAAGTAGGATGTACATTTTGTCTATTTGTATGTATATTTATGCCAATTTCATGGAGTAAATAAATTTCAAGCACTGAAACAAAAACCCATTTAAGAACACCTAAAAATACGTCATCAAAGGATGCGCCAAAATCCGCCGAATTATAATCGATGATCGACCGTAAAAAAAGATAAATCAAGAAAGCGAAGTGAGGAGCGTCGTTGCGCGTGGTGGCGGCACTACCTTGTAGACATCGTAGGCCTCGATGCGCCTGTCGAAGCACATGTAGAGCGCGTTGAGTAGCTCGACGACCTGCAGCGGCGAGCAGCGCGCCGCGATCTCCGTGAATCGCACCACGTCCGAGAAGAAGATGGTCACCTGCGCGGGAATGGCGGATGGGGGGTACCGTTCGCGTTGTCGTCGGCGTCACACAGCATTGTTTCACCGAGGTAATAGCATCGAGGGTCGATGTTGCTGCTGCCGCCGCTGCTGCTTGCCGTGTGATTGTTCAGCATTGCGATGTTGTTTGTGGATGTCATTTTAGCTATGGGAGGAAGCCCAAGCACCCGGAGGAACCCCATGCAGTAACAGGTGGAGAGAGAGAACGTACAGACCCTACTGCACCCTGCCTCTCACGGTGGCTATGATTATGTGCTGCGGCTCCTATCGATGATGTAACGTGTCATTAATTCGTTTCGATTCCGCGGATGCTGCTGCTACTAATTAATTACACAATTTGCTGATGCAGCTGCCCAAGGCTGCTACTTGATGGCGCCGCTGCCGACGGTTATGAGCCGCGGCCACATGCGGGTGAATATGCAGGCGGTTGCTTATAAAGCTCATTCGCCAGGCGACTTCAACACAGCCGCTCAAATTCGTGCAAGAACTAGGGAGAGAAGGTACAGACTCCCCAAACGGACAGGCGCCCGAGTCGGGAATGGAGCCCAGGTGATCGTTTGCCACCGGGCCCGCTGCCCTGGAGCCCATCGCTCCGCTTGCTGTGGATCGGATCTTGAAACGCTTTGTGCACCACTCATCGTTGAGCTACGTAGTCGACCGCGCTAACGGAGGTCGTGTAGTGGAGTGCTCTGTGCATCCGGGACTATCACAGGGAGGAGCCGATAACCCCCCCCCCATGTCAGAGAACGGTCTGTAGAAGCAGCCCTCACGGAACTGCTTCTGAATTTATTTTAGGCGAGTCTCTTGTCCGCACCGTGTAGCAGCGCTTTCCCACACAGCCTGCCACAGAAACAAATTCTTGTCGGGTGACAGGCTGATATACTTACTGACATGGGACCTCCCTTTCCAGTATCAAAATATAAGAAGGGTAAACCTATTCTGCTCACCCCGAGCTCTCAATGTCCTGATAGTGGAATTGTCTTTGTGCTGTTCGCCTTTTGGCGTCCTCTGGTCTAACACTGTTTGAGACTAGCCTCTAAAGAAAACTGTCTCTGGTGTGGACCAATCAGTTTAAAAAACAATGCATATGTAATGACAGGGTGACACCTGCCGAACTGTAAGGGTAATTATGGTTATAGCTGGAATACATAATCCCTTTATTATGAAGGGGCGTATCTGGGGTAAAGGTCAAGGGCGGAGTCAGTCGGGAAGATCGGGGAACTATCCCGAACGGTCTAGAAGGTTCTGGAAAGGGGGCGTGGCCATAGGTGGAGCTTGGCCATGCCAGCAGATATCAGGAGCACCGGACCAGAACTTCGAGGCTATTAGTGTGGGGTCTGGGTCATGGTTGCGTCTCTTGCATCGTCCTCTCTTCGTCTTCGACCACGTGGCTGTTCTTCTGCAAGACCAGCTCCGTCGCCGCTGCTGCGCTCGTCAACCAGCCAGCGTAGTGCAGGACGGAGATGGGCTGCGTGTTTGGACAGCCTGGGTGTAGCCGTGTTACGAAGTGTATTGCCCTGTGTGCCCTTAATAAATAAGAAGCCTACTAGAAGTGCGTCGGAAGTCGCTCACTACACATATACTACCAGAGCATGTTTTTTTTTGTTTGCATGTTCGCCACAAATATGTGTGGTTAATGCAGACATGATTCCTTTGCAAAATGATTCAGTTTGGTGTTTATACATCTGTAGAGGAGTAGAGGAGAGTGGTGGCGTCGCGTGCGCTGTCCGGTGCTGTGACATCACGGGACGTGGGGTCGCACGCGCCGGGCAGTGCACGTGACGTCTCGCCTCAGAGGGTATTTAAGGGAGACCCCGTGACGTAAGCGGGGTCACTGGAGGAATGGGGATAGTGGAAGGGGTGAAGAGGGAACCCTTATAGTGATACCTGTTAATAAACCCTGGCGGAAGCCCCTAACTCACCTCCGTCTCCGAGTACCTCCGTCTACAACAGCAACAACTACTTAACAACTGGTGTCAGAAGTTTACACCGTCGCCAACATGTCAAAAGCGGGCGCACGGCGTAAGAACCCACCGGCACATGACTTGGAGGGTGCCGAAGGCGGAGAGGAGGCTCCAGCAGTGACCCCGGAGCCCGGGACCCCGGTGACGGTCCCCATGGAAACGAGCGGGCCGGAGCGGGAGGATTCGGCTGCGGGGAGTGCCAGCTCACCGCCGCCGCCAGAGACGGAAAGCGTCCCCGCAGCTCTGCTGCACCAGCTCCTGCAGGCGGTGGGGCAGCTGACCGTCAGGTTGGCCGAGGTGGAGGCACGGACGCAGCCAACCGCCCCGCACTCGAGACGGGAGCAACTGTCAACTGCCAACGTTGAAAGCGCCGCCGTTTTCCCAGCGACCGCTCCACCGGAAATGGCCGTCATGTTGGCTGCGACGCAATCCGCGGCGGCCATGTTGGCTCGGGAGACGTATGCGGCCGCTACTACGGCTGCGACGCGGCGGCCGGCGGACATGGCTGCCATGGCGACCGCGACGCCGCGTCTCTCCACCGACGCGGCCGGGGTTTTTCGGCACGCCGCTCCTGCGGGACCAGCCGCCGGCGACGACGCGGCCCTACATCAAGCTGCGCCCGCCGGGGGGGCCCCGGGTAAGTACGCGCGTGCCGTCCTCGCCGGGCCGCCGGGGTGGGCAGCGGCGGCTGCCGCTGCCCCGTACATCGCCGTGCCGCCGGAATGGGCCGCGGGTGCTGCCATGGCGACCGCGACGCCGCGTCTCTACACTGACGCGGCCGGGGTTTCTCGGCACGCCGCTCCTGCGGGACCAGCCGCCGGCGACGACGCGGCTCTACATCAAGCTGCGCCCGCCAGGGGGGCCCCGGGTAAGTACGCGCGTGCCGTCCTCGCCGGGCCGCCGGGGTGGGCAGCGGCGGCTGCCGCTGCCCCGTACATCGCCGTGCCGCCGGAATGGGCCGCGGGTGCTGCCATGGCGACCGCGACGCCGCGTCTCTACACTGACGCGGCCGGGGTGTCTCGGCACGCCGCTCCTGCGGGACCAGCCGCCGGCGACGACGCGGCTCTACATCAAGCTGCGCCCGCCGGGGGGGCCCCGGGTAAGTACGCGCGTGCCGTCCTCGCCGGGCCGCCGGGGTGGGCAGCGGCAGCTGCCGCTGCCCCGTACATCGCCGTGCCGCCGGAATGGGCCGCGGGTGCTGCCGCGGCTCCACCTGTCGCTGCGCTCACGGGGCCGGCCACCGGCGATGCCGCGGCTCTGCACCTCGCCGTGCCTGCGTCCCTTGTCATGGATGACGCCGCGGCTCCGTGTTATACCGCCGCGTCTTCGGCGTGGCCCATGGAGGCTGCAACGCCGTGGTGCCTCGCCGCGTCGCGAGAGGTTGCGGCGGCTGCGGCCGCTGTCCCGCACCTCGCTGCGCCGGCGGGGTGGGCCGCGGGGGCAGCCGCAGCTCCGTGTTATACCGCCGCGTCTTCGGCGTGGCCCGGGGAGGCCGCAACTCCGTGGTGCCTCGCTGCGTCGCGAGAGGTTGCCGCGGCTACGGCCGCTGTCCCGCACCTCGCTGCGCCGGCGGGGTGGGCCGCGGGGGCCGCTGCAGGCCCGATTTATACCGCCGCGTCTTCGGCAACGCCGTGGTCCCTCGCCGCGTTGCGGGACGACGCCGTGGCTTCGTACGCCGCCGCTGACAGGTGGGTCGCGAAAGCGCAGGTGCCTTCACACCTCGCTGCATCTACGGCGTGGCCCATGGGGGCCGCAACTCAGCCGCACTTCGCTGCGTCTACGGCGTGGCCCATGGGGGCCGCAACTCAGCCGCACTTTGCTGCGTCTACGGCGTGGCCCATGGGGGCCGCAACTCAGCCACAATTCGCTGCGCCTACGGCGTGGCCCATGGGAGCCGCAGCACCACCGCACCTTTCCGCGTCTTCGGCGTGGCCCGCGGGAGCCGCAATGCTGCCACCGCCGCACCACGTCGCGTCCGCCGGGTGGCCCGCAGGTGCCGCTTGGCTTCCACACCTCGCGGCGCCGCGCGGCCAATGGCAGCGCCGGTTACCCGACGTTGCGCCGTTTGTCGCGCAAGGAGGCGACTGGTCGGCCTTCCAGGACCGGTTCGACGCGGCATACATGTCGGTCGGCTGGTCCATGGAGGAGGCCTTGCCGGCGCTTCCGACCTGCTTGGACGAAAGGGCTCTGCAGGCCTTCAAGTCCATCCATCCGGCCAATCGGGCTACACTCCCGGCGGCCTATATCCAAATGGCCAACGTTTTTGAGCCGCCGTCCACCGCGCAGCTAAAGTTTTCATTGCGGCGGCGGGAGGAGGGGGAACTGCCGCTGGCCTTCCGCTGCTCGCTCCTGGCCCTGGCACAGGCTGCATACCCTGACCTGTACGGCAGGGCACTTGATTCTATGGCCTTGGGGAAGCTGCTTGACCTGGCAAGGGAGCTAGGAATTGCTCTGTCGATCAACAATGATCGGCAGATCACATCCTTGGCGGTCGCCGAAAACATTCAGGCGCACCTCTCCCTCCGCCAACGGCCTCAGATGGCGGCGTGTGCGGGGGTCCCGGCGCCGGACGGGGGGGTCACCTCTCAGGGGGTGGACACCCTCGCGGCCCTGGCGGTGCCCGATCGTCGAGGAAGGGGGGCGGGTGGTCGCCGTCCGGAGCAGCGGGGGCGGCCGGGACCTTCCCGTCCACAGGAGGCGGACACGGTGGCCTGCTTCCGCTGTGGTCAGCGGGGCCACATTGAGCGGGGCTGCCGGAATGCCCCGGGGGCCTTTGGAAAAGGGACTCCACCTTCTCCTAGACCCTCCTTGGCATCGGGTCCGGGGCCCCAGGCGAGTCGCGACGCATCATCTGCGCGGCCGCTCCCTTCACCTCATGCATCTAGCGGGGCTAGGACCCATCGTCATGGGGTTGTCCTCGAAGGGTCGGGTGCACCATCGTCATCACCCCCTCAATGGCCCAGACAGACCCGCCACTGGGATGCACTTGCGCATAGGATGGTGGCGGCAGCTGCCGGCTCCTCAGCGGTGGCAGGATATGTGCAAGGGGTGCACGTTCGCCTCCTGGTGGATACGGGGGCATCGGCCACCATTATTTCGGAGGCCATTTTTGGGCTGCTACCCCGCAGCGTGGGTCCGTTAAGGCCGGTTCGCGGGGCTTGTGTCGCCGCGAACGGCGGCAGTTTGGGCATCTTGGGCCACGTTGTAGCGTCGGTTCGGGTTGACGAGATTGAGTTGGCCGGGCCGATTTTGGTCTCCAGGACCTTGGCAGTGCCATGCCTCTTGGGGACCGACTTTTTGTCTAGGATGCCCATCCGAATTCTCGTTGACCAGGGCTGTGTGGAAATGCCGTCAGGGAGGCGGCTGAAATTCCTACAATCGCCTACCGTCCTGTCTCCCTTGGTCGCCGGTGTACGGGCCTTGAATAAAGTGCCGGTGACCGTACCACCGGCGTCACAAATCCTGATACCCCTTAGGTTGCGCAAACCGCTCGAAATGGGCTCCACGGAGACGGGTATCCTCCTGTCTCCGTCAAGCTACTTTTCAAGGACGAAGGGGTTGGTGGGCGCCTTGACAGCCGTGTCGGGGGGCCAGGACCTTTTTTTGCAGGTCCTCAATTCGGGACCCTTGCCGGTCGTAGTCCCGGCCGGCGCCGTTTTGGCACACGCGACCCCGGCTCCTCCACCCGAGAGCGCTGCCCCGGATGGAGGGGTCGTGGCGGGCGTGATGCGCACGGGGGACCCCGACGCATCATGGATTGCCACGTTGTGCGACGAGAATGCCTCGTTGTCCTCCGGGGAACGTCGGCAACTCCGCGACCTCATCGAGCGGTTCACCGATGTATTCAGCCAAAGTAAGTTTGATCTGGGTCGCACTACTCTTTTGGACCACCACATAGACACGGGCGACGCGGCCCCTATTCGACTTAATTCCCACCGCTTTAGCCCAGCGGAAAAAGATCATGTCCGCTCGGCTGTCGAGGAAATGTTGGCGGCGGACATCATCTCCCCATCTACTAGCCCTTGGGGTGCCCCCATTGTGCTAGTCAAGAAACGGGACGGGAGTCTCCGGTTCTGCGTCGATTTTCGTAGATTGAACAAGATCTCGGTGGCTGATGCATATCCATTGCCTCGCATGGATGATTCCCTGGACGCCCTCTCGGGCGCGCGGTTCTTTTCGACTTTAGATTTGCTCTCCGGCTTCTGGCAATTGCCACTGGATGAGGCCTCTAGACCCAAAACAGCGTTCCGCACACCCCAGGGGTTGTTCGAGTTCAATCGGCTTCCTATGGGTCTCCATTCGGCCCCGGCCACCTTCCAGCGTCTCATGGAGATGGTCTTGGCGGGGCTGCAGTGGGAGTCTTGTCTAATCTACTTGGATGACGTTATTGTTTTTGGCCGTACGTTTGGCGAGCACTTGCAACGCCTTGAGGCGGTGTTCGTCAAAGTGCGTGCTGCTGGCTTGAAATTCAAACCCCAGAAATGCCACTTGCTACAACCATCGGTGAGGTATTTGGGACACATTGTTAGCACGTCAGGTGTCGCCACGGACCCGGATAAAACGGCTTGTGTCCGGACGTGGCCGACTCCCACATCTGTCGCGGAGGTGCGTAGCTTCGTTGGCTTCGCATCGTACTATCGCCGGTTTGTCCGCGATTTTGCGACCATTGCGAAGCCACTGCACGCCCTTTCCGCCAAAGGCCAAAGGTTTCACTGGGGCGCGGAGGAGGAGGCGGCTTTTGCGGCGCTTCGCACGGCCTTGGCGGATGCGCCGCCCTTGGGGTACCCGGATTTTACGAAACCCTTCCTGCTCGATACCGATGCCAGCGACACGGGAATTGGGGCTGTCCTGGCCCAGGTGGTCGACGGGGTTGAGAGGGTGGTAGCCTATGGCAGTCGCGTTCTGTCCTCGACGGAACAGCGATATTGTGTGACCCGGAGGGAACTTTTGGCCATAGTTTATTTTGTTCAGTTGTATAGACCATATTTGTACGGTAGGCTGTTTACGGTCCGAACCGACCACGCGGCCCTGCAATATTCGCTGAAGATTAGTCAGCCCTCGAGTCAGCTGTCTCGCTGGCTCGAAGTGCTCCAGGATTACCCCTTTGATGTAATCCACAGGAAGGGGACACAGCATGGAAATGCGGACGGTTTATCCCGATTGCCGGCAGGCGGTGGGTGTGCTTGCGCCCTGGGCTCTAGCCGTTGCAAGGCCCCAGGGGACGCCGCGGCCCAGTTGGTCGCGTCGGCCGAGGCGGACACCCCTCCAGGTGCGGCGTCGCCCGCGGATTTCGGCCTTGGACTTCCCCGGGAGGTATGGTCCGGCTTGCAGATGGAGGATTCCTCTCTGCTGAAGCTACGGCGCCGTGTCGGACATAAGGCCCGGAGCTCAGCTTCGTCGGCTGCCCCGGAGATCGCCGTGCATGACGGACTACTCATGCGTTGGGATGCCCAATTGGAACGCTATTGTGTGGTTGTGCCCACTAGCCTGCGTGGTAAATTAACCCGAGCCATTCACGAGAAGCTTATGCACCTTGGCTACCACAAGACCTTATTGACCCTTAAGCGGGACTATTACTGGCCGGGTGTTGAAGGTGACGTGGCACTGATTTTAAAGGGTTGCCACGACTGCGCGCGGAGGAAGGCCCCAGTTGTCCGGGACCGGGCCCCGCTGCAGTCCATCCGGGTTTCTCGCGTTAATGAGCTCGTGGCGCTCGACATTTTGGGGCCATTCCCTGCATCCCAACGGGGCCACAAATACCTCTTGGTGGGCGTTGAGTACCTCACACGTTGGCCCATGGCATGGCCTTTGGTCGATCAGTTGGCCTCTTCTATCACCGAGGCCTTCGTCCAGGGGTACGTGTTTGACAAGGGCGCGCCGGAACAATTGTTGACTGACCAGGGGCGGAATTTCTCGTCTAGGTTGCTCAAGGAGGTGTGTGACCTCCTTGGCACCAAGAAAATCCGCACCTCGCCCTACCACCCCCAGTCAGACGGGATGGTAGAGCGCTTGAACCGCACCCTTACGTCCATGCTGTGCCACCAGGTGAACACGTCCCAGTCAGACTGGGACCTGTTCGTCCCGGGGGTCTTGGCGGCGTATCGGTTGGCCCCTCATGCCTCCACGGGATTTTCGCCTTTTTATTTGATGTACGGTAGGGAACCGGAGCCCCCGGTGCACGTCCAGATGGACGTTGGCTCCTCCAAGAAGGGGTCGGCGGTGCCGACCCCTTTGAAGGTCGCGCTTGACCGGCTGCGCGAGGCGCGACAGGCCGCTGCCGAGAATTCCGCAAGCCGGCAGGCGGCTAATGAGCGGCTGCCCAAACACCAGGCAGCTGGCCTCCCGTGGATAGCGGGTCAAAAAGCGTGGCTGCATTGTCCCCAGGTCCCCGTTGGCACATCGGCCAAATTGCATCGCCCTTGGCAGGGCCCTGTGGAGGTTGTGGAGGTCCGCCGGCCGCAATGCGTCCGGATTCGGTTCGGTCGCCGGCAGTGGATAGTGCACCCGTCCCGGCTCAAACGTTATGTTCCATCTACCCTGGGGGATCCACCCCCAATTCCGGAGCGGCCGGCTGATGATGTGTCCGGCGTGCCTGACCGGCCGGGTCTCGCTGACGGAGGTGACGTCCGACCTGTGTGTGTGCCCCCAGGCCCCTCCCGAGTGAGGCCGACAGAGACCCCCCGGTCACCGGAGGCCACGGCGGTGGGCCTGTTGCCCGCTGACGGGCCACCTGCATGGGAGACGGACATCATACGGGGGAGCGGGCCAGCAGCGCATACCCGCTCGAGGGGGATGCGGCTCCGGTGACGGCCCTGATGGCCGTTCAGCGGGCCCAGCCCCTGGCGCCCGTTCGGCGCTATCCGGCGGATGAGGCCTTCGGGGTCTATTTGTCTTGTTTTTTGTTGTTGCTGTTCTGCTTGAGGGGCCGTGCTGCCCTAAGGTTTAGTTTCTAGCAGCCGGTTATACCTTCAGGCACACGAACTCGTGAATATTCGGTCTTCGGTCCGGTGTGGGGCCCCGCTTGCGGGGTGCTTGCAGCCGGGTCGGCTGTTTTTTTTCACGGGGGGGGGTGATGTAGAGGAGTAGAGGAGAGTGGTGGCGTCGCGTGCGCTGTCCGGTGCTGTGACATCACGGGACGTGGGGTCGCACGCGCCGGGCAGTGCACGTGACGTCTCGCCTCAGAGGGTATTTAAGGGAGACCCCGTGACGTAAGCGGGGTCACTGGAGGAATGGGGATAGTGGAAGGGGTGAAGAGGGAACCCTTATAGTGATACCTGTTAATAAACCCTGGCGGAAGCCCCTAACTCACCTCCGTCTCCGAGTACCTCCGTCTACAACAGCAACAACTACTTAACACATCTGAACACAACGGTTTTATTGCCAGAAAGGGTAAAACATATTCTAATATACTTACCGTTCGCAGTTGGATTTCGGCTAAACTCAGCGCAGACCCCAGCATAACGTTACGTTATTGTTTATGTATTTAATGCAGATGCCGTTGCACCTTGACTCTCTGCAGGGCGTTGGTACAGAATAATTTTAGTCAGGGTCAGAGCTCTGGAAATTTCTCCCCCCACGAAAATTACTCCACGAGCAATAAACCGATCCGGCACTGGTGGTCTGCTTCACGAAGCATCGACAGCAGAGATAGTGTTAACTGTCGGCAGTTGGAGCCTGGTAGGGAGGGGAACGCGCTCCCCCGAGAGTCTGTGCCACCGCGGAGAAGTGAAATCAGCTCGCGCGCCAGACACGAGCTGGCTCGGTGTGGTGCGGTGTGGCGTGGTGTGGCAAGTTCGGTGCGGTGTGAAACGGTGTGGTATAGTGTGGTGCGGTGTAGTGTGCTGCGGTGTGGTGTGGCATGGCGCGATGTAGTGTGGTGCGGTGTGGTGTGGCGTGGCATAGTGTAGTGTGGCACGGTGTAGTATGGTGCGGCCTGGAACGGTATGGTGTGACACGGCTATAGCGCGGTGTCATGTGGAGCAGTGTGGCACGGTGTAGTGTGGCGTGACGCGCCTTGTCGAAGCTCTCTGCCTGCACATGGTGGCTGGCGCGCAGCTGGGCGGCGACGGCGCGGGGCAGCATCTCGTGCAGGAGCTCCTCGGCGCGCGCTCGCTCAGCGCGCAGCCGGTGCGTGCGGCCCGAAAGGCGGCGCGTTCGCGCGCACAGCCACGCGGTCACGCGCGGCGAACGAGGAGAGCGCGAGCGCGTGTGCCGCGCACGACGCCAGCGCCAGCACCAGCAGCTGCGGCGGAGGGATTGCGGTGGGGTGAGGGAGACGCAGACCGCGTCATGGGGTTATCGCCGCAGCGGCAGGATGCACTGGCACTCTACCGACAGCGCGATCGTTAAGCGTCCCCAACGTGCCCGTGGTACGGTGCGAAAAAAGTTAAATGTACGCGGGAAGGGAGCGCGGTGCGGGGGGCACTCACCAGGCTGAGGCCTGACAGGACATCGCGCCGCATGTCCCCGAGGGAGGCAGCCGCCCGCTGCACGAGGCAGCGCTCCAGCACCACCACGGGCAGCAGGGCCGGCTCCACTCGTGCGGGCGGGCGCTCCTCCTCTTCGTCCGGCGAGCAGCTGCAGTTGCGGCCGCTCAAGATGGCCAGAAGGATGTCCTCTCCACGCGGCCCGGCACTCCCGCAGTCGCGAGACCGCTCGCGGGGCTCCCGCTCCATGCCTGCGGCCGAGTCGCGGCCTCCCGCGTAACACGCTTCGGCGCAGCGGGCGAAGTGCGGCGAGACCGACCACGCCACGTGAAAGTAGTCGGACCCCATGGCGGCGGCGGCCGCCCCCGGGGCCGGCAGAGACAGCGCCTCGGCCAGGGCCCGGCGAGACACGAGCTCCCGCAGCGCGAGCAGGGCGCGGTAGGCGAGCGCGTCGCGCAGGTGCTGGTTGCGGTGGAGCGCCCGCACGCTCGCCGCCCAGTCGATCGCCCGGTCCGCTGCCAGCGAGTACTCCCGCAGGACGTCGCCGCCGCTGGAGTTCGCCCGAAACGACGAGCGGCCGAGCCCGACGTCAGCGACGTTCTCTGCTGCGCCTTCCCCCGAGCCGCAGTCCTCGAACATGGCTCCGAAGATGCTAGCAATTAATTTGCGCGCGGCAGTTGGACGCGAGGGTCCCCCGCCGCCCCTCGCTCCGGTCTCGATCGTGTCACCCGTCGGACTCCCACTCTCCGCGGGGATGTCACCGAGCAGCTCTCCTCCTGCCGACGGGTCACGCCACTGCAGATTCAAGTCGCGCGATCGTGCAGGTGCCGCCCTGGTGGACGCGGGATCCCAAGTAAATTCCCAGCTTGCATCCTCCTCCTCCGCACCATCGATTTCGGTCTGCGTTTGTGACGCCCAAAATTCAACTTCCTCCCTTTTGAAAGTCACCGCCGGGTTTTTCCAGCTGCCTGCGAGCGCCACGCCAACACCGCCGTGGTTCTCGCCGCCATCGCCGAGCTCGCCGGGACGAGACGACGCGGACTCCAAAACGCTGCCCTGAGCTCCCCGAGGGCTTGGGCCCGCCGCAGGCTCGGCACGGGCAGCACGTTGTGGTTGCTGGAGGCGCATGAGGTGGGCCCTCCTCTCACTCTGCAGCTGGGCCAGGCGAGCGTGCAGGCTGCCGAGGCCGCAGCCCTGGAGGGAGCAGAGGCGGCACCGCTCGGCGTTGCACAGCTGCTCACAATGCTTGTTCACCCAGGAGAGCCCCACTGAACTGAGTCTCAAGACTGTGTTTAAGGAGGGTCCTGTTAAGTGGTTTTGCAGTAGAGGGGTTTAAGGACCGCCATGTGTTTCCCACACAACTCGCGTGTAATTTTTTCGGCAAATTTTGGCCATGACGCAGAACACAAAATGGCCTAACTCTTTTTCAGATTGCTGTGATTTTTTTAGTTTTAGTTTATGTCCAATGTGAAGCGGACGGTTCATTGTGAAGCGGAGATTTTACACGGTATGGGGGGTTGACGTTGCTGTGCCTAATCCCGATCGAGTAGTATTCAGGTGATTTTGCCGCATTGGGATGTTTTGGCTTGTGCCGGTTACACTTTTTTCGGTCGTTTTTAGCTACAAGAGTAGGAAACCGGAGAACCCGGAGGAAACGCATGCGGGGGGACAGGGGTGGGAGAACATGCAAACTCCACGCGGAAAGGGCGCCCGAGTCGAGAATTGAACCCGGGGCCTTCTCGCTGTGAGGCGCAAGCGTTACCACCGCGTAGTCACCACCCTGCTCAGCAGCAGCAACAGCAACGTAATAACAAATGTACGTTAATAGTTTAAAAACGTCAAAAAGTCTCCACTTGTTCGCCATTCCTTGTCAACACGCGCGTGGAATCTTCTCCAGGTGGCCTCCAGAGCCCGGAGGCAGCACATTTCCTGTGGTGTTGTTGCAAATTCTCAGAAGTACTCACATTGTTTTGAAGCCCCCTGTATAGGAGAGCGCACGGCAAGCGCTACTCCTGGATTGAGTCACCCCCATGCATTGCGATTAACTTTGACCGATCGGCACCGGGACTGTCGTGGTGAAGTATGGTCTCACATTCCTCCCCCACTGGCAGTGAAATCCCCTGAGTCGCTTGCCATCATCCATGGGGGGGGGGGGGGGTTGAGCAAGGGGGTGAGGCTTCAGTCGAGCGTGGAGCGTTACCCCTTTGTATCCCCCTGTGTGAGTGTGTGGAGCGTGTACCCCATTGTATCCCCTTTGTGAGTGGAGCGTTACCCCATTGTATCCCCCTGTGTGTGAGTGAGTGTAGCGTGTACCCCATTTTATCCCGTGTATCAATGGGTATCTTAGCGTCACCCACAGCCGGCTGCTTGGATTGGACGTGTGGGTGGACTATAGTGTGTGTGGGTGGACTATGGTGCGTGTGGGTGGACTATGGTGCGTGTGGGTGGACTATGGTGTGTGTGGGTGGACTATGGTGTGTGTGGGTGGACTATGGTGCGTGTGGGTGGACTATGGTGCGTGTGGATAGACTATGGTGCGCGTGGGTGGACTATGGTGCGTGTGGGTGGACTATGGTGTGTGTGTGTGGACTATGGTGCCTGTGGGTGGAATATGGTGCGTGTGAGTGGACTATGGTGCGTGTGGGTGGACTATAGTGCGTGTGGGTGGACTATGGTGCGTGTGGGTGGACTATAGTGGGTGTGGGTGGACTACGGTGTGTGTGGATGGACTATGGTGTGTGTGGGTGGACTATGGTGCGTGGGTGTACTATGGTGCGTGTGGGTGGACTATGGTGTGTGTGTGTGTGGACTATAGTGTGTGTGGGTGGACTACGGTGCGTGTGGATGAACTATGGCGTGTGTATGTGGACTATGGTGTGTGTGTGGACTATGGTGTGTGTGGACTATGGTGTGTGTGGGTGGACTATGGTGCGTGTGGGTGGACTATGGTGCATGTGGGTGGACTATGGTGCGTGTGGGTGTACTATGGTGCGTGTGGGTGGACTATAGTGCGTGTAGGTGGACTATGGTGCGTGTGGGTGGACTATGGTGCGTGTGGACTATGGTGTGTGTAGGTGGACTATGGTGCATGTGGGTGGACTATGGTGCATATAGGTGGACTATGGTGCGTGTGGGTGGACTATAGTGTGTGTGGGTAGACTATAGTGTGTGTGGGTGGACTATGGTGCGTGTGGGTGGACTATGGTGTGTGTGGGTGGACTATGGTGTGTGTGGGTGGACTATGGTGTGTGTGTGTGGACTATGGTGTGTGTGGGTGGACTATAGTGCGTGTGGGTGGACTATGGTGTGTGTGTGGACTATAGTGCATGTGGGTGGACTATGGTGCGTGTGGGTGGACTATGGTGTGTGTGTGGACTATGGTGTGTGTGGATTATGGTGCGTGTGGGTGGACTATGGTGCGTGTGGGTGAACTATGGTGCGTGTGGGTGGACTATGGTGCGTGTGGGTAGACTATGGTGCGTGTGGGTGGACTATGGTGTGTGTGGGTGGACTATGGTGCGTGTGGATGGACTATGGTGCGTGTGGGTGGACTATGGTGCGTGTGGGTGGACTATGGTGTGTGTGGGTGGACTATGGTGCGTGTGGGTGGACTATATTATGGCACCTGGCTGTCACCGTGCTGTATCTGCGTGAGGGCCTCCCCGAGTCTGCGGGCCTCCTCCAGGCGAGGGCCGAGCGCCAGGCCCAGGAGGCCGAGCAGGGAGGCGAGCGACAGAGCGAACACCCCGGCCAGCCGGAGTACCCCGCGGCGCTCACCGCCCTGGCAGGCTTGCCTGCACTCACTCAACCACAAACACTCACCACTACTACACAACACCACTCACCACTACCACTCACCACTACCACTCACTCACCCACAAACACTCACCACTACTGTCTCGGCCTCGCTGTGCGCTGCATTGCACTTCTAGCCGAGTAGTTAACCTCGCGTTCAATAAACCCTCAGAGCCAGGATGAACGTCCGACTCCAAACGTCATTTATTGAGTTTAACGAGGTAAAACTGGCGAGAAAACACAGATACAGATCTGTTTTAACCCGGAAACACCAACAACATGACCACCACAGCACCAGAACATTGTCCCAGATAACATGTTTCCCAGCAATAGACCCTGGATGAACCAGGCCCCCACACTACCACTGAACAACTACACAAGAGCACAAGCCGCTGCGTTGCATAAAGGCACATCGTGTATTCATCACACTGCACCCCAAATGTACAGCATTACACATAACGCTAAACTGTGGATGAGATAGTTCGTCATCTTTGCTCTCAGGATCGCAACATAGCCACCTGGGCACAAGTCTGACTCGACCTACTAAATCACAAGTAACATCCACAATAAGGAAAGTTGCAGGCTTCGTTACTAACTAGGCCTCGTATTTACCACAACAACTTAACAGCACCATAAAGGCATTTACATCACTATAACGGTCATTCCAACATTACAACAACATTGCCAATATTATAAGAACATGAACAAACTTACAGACAATGCTTCTCAAAGTCCCACGACGGACAACTGTGGCTGGCTTCACTGGGACGCGATGTGTGCCGCCATCTTGAATTATGTGCGTAATGGCCAACGCCCGCGTGGTTAATCGGGAATCTTAATTCGCAACTTCCTGGTCACATGACCAAAACCAGCATCAAAAACAGGAAATTCCTGTGTACATACACCCCCCCCCATCTGCCGTGAGGCAAAACTCCTGCCGTGAGGTAGAAAACTCCCCGTCTGGTATCTAAGAGATACCACCATTTATTTCCTATCTAAACAAATGTGTAACAACTTCAACGGGTCAACTTATTTGTCCATATCTTTGCGAGAGAGAAGTAGTACTGTCTCGACTATGGGCCTGACGAAAGTTCTTGCGACATCTTGCTTCGCAATCATAACCTCGACTTTTCGAACTTTTCCATCGGCACTTGGAATCGACTTGAGGATGTGGCCCATTGGCCACTCATTCCGTTTGGCTTGGTTGTCCATCAGTAGGACGAGATCACCTTTTTGGATGTCTGGTCTGTTAGACTGCCACTTGTTGCGCACTTGGAGTGTCGTAAGGTACTCGTTTTTCCAGCGATGCCAGAACATGTTCGCAAAGCTCTGCACTTGTCTCCATTGACGTCTGTAGAGATCTGCAGTGCTGGCCTCCTCGGTAGGTGCTGTGAGCACGTCTGTCTTCTGGGTAAGACGTGTAGCAGGAGTCAAGATGAATGGTGACTCCGGGTCGGTTGAGACGGGGATCAGGGGTCTTGAATTAATTATGGCTGAGACCTCGGCCATGAGAGTGGTTAAGACCTCGTGAGAGAGCCGTGTGGACCCGACATCACATAGCATGGAGTCGAGAATACGTCGAACAATCCCGATCATGCGTTCCCAGGCTCCACCCATATGCGAAGAGTGAGGAGGATTGAAGATCCATGTGCAGCCTTGGTCACAAAGGTATTTCCTGACAGAATCATCTTCGACATTCTTTGTATTGATCTTAAGTTCTTTACATGCTCCAGTGAAATTGGTTCCACAATCAGAACGGAGTTGCTTGGCTGGCCCTCTGATGGCGAAGAATCTCCGGAGTGCATTTATAAAGCTCGAAGAGTCCATGGACTCGATGACTTTGATGTGCACTGCTCGTGTACTCATACAGGTGAACAGCACTGCCCAACATTTGCTTTTCGCGAGCCCTCCTCTGGTGCGGCGGGAGATGACTGTCCATGGTCCGAACACGTCGATCCCTACAGAGGTGAAGGGAGGTTCCACCCTGAGTCGATCGGCTGGGAGGTCTGCCATTTTCTGTTCTTCCTGTTTTCCACGTAACTTGCGACACCTGATACACTTGTGGATTGTGCTGGTGATCCACCTCTTTGCTCCAACGATCCACAGCCCTGCAGATCGGATTGCTCCTTCTGTGAATTGCCGACCTTGGTGCTTGACCTTCTCGTGGTAGTGGCGCACAAGTAAGATTGCGATGTGGCTCTGGCTTGGGATTATGAGGGGGTTTTGTTCATTCTCATCTAATTTTGCATTCCCTAGCTGACCACCGATCCTGAGCAAGTCGTCTTTGTGCTATCGCTCGCACGAGCGTCGTCCATTTCGAGAAATGTTCAAAATGGTGTGGACTCAGTGGACTTCTTGGTCGCACATTTGTTACGAAAGTTGTCACTTGAGGACGAATCTCCTTGTCCGACTCGGGCTCTATGAGTCCAAAGGTCTCTTTGGTAGTACATGGGCCACCGTCTCATCGTAAGAGGAATGCTGGACCCGTCAGCCAGATGGTTTGCTTCAGCAGAGATGCAGGGACGGACCTAGTTGCGAGATCTGCTGGATTCTGATCAGTTGGAACGTAATTCCATTTCTCCGGCTGCGTCGATCTCCTGATGCGTTCCACCCGGTTGCTGATGTAGGTGTAGAACCTTCTGGTTTGGTTGTTTATGTAGCCTAGTACGACTTTACTGTCCATGTAGAACTTGACCGCATCCAGTTTGATGTCCAATTCGTCTAAGATCAGTTCCGCCACCTCTGTAGCAAGAACGGCTCCACACAGCTCAAGCCTTGGGATGGTATGTTCCGGTTGTGGGGCCAGTTTGGCTTTGCCCAATATGAACCCAACATGCTGGATCCCTTCTGCGCTTGTGGTTTTTAGGTAAGCTACGGCTGCTACGGCCATCATAGAAGCATCTGCAAACACATGTAACTCCTTCCGTTGGGTTACGGAAAGGGATGTGGGTGTGTAGGAACGTGGAATCTGCAGCTGCTCAAGTGCCTGTAAGGAATTTCTCCAAGTTTCCCATTCTTGTCGCCGTTCCTCCGGCAACGGGCTATCCCAGTCTTGTGTATCAGCACAAAGGTCTCTGAGTATCCAACGGCCTTGAATGGTGACCGGCGCTACAAATCCTAGTGGATCGTACAGGCTGTTTACCATCGACAAGATGCCACGTCGCGTGTACGGTTTCTCTCCAATTGATACTCGGAACGTGAATGTATCCGCTTTCAGGTCCCAACTCAGTCCAAGGCTGCGTTGGATTGGTGGTGTGTCGACGTTAAGGTCCAAGTCTTTCAAGTCTTTTGAGCGATCGTCTGAAGGAAACGCTTTTATCACTTCTGCGCTGCTGGACGCTATCTTGTGAAGTCTCAGGTTAGCAGTTGATAACATTCCTTGCGTCCTTTGGAGCAGATCGATGGCTTCTGAGGCCGTGGGCATTGATTTAAGTGCATCGTCAACGTAGAAATCTCGCTTTACAAATCTCTTGGCGTCTTTCCCAAATTCCCCTTCTCCTGCCTGCGCGGTCCTCCTAAGTTCATAGGTGGCTACCGCTGGGGTTGGGCTGTTGCCGAAGACATGCACTTTCATTCTGTATTCAACAATTCGATCATAAACGTTGTTATTGTGGTACCACAGAAACCTGAGGTGATTTCTGTCGTCTTCTCGGACAATGAAACAGTGGAACATTTGTTGAATGTCGGCTGTTACGGCGATTGACTGCTTTCTGAAACGGATGAGTAACCCTAGGAGACTGTTGTTCAAGTCCGGTCTGGTGAGCATTACGTTGTTCAAGGAAATGCCTTTAAATTGAGCACTGGAATCGAACACCACTCTGATCTGATCCGGCTTCTTTGGGTGATACACGCCAAAGATTGGTAAGTACCAGCATTCTTGTCCTTCTTCTAGAGGAGGGGCTGCTTCAGCGTGACCACTGTCAAATATGTTTTTCATCAAGGACACAAAATGATTCTTCATCTCTGGTTTCTTGTCCAAGGTGCGGCGCAATCAGTTGAGCCATGAGAGGGCTTGCTCTCTATTGTTGGGTAGCCGGCATCTGGGATTACGAAATGGCAGAGGGGCAACCCAACTGTTTGACTCATCTTGGAAGAACTCTCTGTCCATTATTTTCAAGAATTCTTTATCCTCTAGCGATGGAGCAGGTTTGTTGTCATCCTTCGTTGTCACGAACACCGTATGTCCAACATCATCTTTCAGCATAGAGGTTTCTTTGTCGGCCTGCATGGTACAGCCTTGACTTCTATCGTCGAATTTCTCTTTCAGCGTGAAATGGTTGGGGGCACGGTTTGAAGAGCGACGTGCGTCCATTCATGATCACACTCGTTCTGAATGTGCTAATGTGCTCTGGTTTGTGTGTTCCATCGAGACAAACGTCACCTACGATGACCCATCCTAGGTCGAGTCTCTGGGCGTAGGGAGCGTCGTGAGGTCCATTGCGTTGGTCGCGAACCTTGTGGACTCCCAGCATGTCCCTGCCGAGCAGAAGTAAAATCTGTGCCGCGTGATCCAATGGTGGGATGAACTCTGCTATGGGTTTCAGGTGTGGGTGGTGACGTGCAACTTCGGGCGTGGGAATCTCACTCCTGTCGTCCGGTATCTTGGTGCACTCTGTCGCCGTAGGAAGGGGTAGCTTCATGGTGCTATCCATGGTTTCCACCATGAGGCCACTCGCTCTTCTTCCCGCTGTCTCCATCAGTCCTGAGCATGTTCTGAGCGTGTATGGAAAGGAATTCCCACCTACGCTTAGCTGATCAAAGAACTCTGACCTTGCCAAAGACTTGTTGCTCTGGTCGTCCATTATGGCGTATATCCTTACTGCCCTTTCAAGATGTCTTTTGGGATACACTCAGACGAGGCATATCTTTGAGCAAGATCTTCCTTTGAAGCCTTCTCCACAGACTTCTGTGCATTTGGTTGTAATTGACGAAGTGAGTGCGGCGGTCTCGCATTGCTCCCCGCCGTGCTCTGCTTCGGGATCGGAAGCCTTAGTACCACTGGGTTTGGAGTAAAATGTGTGCAGAGCAGTTGCGTGTTTGTCGCTGCCACATTCCTCGCACTTGATATCTGCCTTGCAATTCCTTGCAAGGTGGTTTGTAGAAGCACAGCATTTGAAGCACACTCCAAATTCTTTCAGCATGTTTTTCCGCTCTTCCAATGGCTTCCTCCTGAACTCACGGCATTTCTGGAATGAGTGAGGTTTATCATGCAATGGGCATTGCTTCTCTGGATCCTATATCTTTTTCTTTGTGGTGGTTGCCTGGACGGAGTTTGCGAATGTCGTAAGATAGACCTCAGTCTTGTGTATGGAAATTGTCACTCTCGCTGTTCCTCGTTTCGCCATCATTCTTTCCATTTTTGGGAGATCTGGACTGGAAATCCCCGTGGTGCCAAACATGAAACTCGGGTCATTTCTAGTCTTAGCCAGGTTGCGGATAAACTTTGAGAAAAAGGAGAATGGGGGGAATGCAACCTGATGCTCTGACTTGTATCTTGAAGCCGCTGTTCTCCATTTTTCCTGCACGTCAAATGGCAATTTCTCTACGATGGGGTTCATGCCATGGTAGGTATTCAAGAAAATGAGACCTGGTAAGTAGCGATCAGCCTGGGCTGATTCAAGCTCCATCAAAAGATCTCCAAGCTCCCGTAACCTCTTATTGTCTCGACCAGAGATTTTTGGAAAGTTCTGCAACTTCTTGAAGAGAGCCTTCTCAATGGTTTCTGGGCTACCATAGCACTCCTCGAGCCTCTCCCACACCGCATGCAGGCTTGAGGTGGGGTCGTCAATGTTTGCTGACCGGATCCTCTTTGCATACTCTGCAGATTCATTTCCTAACCATTTCACCAACAGGTCGAATTCTTTACTTGCAGAGATGTCTGCATTTCGGATTGCATTCCTCAAGGTAGATCTCCAGGCTCGATAGTTCTCAGAGTGGTAATCAAACTTAACGAGTCCTGTGTTGATTAGTTCGCGGTGAGCCAGGTACCTAGCAAAGTCCCCTAGTCCTGCTGATCTAGGGTGTGTCCATACTGGCGCTTGTGAGGTGGCATTATTGGCTGTATTGCCTTGCATGCGTCATTCGCAATGGCATTGGACTGTGGGCCCAAAGGGTTTCGATCACGTTGGTTGGATCCCCTTATGTCACTGTCTGGAATGTGGGTCTGACTTGGTGCATCCACGTCTGACCCCACGTGCGCGACGCTGAGTCGGCGACTAACTCTCAGGGCAGGATATGCATTTCCGCCATTCCCGTAGACAGCATTCATGTTCATTCGGTGTGGAGATGGCGATGCCTGAAATTCCACCCTTTGTTCAGTATCGTTTGGTGGAGGAGCATTGATGCATTGTTCAGACCAGTCCAAAATACTTTTTTCTGGCGAGTTGATCACGGTCCTTGACAGGTATCTGAGTGCCAAACTCACTCCAATTCTCTTCCTTATCCAGGTTGGCTGTTACTTCGAGCACCTCTGCATGGGCCCTTGCAGCAGCTGCTTCCTTTTTGAGTTGTAGGGTGCTTAACTTAGCATCCAGCTGAAAATCAGGAGAAGGACTTGCTTGCCGTGCCATCGTACTTGCAGCACCACGTCTGTTGACCACTCATTGATATGCTAATTTTTTCTCTAACTCCCCTCCCTCTCTCTGCCTCCGCCCCCCCCCCCCTCTGTCTATTTAAGGCCACCCCACAGAGACGATCACCCCTCTCTGTTACCTGTGTTGCTCTCGCTATGTATCTTGGTGATATCTGTCTGCTAATATGTCTGTCTATAGTTTTCTGGTTAGATTTTGTCGCTATTTCATTATACCTGATGATGATTGCTTGTGTTGCAATCGAAACGTCGTATTCTATTATTTAATTTAATTTATTATTTTATCTTTAGACGTGACTTAACCGAAAGAACCAAATAACAGTCCCATGCCCTTTGTATCCTGGCATCAAGGTCCTGCTTCTCAGCATCATAGCTTTCCATGGCCCGTTGTGTCAGCCTGACCTCTCTTTGGGGCCTTGAACTCCCTTGGTCCTCTTGAGGCAGGATGGGAGGTCCTGGATTGCTTAAATCATCTTCTTCAGCATCTCTCCCTGCTGAATTGTGGCTTTCCATGCTGTGATGCTTGCAACACGATTTAAATGTAGACTCGTTGCAGAGCTGGTTGCTTGCTGCAGGCTGACTGCTTGAGAGCACTTTGCTTGAGGAGCTGGTTGGGAGCTCCAAGAAGAATGTCTTTTTACTTGCTGCGGGGCTGGCTGCAGCACTGGTTGGGAGCTTCAAGAAGTGTCTTTTTACTGTCTCGGCCTCGCTGTGCGCTGCATTGCACCGCTAGCTGAGTAGTTAACCTCGCGTTCAATAAACCCTCGGAGCCAGGATGAACGTCCGACTCCAAACATCATTTATTGAGTTTAGCGAGGTAAAACTGGTGAGAAAACACAGATACAGCATCTGTTATAACCCGGAAACACCAACACAATGAACACCACAGCACCATAACATTGTCCCAGATAACATGTTTCCCAGCAATAGACCCTGGATGGACCAGGCCCCCACACTACCACTGAACAACTACACAAGAGCACAAGCCGCTGCATTGCATAAAGGCACATCGTGTATTCATCACACTGTACCCCGAACGTACAGCATTACACATAACACTAAACTGTGGATGAGATACTTCGTCATCTTTGCTCTCAGGATCGCAACATAGCCACCTGGGCACAAGTCTGAATCGACCTACTAAATCAGAAGTAACATTCACAATAAGGAAAGTTGCAGGCTTCGTTGCTTACTAGGCCTTGTATTTACCACAACAACTTAACAGCACCATAAAGGCATTTACATCACTATAATGGTCATTCCAACATTACAACAGCATTGCCAATATTATAAGAACATAAACAAACTTCCAGACAATGCTTCTCAAAGTCCCACGATGGACAACTGCAGCTGGCTTCACTGGGACGCGATGTGTGCCGCCATCTTGAATTATGTGCGTAATGGCCGACGCCCGCGTGGTTAAGCGGGAATCTTAATTCGCAACTTCCTGGTCACGTGACCAAAACCAGCATCAAAAACAGGAAATTCCTGTGTACATAAGCCCCCCCCCCCATCTGCCGTGAGGCAAAACTCCTGCCGTGAGGCAGAACAACTACTAAACAACACCACTCACTCACCCACAAACACTCACCACTACACAACACCACTCACCACTACCACTCACTCACCCACAAACACTCACCACTACTACATAACACCACTCACCACTACCACTCACCACTACCACACAGGCCTGTCTGCACTCACTCACCCACAAACACTCACCACTACTACACAACACCACTCATCACTACCACTCACCACTACCACACAGGCCTGCCTGCACTCACTCACCCACAAACACTGACCACTACTACACAACACCACTCACCACTACCACTCACTCACCCACAAACACTCACCACTACTACACAACACCACTCACCACTACCACTCACTCACCCACAAACACTCACCACTACACAACACCACTCACCACTACCATTCACTCACCCACAAACACTCACCACTACTACACAACACCACTCACCACTACCACTCACTCACCCACAAACACTCACCACTACTACACAACACCACTCACCACGACCACTCACCACGACCACTCACCACTACCACACAGGCCTGCCTGCACTCACTCACCCACAAACACTCACCACTACTACACAACACCACTCACCACTACCACAAAGTCCTCCCTGCACTCACCCAGAAACACTCACCACTACTACACAGCTAAACTTTAGTACAGAGTATCGGTGGAGTGTGATTTCTGTGTGGGTGAGTGGAACCTCGACGCGGTGATGGGTAATTTGAGGGTGTGTGTGAGGCGCGCGTGTATTACAACATCAACGGCCGCCGACGCTTGCGCATCCCGTGCCGCGCCAATATCCAGGCGGGGCGGGGCGCGTTAAAACCGCTCGGCGACGCTCACGCGTGTGCGAAATCAGCGCCTGCAGGGGCGCGCACGTGCTCACCGCCGCCGCAGCGTTAGCGTGAGTGCGTGTGTGGTGTGTGTGTGTGGTGTGTGTGTGCTGTGTGAGTGCGAGTGTGGTGTGTGTGCTGTGTGAGTGCGTGTGTGGTGTGCTGTGTGTGTGTGCGTGAGTGTGTGTGGTGTGTGTGTGCTGTGTGTGTGCTGTGTGTGTGCTGTGCGTGTGTGGTGTATGTGGTGTGTGTGTAATAGAGTTCACGACTCTTGGACGCCGGAGTTGGAGGCACACGGGTTTTATTCACACAGCACGGTTCTGGCATACAACACTAGAGGGGGTGTCGGCCCCCTCACCCGGCTAGCTGGGGATACACGCGCTAGCTACTTCCTAGCCTGCCTCCTAGTCCTCCTCTAACGGGCTAGGGGAGGCTATCTGGCCCGACACTGGTAAGTCGGGCCTGGTACCCTGAGTCCCAGACCAGCGCTGACAAGAGCACCGGCTCTGGATCTCGGGACCACGCCGCTGGCTCGGTCCTGTTCGGCCCTGATAAGGACGGCGAACCAGGAGAGTCCAGGGCTTTAGCTAAGACGTCTTCAGTCTTTACTGGTTAGCTTAACAAGAACCCCGAGCCCTCCGATACATCCCCTTTTATACCCAACCCCCCGCTGAGGGGTGGGGGCCCCCCCGGGGTGCCTGGCGCGGACGTCGTAGAGAGCACCTCCCCGTGCACTCACGTAGCCCCGCCCACTGTGTTTGTTTGCCATAGGCTGCCATGCATAACGGGCTCTCTCTCTAACACCCCTACATGTGTGCTGTGTGTGCGCTGCGTGTGTGTGGTGTGTGCGCTGCGTGTGTGTGTGGTGTGTGTGCTGCGTATGTGTGTAGTGTGTGTGCTGTGTGTGTGCTACGTGTATGTGTGTTGTGTGTGCTGTGTGTGTGCTGTGTGAGTGCGTGTGTGGAATAACCCCGTGCGGCGGTGAGCCAACGATTTAGCGATGTCCCTCAGAATGGGCGCTAACACGGGGGGGAGGGGGGGCGATCGACGCGGTGGAGGAGGGAGCGGAGAAGGGATTGGAGGGGGCAAACGTTGCGCCCCCATACACCACTCACCACTACACAGCACCACTCACCACTACCACACAGCACCACTACACCATTCACCACTACACCACTCACCACTACACAGAACCACTCACCACTACACAGAACCACTCACCACTACACAGACCACTCACCACTACACAGTACCACTACACTACTCACCACTACACACCACTCACCTCTACACAGAACCACTCACCACTACACAGAACCACTCACCACTACACCACTCACCACTACACACACCACTCACCATTACACACACCACTCACCACTACACCACTCACACTACACACACCACTCACCACTACACACACCACTCACCATTACACAGCACCACTCACCACTACACACACCACTCACCACTACCACACAGCATCACTCACCACTACCCACTACACACACCACCACTCACCACTACACACACCACCACTCACCACTACACACACCACCACTCACCACTACACACACCACTCACCACTACACACATCACTCACCATTACACAGCACCACTCACCACTACACACACCACTAACCACTACACACACCACTCACTACCACACAGCATCACTCACCACTACACACACAGCATCACTCACCACTACACACACCACCACTCACCACTACACACACCACCACTCACCACTACACACACCACTCACCACTACACACACCACTCACCACTACACACACCACTCACCACTACACACACCACTCACCACTACCACACAGCACCACTCACCACTACACAGAACCACTCACCACTACACAGCACCACTCACCAATACACAGCACCACTCACCACTACACCACTCACCACTACACACACCACTCACCACTACACACACCACTCACCACTACCACACACCACTTACCACTACACACACCACTCACCACTACACCACTCACCACTACACACACCACTACCACACACCACTCACCACTACCACTCACTCACCCACAAACACTCACCACTACTACATAACACCACTCACCACTACCACTCACCACTACCACACAGGCCTGTCCGCACTCACTCACCCACAAACACTCACCACTACTACACAACACAACTCATCACTACCACTCACCACTACCACACAGGCCTGCCTGCACTCACTCACCCACAACACTCACCACTACTACACAACACCACTCACCACTACCACTCACTCACCCACAAACACTCACCACTACACAACACCACTCACCACTACCATTCACTCACCCACAAACACTCACCACTACTACACAACACCACTCACCACTACCACTCAATCACCCACAAACACTCACCACTGCTACACAACACCACTCACCACTACCACTCACTCACCCACAAACACTCACCACTACTACACAACACCACTCACCACTACCACTCACCACTATCACTACCATAAAGCCCTCCCTGCACTCACCCAGAAACACTCACCACTACTACACAGCTAAACTTTAGTACAGAGTATCGGTGGAGTGTGATTTCTGTGTGGGTGAGTGGAACCTCGACGCGGTGATTGGTAATTTGAGGGTGTGTGTGAGGCGCGCGTGTATTACAACATCAACGGCCGCCGACGCTTGCGCATCCCGTGCCGCGCCAATATCCAGGCGGGGGCGGGGCGCGTTAAAACCGCTCGGCAACGCTCACGCGTGTGCGAAATCAGCGCCTGCAGGGGCGCGCACGTGCTCACCGCCGCCGCAGCGTTAGCGTGAGTGCGTGTGTGGTGTGTGTGTGTGGTGTGTGTGTGTGGTGTGCGCTGCGTGTGTGGTGTGCGCTGCGTGTGTGGTGTGCGCTGCGTGTGTGGTGTGCGCTGCGTGCGGGGTGTGCGCTGCGTGCGGGGTGTGCGCTGCGTGCGGGGTGTGCGCTGCGTGCGGGGTGTGCGCTGCGTGCGGGGTGTGCGCTGCGTGCGGGGGGTGCGCTGCGTGCGGGGTGTGCGCTGCGTGCGGGGGGTGCGCTGCTTGCGGGGTGTGCGCTGCGTGCGGGGTGTGCGCTGCGTGCGGGGTGTGCGCTGCGTGCGGGGTGTGCGCTTCGTGCGGGGTGTGCGCTGCGTGTGTGTGCGCTGCGTGTGTGTGCGCTGCGTGTGTGTGCGCTGCGTGTGTGTGCTGTGTGTGTGCTACGTGTGTAGGGGTGTTAGAGAGAGAGCCGTTATGCATGGCAGCTTATGGGAAACAAACACAGTGGGCGGGGCTACGTGAGTGCACGGGGGGGGGTGCTCTCAACGACGTCCGCACCAGGCAGCCCCACCCCTCAGCGGGGGTTGAGTATAAAGGGGGATGTGTCAGAGGGCTCGGGGGAGAATGTTAAAGCTAAACCAGTGAAGACCGAAGATCGTCTAGCTAGAGCCCTGGACTCCCCTGGGACGCCGCCCTTGTCAGGGCCGCGCAGGACCGAGCCAGCGGCGTGGTCCCGAGAACCAGAGCTAGTGCTCTGGGACTCCGGGTACCGTAGCCCGACTTACCAGTGTCGGGCCAGACAGCCTCCCCTAGCCCGTTAGTGGAGGACTAGGAGGTAGGTCAGAGATAGCTAGCAGTGTATTCCCAGCTAGCCGGGTGAGGGGGCCGATACCCCCTCCAGTATTGTATGTCCGCGGTTGTGACAACTGTTACGGAATAAATACGTGTGCCTCAACCCCGGGTGTCCAAGAGTCCTCAACGGTATTACATCTGGTGTCAGAAGTAAAAATCTATGAACATGGACACGCGCCGGTCAGCTCGGGTCAGGATACCGGCGGCGGAGGACACCGCTGCAGTCGGAGAGCCCGGGACGGGTGAAGAGAGCACGGAGCAGTCGGGGCCAGATACGGCTACGCCGCAGCAACAGGAGGGTGGAGAAGTGTCGGCAGAGGGGCTGAGGCAGGCGCACGCCAAGCTGATGGAGCTGCTGCACGCCGCTGCCAGCATGCTGGACCACATCACTCAGCTGGGGGCTGCTGGACCGCCACGGGGCGATGGAAGCCGACGACCACAGCGCCTTCCCGCCATTTCGGCAGAACACCAACTTGAAAATCCCGCCATCACCGCAGCTGCAGTTGAGGGCGTGGCCGGCCTGAGCATCGCGTCCAACGGCGGGCATACAGTACCTGCCGCGTCATCGCCAACGGACGGGACGTCACCACGGGTGCGACCGGCGATGCCATCGGTCGTGCGCGCCGAAGCAGAGCTGGGTGAGGGGGACGAGGAAGAGCGACCTTCTGCGGCAGCCGCTGCGCTACATCAGCGACTGCCTCCACTCAAAGAATTTGTGGGCGAGGAAGGCGACTGGGGCGGCTTCCAGCGGTGCTTCCTCGCTCACCAGGAGATGGCGAAGTGGACAGACGCCGAGGCTCTCCGCGCGCTGCCAGCACTCCTCGACAGCGACGCCCTCGCCACTTTAACATCGGCACCGAAGGAGAGGCGCTCTACGCTGCAGACGGCGATGCAGGTGCTGGCTGCAGTTTACGGTCCGCCGTCAGACTGTCGCCAACTCTTCTACGATCGCCAGCGAGGGGCAAAGGAGTCGCCTCTGGCGTACCGCACAAGCCTCCTGGCACTGGAAAAGGCGGCCTTTCCACGGATGGACAACGAAGGTGTCGACGCCATGGTTACAGAGAAGATACTCCTGCTGGCGGACGACTTGGAGATCGTCATCGTCGCACAGGACGACGCGGAGATGTGCTCCCTCCAAGCAGCACGACTCCTCCACGCAAACCTGCTCGCGCAACGACGCAAGACCAGCAAGGCGGCGAGCGGGCGTACCGTGGCCGCAGCCACCCTCCCGGCGGAGGAGATCTGCGCCATCGACCATCAACGGCGGCAGGGAGCGGGAGTACGGGCGGACCGGGGCGGCTCGAGCCATCCCGATCATCCGTCGTCGTCACCAGCGCTCCCGCGCTGCTACAACTGCGGCATCCGGGGCCATGTCGCCTCGGGGTGCCGCTCTCCTCGGCAGCACGGGACGACACCTCGACGGGACGCCGGCCCTCTTCCCAAGCTCCATCATCATAACCCGGCGAGTCGCGGCACCTCACATGTTTGGCCCACGCACACACCCGCCACACACTCATACACCGCACCGATTGGGGGGCAAATATCGCGCACCATCGCACCAACACGCACCGCTCTGGGTACTCAGATTGAACCCAGCCAGTGGTCCGTGTTGGCCCATCGTGTTGTAGCCGCGTCGTCGGGGTCGTCGGCCGTTGTGGGGCACATCGACGGGGTCGAGGTGCGCATCCTGGTCGATACGGGAGCATTGGCGACCATTATTTCGGAGTTAATTTACAATATTCTCCCTGCCCAGAGCCGTCCTTTGATGCCTGTTAACTTGCCATTCTTTGCTGCTAACGGGGGCTCACTTGGCATCATCAGACAGATTCGAGCCCTAATTTGTATCGGGGATATTAAATTGTCTGGGCCGATTTTTGTTTCCTCCTCGCTGGCGGTTCCGTGCCTGCTGGGGACGGACTTCCTGGCCAAAATGCCGATTAGGATATTAATCGACCAGGGATGCATTGAGCTCCCGTCGGGCCGACGCATGGCGTTTCTGCCATCCCCCGGTACGAGTCGGACGGCGTTCGCAACGGTGCCGGCGTTTGTAGATAGAACGGTGCGCGTTCCTCCGGGGGCACAAATGTTGGTTCCTTTGAAACTTCGGCGGCCCTTCGCTAAGGGCATTGGGGCCCAAGGGGTTCTGCTGGGGCCATCTAGGGCCGGGGTTAGTGGACCTCATTTACTTCCGGCCCAGACCATAGTAAGAGGGGACGGAGACCCCTTCATCGCGGTCCTCAATGTGGGCTCGCAGACGGTGGTGGTCCCGCAGGGGACCGTGCTTGCTCACGCGATGCCGGTGCCCTGTGAGGAACCCGTCGCGAATCACGTGAGTGCTGTCCCTGCGCTGCGACCACATTCGGACAGCGATGAAGGGTGGCTCGAGGCGCTTTGTGCGGGATCGACGGACCTGTCAAATTCAGAGCGTCAACAGCTTAAAACGCTACTGCGGGAATTTTCCGACGTTTTCAGTCAGGACAAATACGATTTGGGTTGCACTCATCTGCTGCATCACCATATTGATACGGGTGACAGCGCGCCCATACGCCAGAATCCGTTTCGGTTAAGTCCCGCCGAAAAGGACCATGTCAAATCGGCTATTGATGACATGTTAGCCGCCGACATCATTTCTCCTTCCACCAGCCCTTGGGGAGCGCCGATCATCCTGGTTAAAAAGCAGGACGGCTCGTTGCGGTTTTGCGTTGATTTTCGGCGCCTTAACAAAATTTCGGTTGCCGACGCATACCCGCTCCCACGGATGGACGAATCGCTGGACGCCTTGGCGGGAGGGCGATTCTTCTCCACATTGGATTTACTTTCGGGATTCTGGCAGCTTCCTCTGGACGATGATTCAAAGCCTAAAACTGCTTTCCGTACACCGCACGGCCTGTTCCAATTCAACCGGTTGCCGATGGGACTCCACTCAGCGCCGGCAACTTTCCAGCGTTTGATGGAATTGGTTTTGGCTGGATTGCAATGGAATTCGTGCCTGATTTATTTGGATGACGTTATCGTCTTTAGTAAAACTTTTGACGAACATCTCCAGAGGTTGCGGGCGGTTTTCCTAAAGATGCGGGCTGCTAATTTGAAATTCAAACCCCAAAAATGTCATTTGTTACGCGATTTGGTGCGTTATTTGGGACACATCGTGGGGCGCTCGGGTATTGCTACCGATCCCGCCAAAACGCAGTGCGTCAGCTCCTGGCCGACTCCCACCTCGGTGGGAGAGGTCAGGAGTTTTATTGGCTTCGCGTCGTATTACCGACGTTTCATCGCAGATTTTGTGACGATTGCGAAACCCCTACACGCTTTAACATCAAAAGGGGTTCGGTTCCACTGGAGTCAGGAGGAGGAGGCTGCTTTCTGCTCCCTTCCAGGACGCCCTGGTAAAAGCTCCTCCCTTGAGTTACCCCGATTTTTCTAAGCCTTTTTTGCTCAACACCGATGCGAGCAACAGGTATTGGGGGCGTGCTTTCCCAGGTGGTTGACGGCGTGGAACGGGTGGTTGCGTACGGCAGTCGGGTGTTGTCTCCGGCGGAGCAAAGATATTGTGTCACCCGTCGGGAACTGTTGGCAATTGTCTATTTCATCCAACAGTATCGCCCATATCTGTACGGTCGGCATTTCACCGTCCGCACAGATCATGCGGCACTGCAGTACGCCCTGCGAGTTCAACAGCCATCGGGACAATTGTCCCGATGGTTGGAGATCCTCCAGGATTTTGATTTTGAAACCACCTACCGTAAGGGCGTTCGCCACACAAATGCTGACGCTCTGTCGCGCATGCCAACCACCTCCGAATGTGCATGCCTCCTGGGGTCGGGACGTTGCAGGCCAGCAGGGGACATACCGGTTCCGGTCCTGGCGGCCGCCGGCCACGACGAAACATTGGTTCCAAATTCAATCGCACAACAGGGAAAAGATTCCCTGTTGGGGATGCCCGTCACTGAATGGGGGCGCCTCCAGATGGAGGATACCTCTCTCCTCGGGTTGCGTCGTCGCGTCGGCTGTGCTGGGCAGGGCAGGGGTGATGCCGACGCATGGGAATTGGTGCATGGTCTGCTGATGCACTGGGACGGAAAATCCCATCGACATCGGCTGGTGGTCCCTTTGGGGTTGCGGGGCAAGGCGGTGTGGGCCGCACATGAGCGCCTCCTACACCTGGGGACCCAAAAGACCCTCGCCTTACTCCAACTCGATTATTATTGGCCAGGCATGACGAAGGATGTCGGGGATTTACTGGGGTCATGCCCTCGGTGCGCGCAACGAAAACCGCCAGCACGTGTGTCTAACCCACCCTTGCAGTCAATCAAAGTGTCCAGAGTTAACGAACTCATCGCGCTGGATATTTTGGGCCCATTCCCCGCCACACCCAGGGGCAATAGATATTTGTTAACTGGTGTGGAGTATTTCACACGCTGGCCTATGGCCTGGCCCCTTGCCAACCAGTCGGCAGCAGCCATCGTGGAGGCCTTTGTTCAGGGTTATGTCCTGTACAAAGGTGCTCCGGAGCGGCTGCTGACCGACCAGGGCAAAAATTTTTCCGGTAAATTGCTCAAAGAAGTCTGTGAGCTCCTGGGCACGAAGAAAATTCGTACCTCCCCGTATCACCCGCAGACCTCCCCGTATCACCCGCAGACTGACTGATGGTCGAGCGTCTGCATCGGACCATCGCGTCAATGTTGTCACAGCAGGTGTCGGACTCACAGACCGATTGGGACTTGCAAATTCAAGGGGTATTGGCGGCGTACCGGATGGCCCCCCACGCAGCTACGGGATTTTCACCCTTCTACCTCATGTACGGCCGCGAACCTGACCCACCTGTTCGTGCCCAGCTGCAGATCCCCGCGCCTCAGGGAAAAACTAAATTGGCTGACCATGTAAAATTTAATTTGGCCAAATTGACAGAGGCACGGGATGCTGCCATGCAAAACTCTGACCTCCGTCAGAAAGCGAATGAGCGGCTCAGACTGGGTCGGGCGCACATGCTGCAGTGGAAGCCGGGGGACAAGGCATGGCTGCACTGTCCCCAGGTGCCACTCGCAACCTCCTCTAAGCTGGTGCGGCCGTGGCGGGGCCCTGTGGAGGTGGTCGAGGTTTTGCGACCGCAGTGCGTGCGCATCAAATGGGGGAAGCGGCGGTGGTTCGTCCACCCCTCTAGATTAAAACCCTTCGTTGCGGTACACATCCCCACTTCACACACGCGTGGCCAAACATGTGGGGGGTCGACCGACTCACTGGGTCCGTCTCCGTCGCGCTCACCTAATGCCTTGCCGGCTGTGCCACCTCCAGGTGCATCAGGAATGACGGGCTCACGCTCGATCACCCCTCCTGGGGATGCCAAAGGTCACGCGGCGTCGGATGAGGACTCACTCCGAGACGGACAGTTGCCACCTGACGGTCCACCACCCGGGGTTACCCCATGTGAGGGGCCCGCTGCACGGACACGCGCTAAAATGCGCAGACTGTTGTGAGGCCGGAAGATGTGTACATAGGTTGTGTTCATTGCGTGTTGTGTGTGTGGTGGGTTCCCTGCAAATTGTGTATAGACTGTTTTTACGGAATTCGTATTTAATCGGGGGGGTGCGTCGGGTTGTTTTCTCTTCTTGCTGTTGCGTTCTTGTTGTGTTGTTCTTGTTATTGTTGAAAAATAGTGAGGCACACGCGCGGTCAGGGGGTAAATGCGCTTTTGTTGTCGTTTTTTTTGTATGTTGGCAGCCGGGACGGCTGCAAGCTATGCGGGGGGGGGGGGGGGTGATGTAGGGGTGTTAGAGAGAGAGCCGTTATGCATGGCAGCTTATGGGAAACAAACACAGTGGGCGGGGCTACGTGAGTGCACGGGTGGGGGTGCTCTCAACGACGTCCGCACCAGGCAGCCCGGGGCCCCACCCCTCAGCGGGGGTTGAGTATAAAGGGGGATGTGTCAGAGGGCTCGGGGGAGAATGTTAAAGCTAAACCAGTGAAGACCAAAGATCGTCTAGCTAGAGCCCTGGACTCCCCTGGGACGCCGCCCTTGTCAGGGCCGCGCAGGACCGAGCCAGCGGCATGGTCCCGAGAACCAGAGCTAGTGCTCTGGGACTCCGGGTACCGTAGCCCGACTTACCAGTGTCGGGCCAGACAGCCTCCCCTAGCCCGTTAGTGGAGGACTAGGAGGTAGGTCAGAGATAGCTAGCAGTGTATTCCCAGCTAGCCGGGTGAGGGGGCCGATACCCCCTCCAGTATTGTATGTCCGCGGTTGTGACAACTGTTGCGGAATAAATACGTGTGCCTCAACCCCGGGTGTCCAAGAGTCCTCAACGGTATTACACGTGTATGTGTGGTGTGTGTGCTGTGTGAGTGTGTGTGTGGAATAACCCCGTGCGGCGGTGAGCCAACGATTTAGCGTTGTCCCTCAGAAGGGGCGCTAACACAGGGGGGGAGGGGGGGCTATCGATGCGGTGGAGGAGGGAGCGGAGAAGGGATTGGAAGGGACAAACGTTGCACCCCCATACACCACTCAACACTACACAGCGCCACTCACCACTACCACACAGCACCACTACACCACTCACCACTACACCACTCACCACTACACAGAACCACTCACCACTACACTGCACCACTACACTACTCACCACTACACACCACTCACCTCTACACAGAACCACTCACCACTACACAGAACCATTCACCACTACACCACTCACCACTACACACACCACTCACCACTACACACACCACTCACCACTACACAGCACCACTCACCACTACACCACTCACACTACACACACCACTCACCATTACACAGCACCACTCACCACTACACACACCACTCACCACTACCACACAGCATCACTCACCACTACACACACAGCATCACTCACCACTACACACACCACCACTCACCACTACACACACCACCACTCACCACTACACACACCACCACTCACCACTACACACACCACCACTCACCACTACACACACCACTCACCACTACACACATCACTCACCATTACACAGCACCACTCACAACTACAAACACCACTCACTACTACACACACCACTCACCACTACACATACCACTCACCACTACACACACCACTCACTACCACACAGCATCACTCACCACTACACACACCACCACTCACCACTACACACACCACCACTTACCACTACACACACCACCACTCACTACTACACACACCACCACTCACCACTACACACACCACTCACCACTACACACACCACTCACCACTACCACACAGTACCACTCACCACTACACAGCACCACTCACCACTACACCACTCACCACTACACACACCACTTACCACTACACACACCACTCACCACTACACCACTCACCACTACACACACCACTCACCAATACCACACACCACTCACCACTACACACACCACTCACCACTACACCACACACCACTACACAGCACCACGACACAGCACCACTCACCACTACACACACAACTCACCACTACACACACCACTCACCACTACACACACCACTCACCACTACTCACACCACTCACCACTTCTACACACCACTCACCACTACCACACAACACTCACCACTACACACACCACTCACCACTACACCACTCACCACTACACACACCACTCACCACTACACAGCACCACTACACTACTCACTCACCTCTACACAGAACCACTCACCACTACACCACTCACCACTACACCACTCACCACTACACACACCACTCACCACTACACACACCACTCACCACTACACAGCACCACTCACCACTACACAGCACCACTCACCACTACACCACTCACACTACACCACTCATACTACACACACCACTCACCACTACACACACGACTCACCATTACACAGCACCACTCACCACTACACACACCACTCACCACTACACCACTCACACTACACACACCACTCACCATTACACAGCACCACTCACCACTACACACACCACTCACCACTACCACACAGCATCACTCACCACTACACACACAGCATCACTCACCACTACACACACCACCACTCACCACTACACACACCACCACTCACCACTACACACACCACCACTCACCACTACACACACCACCACTCACCACTACACACACCACTCACCACTACACACATCACTCACCATTACACAGCACCACTCACAACTACAAACACCACTCACTACTACACACACCACTCACCACTACACATACCACTCACCACTACACACACCACTCACTACCACACAGCATCACTCACCACTACACACACCACCACTCACCACTACACACACCACCACTTACCACTACACACACCACCACTCACTACTACACACACCACCACTCACCACTACACACACCACTCACCACTACACACACCACTCACCACTACCACACAGTACCACTCACCACTACACAGCACCACTCACCACTACACCACTCACCACTACACACACCACTTACCACTACACACACCACTCACCACTACACCACTCACCACTACACACACCACTCACCAATACCACACACCACTCACCACTACACACACCACTCACCACTACACCACACACCACTACACAGCACCACGACACAGCACCACTCACCACTACACACACAACTCACCACTACACACACCACTCACCACTACACACACCACTCACCACTACTCACACCACTCACCACTTCTACACACCACTCACCACTACCACACAACACTCACCACTACACACACCACTCACCACTACACCACTCACCACTACACACACCACTCACCACTACACAGCACCACTACACTACTCACTCACCTCTACACAGAACCACTCACCACTACACCACTCACCACTACACCACTCACCACTACACACACCACTCACCACTACACACACCACTCACCACTACACAGCACCACTCACCACTACACAGCACCACTCACCACTACACCACTCACACTACACCACTCATACTACACACACCACTCACCACTACACACACGACTCACCATTACACAGCACCACTCACCACTACACACACCACTCACCACTACACACACAGCATCACTCACCACTACACACACCACCACTCACCACTACACACACCACCACTCACCACTACACACACCACTCACCACTACACACACCACTCACCACTACACACATCACTCACCATTACACAGCATCACTCACCACTACACACACCACTCACCATTACACAGCACCACTCACCACTACACACACCACTCACCACTACACACACCACTCACTACTATCACACAGCATCACTCACTAGTACCACACAGCATCACTCACCACTACACACGCAGCATCACTCACCACTACACACACCACCACTCACCACTACACACACCACCACTCAACACTACACACACCACTCACCACTACACACATCACTCACCACTACACACACCACTCACCACTACACACACCACTCACCACTACACACACCACTCACCACTACACAGCACCACTCACCACTACACCACTCACCACTACACACACCACTCACCACTACCACACACCACTTACCACTACACACACCACTCACCACTACCACACACCACTCACCACTACACACACCACTCACCACTACACCACTCACCACTACACACACCACTCACCACTACACAGCACCACTACACTACTCACCACTACACACCACTTACCTCTACACAGAACCACTCACCACTACACAGAACCACTCACCACTACACAGAACCACTCACCACTACACCACTCACCACTACACACACCACTCACCATTACACACACCACTCACCACTACACAGCACCACTCACCACTACACCACTCACACTACACACACCACTCACCACTACACACACGACTCACCATTACACAGCACCACTCACCATAACACAGCACCACTCACCACTACACACACCACTCACCACTACACACACCACTCACCACTACACACACCACTCACCACTACACACATCGCTCACCATTACACAGCACCACTCACCACTACACACACCACTCACCATTACACAGCACCACTCACCACTACACACACCACTCACTACTACCACACAGCATCACTCACCACTACACACACCACCACTCACCACTACACCACTCACCACTACACAGCACCACTCACCAATACACAGCACCACTCACCACTACACACACCACTCACCACTACACACACCACTCACCACTACCACACAGCACCACTCACCAATACACAGCACCACTCACCACTACACCACTCACCACTACACACACCACTCACCACTACCACACACCACTCACCACTACACACACCACTCACCACTACCACACACCACTCACCACTACACAGACCACTCACCACTACACACACCACTCACCACTACACCACTCACCACTACACCACTCACCACTACACACACCACTCACCACTACACACACCACTCACCACTACACACACCACTCACCACTACTACACACCACTCACCACTACTACACACCACTCACCACTACTACACACCACTCACCACTACCACACACCACTCACCACTACACACACCACTACACCACTCACCACTACACACACCACTCACCACTACACAGCACCACTACACTACTCACCACTACACACCACTCACCTCTACACAGAACCACTCACCACTACACAGAACCACTCACCACTACACAGAACCACTCACCACTACACCACTCACCACTACACACACCACTCACCATTACACACACCACTCACCACTACACAGCACCACTCACCACTACACAGCACCACTCACCACTACACCACTCACACTACACCACTCACACTACACACACCACTCACCACTACACACACGACTCACCATTACACAGCACCACTCACCACTACACACACCACTCACCATTACACAGCACCACTCACCACTACACACACCACTCACCACTACATACACCACTCACTACTACCACACAGCATCACTCACCACTACACACACAGCATCACTCACCACTACACACACCACCACTCACCACTACACACACCACCACTCACCACTACACACACCACCACTCAACACTACACACACCACCACTCAACACTACACACACCACTCACCACTACACACATCACTCACCACTACACACACCACTCACCACTACACACACCACTCACCACTACCACACAGCACCACTCACCACTACACAGCACCACTCACCACTACACCACTCACCACTACACACACCACTCACCACTACCACACACCACTTACCACTACACACACCACTCACCACTACACCACTCACCACTACACAGCACCACTCACAACTACATAGCACCACTCACCACTACACACACCACTCACCACACAACACTCCACTCACCACTCACCACTACACACACCACTCACCACTACACACACCACTCACCACTACACCACTACACCACTCACCACTACACCACTACACACACCACTCACGACTACACACACCACTCACCACTACACACACCACTCACCACTACCACACACCACTCACCACTACACACACCACTCACCACTCCACATACCACTCACCACTACACACACCACTCACCACTACACACACCACTCACCAGTACACACACCACTACACACACCACACACCACTCACCACTACACACACCACTCACCACTACACACACCACTCACCACTACACACACCACTCACCACTACACAGCACCACTCACCACTACACACACCACTCACCACTACACAGCGCCACTGACCACTACACAGCGCCACTCCCCACTACACTCACCACTACACAGCGCCACTCACCACTACACTCACCACTACACACACCACTCACCACTACACAGCGCCACTCACCACTACACACACCACTCACCACTACACACACCACTCACCACTACACACACCACTAACCACTAGACAGCACCACTCACCACTACACAGCACTACACACACCACTCACCACTACACACACCACTCACCACTACACACACCACTCACCACTACCACACACCACTCACCACTACATACACCACTCGCCACTACACACACCACTACACAGCACCACTAACCACTACACACACCACTCACCACTGCACACACCACGATCCACTACACAGCGCCACTCACCACTACACACACCACTCACCACTACACACACCACTCACCACTACACCACTCACCACTACTACACACAACTCACCACTACACAGCACCACTAAACACTACACACACCACTCACCACTACACACACCACTCACCACCACACACACCACTCACCACCACACAGCATCATTCACCACTACACACACCATTCACCACTACACACACCACTCACCACTACCACATACCATTCACCACTACACAGCACCACTCACCACTACACAGCAACACTCACCACTACACACACCACTCACCACTACACACACCACTCTCCACCACACACACCACTCACCACCACACACACCACTCACCACTACACACACCACTAACCACTACCCACACCACTCACCACTACCACATACCATTCACCACTACACAGCACCACTACACAGCACCACACACCACTCACCACTACACACACCACTCACCACTATACACACCACTCACCACTACCACACACCACTCACCACTACACACACCACTCACTACTACCACACAGCATCACTCACCACTACACACAGCATCAGTCACCACTACACACACCACCACTCACCACTACACACATCACTAACCACTACCACACAGCACCACTCACCACTACAGAGAACCACTCACCACTACACACACCACTCACCACTACACACACGACTCACCATTACACAGCACCACTCACCACTACACACACCACTCACCACTACACACACAGCATCACTCACCACTACACACACCACCACTCACCACTACACACACCACCACTCACCACTACACACACCACTCACCACTACACACACCACTCACCACTACACACATCACTCACCATTACACAGCACCACTCACCACTACACACACCACTCACCATTACACAGCACCACTCACCACTACACATACCACTCACCACTACACACACCACTCACTACTATCACACAGCATCACTCACTAGTACCACACAGCATCACTCACCACTACACACGCAGCATCACTCACCACTACACACACCACCACTCACCACTACACACACCACCACTCAACACTACACACACCACTCACCACTACACACATCACTCACCACTACACACACCACTCACCACTACACACACCACTCACCACTACACACACCACTCACCACTACCACACAGCACCACTCACCACTACACAGCACCACTCACCACTACACCACTCACCACTACACACACCACTCACCACTACCACACACCACTTACCACTCCACACACCACTCACCACTACACACACCACTCACCACTCACCACTACACACACCACTCACCACTACACACACCACTCACCACTACACACACCACTCACCACTACACACACCACTCACCACTACACACACCACTCACCACTACTACACACCATTCACCACTACCACACACCACTCACCACTACACACACCACTCACCACTACACCACTCACCACTACACACACCACTCACCACTACACAGCACCACTACACTACTCACCACTACACACCACTTACCTCTACACAGAACCACTCACCACTACACAGAACCACTCACCACTACACAGAACCACTCACCACTACACCACTCACCACTACACACACCACTCACCATTACACACACCACTCACCACTACACAGCACCACTCACCACTACAC
Organism: Lampetra planeri; assembly: GCF_965212315.1. Lineage (NCBI taxonomy): Eukaryota > Metazoa > Chordata > Hyperoartia > Petromyzontiformes > Petromyzontidae > Lampetra > Lampetra planeri. The sequence continues at coordinate 9,379,855 of NC_136146.1, forward strand.
CACTCACACTACACACACCACTCACCACTACACACACGACTCACCATTACACACACCACTCACCACTACACAGCACCACTCACCACTACACACACCACTCACCACTACACACACCACTCACCACTACACACATCACTCACCATTACACAGCACCACTCACCACTACACACACCACTCACTACTACCACACAGCATCACTCACCACTACACACACAGCATCACTCACCACTACACACACCACCACTCACCACTACACCACTCACCACTACACAGCACCACTCACCACTACACAGCACCACTCACCACTACACACACCACTCACCACTACACACACCACTCACCACTACCACACAGCACCACTCACCACTACACACACCACTCACCACTACACACACCACTTACCACTACACACACCACTCACCACTACCACACACCTCTCACCACTACCACACACCACTCACCACTACACAGACCACTCACCATTACACACACCACTCACCACTACACACACCACTCACCACTACACCACTCACCACTACACACACCACTCACCACTACACACACCACTCACCACTACACACACCACTCACCACTACACACACCACTCACCACTACACACACCACTCACCACTACTACACACCACTCACCACTACTACACACCACTCACCACTACCACACACCACTCACCACTACACACACCACTCACCACTACACCACTCACCACTACACACACCACTCACCACTACACAGCACCACTCACCAGTACACACACCACTCACCACTACACACACCACTACACACACCACACACCACTCACCATTACACAGTACCACTCACCACTACACACACCACTCACTACTACCACACAGCATCACTCACCACTACACACACAGCATCACTCACCACTACACACACCACCACTCACCACTACACCACTCACCACTACACAGCACCACTCACCACTACACAGCACCACTCACCACTACACACACCACTCACCACTACACACACCACTCACCACTACCACACAGCACCACTCACCACTACACACACCACTCACCACTACACACACCACTCACCACTACACACACCACTCACCACTACCACACACCTCTCACCACTACCACACACCACTCACCACTACACAGACCACTCACCATTACACACACCACTCTCCACTACACACACCACTCACCACTACACCACTCACCACTACACCACTCACCACTACACACACCACTCACCACTACACACACCACTCACCACTACACACACCACTCACCACTACACACACCACTCACCACTACACACACCACTCACCACTACTACACACCACTCACCACTACTACACACCACTCACCACTACCACACACCACTCACCACTACACACACCACTCACCACTACACCACTCACCACTACACACACCACTCACCACTACACAGCACCACTACACTACTCACCACTACACACCACTCACCTCTACACAGAACCACTCATCACTACACAGAACCACTCACCACTACACAGAACCACTCACCACTACACCACTCACCACTACACACACCACTCACCATTACACACACCACTCACCACTACACAGCACCACTCACCACTACACAGCACCACTCACCACTACACAGCACCACTCACCACTACACCACTCACACTACACCACTCACACTACACACACGACTCACCATTACACAGCACCACTCACCATTACACAGCACCACTCACCACTACACACACCACTCACCATTACACAGCACCACTCACCACTACACACACCACTCACCACTACATACACCACTCACTACTACCACACAGCATCACTCACCACTAGACACACAGCATCACTCAACACTACACACACCACCACTCACCACTACACACACCACCACTCACCACTACACACACCACCACTCAACACTACACACACCACTCACCACTACACACATCACTCACCACTACACACACCACTCACCACTACACACACCACTCACCACTACACACAACACTCACCACTACCACACAGCACCACTCACCACTACACAGCACCACTCACCACTACACCACTCACCACTACACACACCACTCACCACTACCACACACCACTTACCACTACACACACCACTCACCACTACACACACCACTCACCACTACACCACTCACCACTACACCACTCACCACTACACAGCACCACTCACCACTACACAGCACCACTCACCACTACACACAACACTCACCACTACACACTCCACTCACCACTACCACTACACACACCACTCACCACTACACACACCACTCACCACTACACCACTCACCACTACACCACTCACCACTACACCACTACACACACCACTCACGACTACACACACCACTCACCACTACACACACCACTCACCACTCACAACTACCACACACCACTCACCACTACCACACAGCACCACTCACCACTACACAGAACCACTCACCACTACACAGCACCACTCACCACTACACCACTCACCACTACACACACCACTCACCACTACCACACACCACTCACCACTACACACACCACTCACCACTACACACTCCACTCACCACTCACCACTACACACACCACTCACCACTACATAGCACCACTCACCACTACACACACCACTCACCACTACACACACCACTCACCACTACACCACTCACCACTACACCACTCACCACTACACCACTACACACACCACTCACGACTACACACACCACTCACCACTACACACACCACTCACCACTACCACACACCACTCACCACTACACACACCACTCACCACTCCACATACCACTCACCACTACACACACCACTCACCACTACACCACTCACCACTACACACACCACTCACCAGTACACACACCACTCACCACTACACACACCACTCACCACTACACACACCACTACACACACCACACACCACTCACCATTACACACACCACTCACCACTACACAGCACCACTCACCACTACACAGCACCACTCACCACTACACCACTCACACTACACCACTCACACTACACACACCACTCACCACTACACACACGACTCACCATTACACAGCACCACTCACCATTACACAGCACCACTCACCACTACACACACCACTCACCATTACACAGCACCACTCACCACTACACACACCACTCACCACTACATACACCACTCACTACTACCACACAGCATCACTCACCACTACACACACAGCATCACTCACCACTACACACACCACCACTCACCACTACACACACCACCACTCACCACTACACACACCACTCACCACTACACACATCACTCACCACTACACACACCACTCACCACTACACACACCAATCACCACTACCACACAGCACCACTCACCACTACACAGCACCACTCACCACTACACCACTCACCACTACACACACCACTCACCACTACCACACACCACTTACCACTACACACACCACTCACCACTACACCACTCACCACCACACAGCACCACTCACCACTACATAGCACCACTCACCACTACACACACCACTCACCACTACACACTCCACTCACCACTCACCACTACACACACTACTCACCACTACACACACCACTCACCACTACACCACTACACCACTACACACACCACTCACGACTACACACACCACTCACCACTACACACACCACTCACCACTACCACACACCACTCACCACTACACACACCACTCACCACTCCACATACCACTCACCACTACACACACCACTCACCACTACACACACCACTCACCAGTACACACACCACTCACCACTACACACACCACTACACACACCACACACCACTCACCACTACACAGCACCACTCACCACTACACACACCACTCACCACTACACAGCGCCACTGACCACTACACAGCGCCACTCCCCACTACACTCACCACTACACAGCGCCACTCACCACTACACTCACCACTACACACACCACTCACCACTACACAGCGCCACTCACCACTACACACACCACTCACCACTACACACACCACTAACCACTAGACAGCACCACTCACCACTACACAGCACTACACACACCACTCACCACTACACACACCACTCACCACTACACACACCACTCACCACTACCACACACCACTCACCACTACATACACCACTCGCCACTACACACACCACTACACAGCACCACTAACCACTACACACACCACTCACCACTGCACACACCACTATCCACTACACAGCGCCACTCACCACTACACACACCAGTCACCACTACACACACCACTCACCACTACACCACTCACCACTACTACACACAACTCACCACTACACAGCACCACTAAACACTACACACACCACTCACCACTACACACACCACTCACCACCACACACACCACTCACCACCACACAGCATCATTCACCACTACACACACCATTCACCACTACACACACCACTCACCACTACCACATACCATTCACCACTACACAGCACCACTCACCACTACACAGCAACACTCACCACTACACACACCACTCACCACTACACACACCACTCTCCACCACACACACCACTCACCACCACACACACCACTCACCACTACACACACCACTAACCACTACCCACACCACTCACCACTACCACATACCATTCACCACTACACAGCACCACTACACAGCACCACACACCACTCACCACTACACACACCACTCACCACTATACACACCACTCACCACTACCACACACCACTCACCACTACACACACCACTCACTACTACCACACAGCATCACTCACCACTACACACAGCATCAGTCACCACTACACACACCATCACTCACCACTACACACATCACTCACCACTACCACACAGCACCACTCACCACTACAGAGAACCACTCACCACTACACACACCACTCACCACTACACACACGACTCACCATTACACAGCACCACTCACCACTACACACACCACTCACCACTACACACACAGCATCACTCACCACTACACACACCACCACTCACCACTACACACACCACCACTCACCACTACACACACCACTCACCACTACACACACCACTCACCACTACACACATCACTCACCATTACACAGCACCACTCACCACTACACACACCACTCACCATTACACAGCACCACTCACCACTACACATACCACTCACCACTACACACACCACTCACTACTATCACACAGCATCACTCACTAGTACCACACAGCATCACTCACCACTACACACGCAGCATCACTCACCACTACACACACCACCACTCACCACTACACACACCACCACTCAACACTACACACACCACTCACCACTACACACATCACTCACCACTACACACACCACTCACCACTACACACACCACTCACCACTACCACACAGCACCACTCACCACTACACCACTCACCACTACACACACCACTCACCACTACCACACACCACTTACCACTCCACACACCACTCACCACTACACACACCACTCACCACTACACCACTCACCACTACACACACCACTCACCACTACACACACCACTCACCACTACACACACCACTCACCACTACACACACCACTCACCACTACACACACCACTCACCACTACTACACACCATTCACCACTACCACACACCACTCACCACTACACACACCACTCACCACTACACCCCTCACCACTACACACACCACTCACCACTACACAGCACCACTACACTACTCACCACTACACACAACTTACCTCTACACAGAACCACTCACCACTACACAGAACCACTCACCACTACACAGAACCACTCACCACTACACCACTCACCACTACACACACCACTCACCACTACACAGCACCACTCACCACTACACCACTCACACTACACACACCACTCACCACTACACACACGACTCACCATTACACACACCACTCACCACTACATAGCACCACTCACCACTACACACACCACTCACCACTACACACACCACTCACCACTACACACATCACTCACCATTACACAGCACCACTCACCACTACACACACCACTCACCATTACACAGCACCACTCACCACTACACACACCACTCACTACTACCACACAGCATCACTCACCACTACACACACAGCATCACTCACCACTACACACACCACCACTCACCACTACACCACTCACCACTACACAGCACCACTCACCACTACACAGCACCACTCACCACTACACACACCACTCACCACTACACACACCACTCACCACTACCACACAGCACCACTCACCACTACACACACCACTCACCACTACACACACCACTTACCACTACACACACCACTCACCACTACCACACACCACTCACCACTACCACACACCACTCACCACTACACAGACCACTCACCACTACACACACCACTCACCACTACACACACCACTCACCACTACACCACTCACCACTACACACACCACTCACCACTACACACACCACTCACCACTACACACACCACTCACCACTACACACACCACTCACCACTACTACACACCACTCACCACTACCACACACCACTCACCACTACACACACCACTCACCACTACACCACTCACCACTACACACACCACTCACCACTACACAGCACCACTACACTACTCACCACTACACACCACTCACCTCTACACAGAACCACTCACCACTACACAGAACCACTCACCACTACACAGAACCACTCACCACTACACCACTCACCACTACACACACCACTCACCATTACACACACCACTCACCACTACACAGCACCACTCACCACTACACAGCACCACTCACCACTACACAGCACCACTCACCACTACACCACTCACACTACACCACTCACACTACACACACGACTCACCATTACACAGCACCACTCACCATTACACAGCACCACTCACCACTACACACACCACTCACCATTACACAGCACCACTCACCACTACACACACCACTCACCACTACATACACCACTCACTACTACCACACAGCATCACTCACCACTAGACACACAGCATCACTCAACACTACACACACCACCACTCACCACTACACACACCACCACTCACCACTACACACACCACCACTCAACACTACACACACCACTCACCACAACACACATCACTCACCACTACACACACCACGCACCACTACACACACCACTCACCACTACACACAACACTCACCACTACCACACAGCACCACTCACCACTACACAGCACCACTCACCACTACACCACTCACCACTACACACACCACTCACCACTACCACACACCACTTACCACTACACACACCACTCACCACTACCACACACCACTCACCACTACACACACCACTCACCACTACACCACTCACCACTACACCACTCACCACTACACAGCACCACTCACCACTACACAGCACCACTCACCACTACACACAACACTCACCACTACACACTCCACTCACCACTACCACTACACACACCACTCACCACTACACACACCACTCACCACTACACCACTCACCACTACACCACTCACCACTACACACACCACTCACCACTACACAGCACCACTACACTACTCACCACTACACACCACTTACCTCTACACAGAACCACTCACCACTACACAGAACCACTCACCACTACACAGAACCACTCACCACTACACCACTCACCACTACACACACCACTCACCACTACACAGCACCACTCACCACTACACCACTCACACTACACACACCACTCACCACTACACACACGACTCACCATTACACACACCACTCACCACTACATAGCACCACTCACCACTACACACACCACTCACCACTACACACACCACTCACCACTACACACATCACTCACCATTACACAGCACCACTCACCACTACACACACCACTCACCATTACAAAGCACCACTCACCACTACACACACCACTCACTACTACCACACAGCATCACTCACCACTACACACACAGCATCACTCACCACTACACACACCACCACTCACCACTACACCACTCACCACTACACAGCACCACTCACCACTACACAGCACCACTCACCACTACACAGCACCACTCACCACTACACACACCACTCACCACTACACACACCACTCACCACTACCACACAGCACCACTCACCACTACACACACCACTCACCACTACACACACCACTTACCACTACACACACCACTCACCACTACCACACACCACTCACCACTACCACACACCACTCACCACTACACAGACCACTCACCACTACACACACCACTCACCACTACACACACCACTCACCACTACACCACTCACCACTACACACACCACTCACCACTACACACACCACTACACACACCACTCACCACTACACACACCACTCACCACTACACACACCACTCACCACTACACACACCACTCACCACTACTACACACCACTCACCACTACCACACACCACTCACCACTACACACACCACTCACCACTACACCACTCACCACTACACACACCACTCACCACTACACAGCACCACTACACTACTCACCACTACACACCACTCACCTCTACACAGAACCACTCACCACTACACAGAACCACTCACCACTACACAGAACCACTCAGCACTACACCACTCACCACTACACACACCACTCACCATTACACACACCACTCACCACTACACAGCACCACTCACCACTACACAGCACCACTCACCACTACACAGCACCACTCACCACTACACCACTCACACTACACCACTCACACTACACACACGACTCACCATTACACAGCACCACTCACCATTACACAGCACCACTCACCACTACACACACCACTCACCATTACACAGCACCACTCACCACTACACACACCACTCACCACTACATACACCACTCACTACTACCACACAGCATCACTCACCACTAGACACACAGCATCACTCAACACTACACACACCACCACTCACCACTACACACACCACCACTCACCACTACACACACCACCACTCAACACTACACACACCACTCACCACAACACACATCACTCACCACTACACACACCACGCACCACTACACACACCACTCACCACTACACACAACACTCACCACTACCACACAGCACCACTCACCACTACACAGCACCACTCACCACTACACCACTCACCACTACACACACCACTCACCACTACCACACACCACTTACCACTACACACACCACTCACCACTACACCACTCACCACTACACCACTCACCACTACACAGCACCACTCACCACTACACAGCACCACTCACCACTACACACAACACTCACCACTACACACTCCACTCACCACTACCATTACACACACCACTCACCACTACACACACCACTCACCACTACACCACTCACCACTACACCACTACACACACCACTCACGACTACACACACCACTCACCACTACACACACCACTCACCACTCACAACTACCACACACCACTCACCACTACCACACAGCACCACTCACCACTACACAGAACCACTCACCACTACACAGCACCACTCACCACTACACCACTCACCACTACACACACCACTCACCACTACCACACACCACTTACCACTACACACACCACTCACCACTACACACTCCACTCACCACTCACCACTACACACACCACTCACCACTACATAGCACCACTCACCACTACACACACCACTCACCACTACACACTCCACTCACCACTCACCACTACACACACCACTCACCACTACACACACCACTCACCACTACACCACTCACCACTACACCACTCACCACTACACCACTACACACACCACTCACGACTACACACACCACTCACCACTACACACACCACTCACCACTACCACACACCACTCACCACTACACACACCACTCACCACTCCACATACCACTCACCACTACACACACCACTCACCACTACACCACTCACCACTACACACACCACTCACCAGTACACACACCACTCACCACTACACACACCACTACACACACCACACACCACTCACCACTACACACACCACTCACCACTACACACACCACTCACCACTACAGAGCACCACTCACCACTACACACACCACTCACCACTACACAGCGCCACTGACCACTACACAGCGCCACTCCCCACTACACTCACCACTACACAGCGCCACTCACCACTACACTCACCACTACACACACCACTCACCACTACACAGCGCCACTCACCACTACACACACCACTCACCACTACACACACCACTAACCACTACACAGCACCACTCACCACTACACCACTCACCACTACACAGCACCACTCACCACTACACACACCACTCACCACTACACACACCACTCACCACTACCACACAACACTCACCACTATATACACCACTCGCCACTACACACACCACTACACACACCTCTCACCACTACCACACACCACTCACCACTACACAGACCACTCACCATTACACACACCACTCACCACTACACACACCACTCACCACTACACCACTCACCACTACACACACCACTCACCACTACACACACCACTCACCACTACACACACCACTCACCACTACACACACCACTCACCACTACACACACCACTCACCACTACTACACACCACTCACCACTACTACACACCACTCACCACTACCACACACCACTCACCACTACACACACCACTCACCACTACACCACTCACCACTACACACACCACTCACCACTACACAGCACCACTCACCAGTACACACACCACTCACCACTACACACACCACTACACACACCACACACCACTCACCATTACACAGCACCACTCACCACTACACACACCACTCACTACTACCACACAGCATCACTCACCACTACACACACAGCATCACTCACCACTACACACACCACCACTCACCACTACACCACTCACCACTACACAGCACCACTCACCACTACACAGCACCACTCACCACTACACACACCACTCACCACTACACACACCACTCACCACTACCACACAGCACCACTCACCACTACACACACCACTCACCACTACACACACCACTTACCACTACACACACCACTCACCACTACCACACACCTCTCACCACTACCACACACCACTCACCACTACACAGACCACTCACCATTACACACACCACTCACCACTACACACACCACTCACCACTACACCACTCACCACTACACACACCACTCACCACTACACACACCACTCACCACTACACACACCACTCACCACTACACACACCACTCACCACTACACACACCACTCACCACTACTACACACCACTCACCACTACTACACACCACTCACCACTACCACACACCACTCACCACTACACACACCACTCACCACTACACCACTCACCACTACACACACCACTCACAACTACACAGCACCACTACACTACTCACCACTACACACCACTCACCTCTACACAGAACCACTCATCACTACACAGAACCACTCACCACTACACAGAACCACTCACCACTACACCACTCACCACTACACACACCACTCACCATTACACACACCACTCACCACTACACAGCACCACTCACCACTACACAGCACCACTCACCACTACACAGCACCACTCACCACTACACCACTCACACTACACCACTCACACTACACACACGACTCACCATTACACAGCACCACTCACCATTACACAGCACCACTCACCACTACACACACCACTCACCATTACACAGCACCACTCACCACTACACACACCACTCACCACTACATACACCACTCACTACTACCACACAGCATCACTCACCACTAGACACACAGCATCACTCAACACTACACACACCACCACTCACCACTACACACACCACCACTCACCACTACACACACCACCACTCAACACTACACACACCACTCACCACTACACACATCACTCACCACTACACACACCACTCACCACTACACACACCACTCACCACTACACACAACACTCACCACTACCACACAGTACCACTCACCACTACACAGCACCACTCACCACTACACCACTCACCACTACACACACCACTCACCACTACCACACACCACTTACCACTACACACACCACTCACCACTACACACACCACTCACCACTACACCACTCACCACTACACCACTCACCACTACACAGCACCACTCACCACTACACACAACACTCACCACTACACACTCCACTCACCACTACCACTACACACACCACTCACCACTACACACACCACTCACCACTACACCACTCACCACTACACCACTCACCACTACACCACTACACACACCACTCACGACTACACACACCACTCACCACTACACACACCACTCACCACTCACAACTACCACACACCACTCACCACTACCACACAGCACCACTCACCACTACACAGAACCACTCACCACTACACAGCACCACTCACCACTACACACACCACTCACCACTACCACACACCACTCACCACTACACACACCACTCACCACTACACACTCCACTCACCACTCACCACTACACACACCACTCACCACTACATAGCACCACTCACCACTACACACACCACTCACCACTACACACACCACTCACCACTACACCACTCACCACTACACCACTCACCACTACACCACTACACACACCACTCACGACTACACACACCACTCACCACTACACACACCACTCACCACTACACACACCACTCACCACTCCACATACCACTCACCACTACACACACCACTCACCACTACACCACTCACCACTACACACACCACTCACCAGTACACACACCACTCACCACTACACACACCACTCACCACTACACAGTACCACTCACCACTACACAGCACCACTCACCACTACACCACTCACACTACACCACTCACACTACACACACCACTCACCACTACACACACGACTCACCATTACACAGCACCACTCACCATTACACAGCACCACTCACCACTACACACACCACTCACCATTACACAGCACCACTCACCACTACACACACCACTCACCACTACATACACCACTCACTACTACCACACAGCATCACTCACCACTACACACACAGCATCACTCACCACTACACACACCACCACTCACCACTACACACACCACCACTCACCACTACACACACCACTCACCACTACACACATCACTCACCACTACACACACCACTCACCACTACACACACCACTCACCACTACACACACCAATCACCACTACCACACAGCACCACTCACCACTACACAGCACCACTCACCACTACACCACTCACCACTACACACACCACTCACCACTACCACACACCACTTACCACTACACACACCACTCACCACTACACCACTCACCACCACACAGCACCACTCACCACTACATAGCACCACTCACCACTACACACACCACTCACCACTACACACTCCACTCACCACTCACCACTACACACACTACTCACCACTACACACACCACTCACCACTACACCACTACACCACTACACACACCACTCACGACTACACACACCACTCACCACTACACACACCACTCACCACTACCACACACCACTCACCACTACACACACCACTCACCACTCCACATACCACTCACCACTACACACACCACTCACCACTACACACACCACTCACCAGTACACACACCACTCACCACTACACACACCACTACACACACCACACACCACTCACCACTACACAGCACCACTCACCACTACACACACCACTCACCACTACACAGCGCCACTGACCACTACACAGCGCCACTCCCCACTACACTCACCACTACACAGCGCCACTCACCACTACACTCACCACTACACACACCACTCACCACTACACAGCGCCACTCACCACTACACACACCACTCACCACTACACACACCACTAACCACTAGACAGCACCACTCACCACTACACAGCACTACACACACCACTCACCACTACACACACCACTCACCACTACACACACCACTCACCACTACCACACACCACTCACCACTACATACACCACTCGCCACTACACACACCACTACACAGCACCACTAACCACTACACACACCACTCACCACTGCACACACCACTATCCACTACACAGCGCCACTCACCACTACACACACCAGTCACCACTACACACACCACTCACCATTACACCACTCACCACTACTACACACAACTCACCACTACACAGCACCACTAAACACTACACACACCACTCACCACTACACACACCACTCACCACCACACACACCACTCACCACCACACAGCATCATTCACCACTACACACACCATTCACCACTACACACACCACTCACCACTACCACATACCATTCACCACTACACAGCACCACTCACCACTACACAGCAACACTCACCACTACACACACCACTCACCACTACACACACCACTCTCCACCACACACACCACTCACCACCACACACACCACTCACCACTACACACACCACTAACCACTACCCACACCACTCACCACTACCACATACCATTCACCACTACACAGCACCACTACACAGCACCACACACCACTCACCACTACACACACCACTCACCACTATACACACCACTCACCACTACCACACACCACTCACCACTACACACACCACTCACTACTACCACACAGCATCACTCACCACTACACACAGCATCAGTCACCACTACACACACCATCACTCACCACTACACACATCACTCACCACTACCACACAGCACCACTCACCACTACAGAGAACCACTCACCACTACACACACCACTCACCACTACACACACGACTCACCATTACACAGCACCACTCACCACTACACACACCACTCACCACTACACACACAGCATCACTCACCACTACACACACCACCACTCACCACTACACACACCACCACTCACCACTACACACACCACTCACCACTACACACACCACTCACCACTACACACATCACTCACCATTACACAGCACCACTCACCACTACACACACCACTCACCATTACACAGCACCACTCACCACTACACATACCACTCACCACTACACACACCACTCACTACTATCACACAGCATCACTCACTAGTACCACACAGCATCACTCACCACTACACACGCAGCATCACTCACCACTACACACACCACCACTCACCACTACACACACCACCACTCAACACTACACACACCACTCACCACTACACACATCACTCACCACTACACACACCACTCACCACTACACACACCACTCACCACTACCACACAGCACCACTCACCACTACACAGCACCACTCACCACTACACCACTCACCACTACACACACCACTCACCACTACCACACACCACTTACCACTCCACACACCACTCACCACTACACACACCACTCACCACTACACCACTCACCACTACACACACCACTCACCACTACACACACCACTCACCACTACACACACCACTCACCACTACACACACCACTCACCACTACTACACACCATTCACCACTACCACACACCACTCACCACTACACACACCACTCACCACTACACCCCTCACCACTACACACACCACTCACCACTACACAGCACCACTACACTACTCACCACTACACACCACTTACCTCTACACAGAACCACTCACCACTACACAGAACCACTCACCACTACACAGAACCACTCACCACTACACCACTCACCACTACACACACCACTCACCACTACACAGCACCACTCACCACTACACCACTCACACTACACACACCACTCACCACTACACACACGACTCACCATTACACACACCACTCACCACTACATAGCACCACTCACCACTACACACACCACTCACCACTACACACACCACTCACCACTACACACATCACTCACCATTACACAGCACCACTCACCACTACACACACCACTCACCATTACACAGCACCACTCACCACTACACACACCACTCACTACTACCACACAGCATCACTCACCACTACACACACAGCATCACTCACCACTACACACACCACCACTCACCACTACACCACTCACCACTACACAGCACCACTCACCACTACACAGCACCACTCACCACTACACACACCACTCACCACTACACACACCACTCACCACTACCACACAGCACCACTCACCACTACACACACCACTCACCACTACACACACCACTCACCACTACACACACCACTCACCACTACCACACACCACTCACCACTACCACACACCACTCACCACTACACAGACCACTCACCACTACACACACCACTCACCACTACACACACCACTCACCACTACACCACTCACCACTACACACACCACTCACCACTACACACACCACTCACCACTACACACACCACTCACCACTACACACACCACTCACCACTACTACACACCACTCACCACTACCACACACCACTCACCACTACACACACCACTCACCACTACACCACTCACCACTACACACACCACTCACCACTACACAGCACCACTACACTACTCACCACTACACACCACTCACCTCTACACAGAACCACTCACCACTACACAGAACCACTCACCACTACACAGAACCACTCACCACTACACCACTCACCACTACACACACCACTCACCATTACACACACCACTCACCACTACACAGCACCACTCACCACTACACAGCACCACTCACCACTACACAGCACCACTCACCACTACACCACTCACACTACACCACTCACACTACACACACGACTCACCATTACACAGCACCACTCACCATTACACAGCACCACTCACCACTACACACACCACTCACCATTACACAGCACCACTCACCACTACACACACCACTCACCACTACATACACCACTCACTACTACCACACAGCATCACTCACCACTAGACACACAGCATCACTCAACACTACACACACCACCACTCACCACTACACACACCACCACTCACCACTACACACACCACCACTCAACACTACACACACCACTCACCACAACACACATCACTCACCACTACACACACCACGCACCACTACACACACCACTCACCACTACACACAACACTCACCACTACCACACAGCACCACTCACCACTACACAGCACCACTCACCACTACACCACTCACCACTACACACACCACTCACCACTACCACACACCACTTACCACTACACACACCACTCACCACTACCACACACCACTCACCACTACACACACCACTCACCACTACACCACTCACCACTACACAGCACCACTCACCACTACACAGCACCACTCACCACTACACACAACACTCACCACTACACACTCCACTCACCACTACCACTACACACACCACTCACCACTACACACACCACTCACCACTACACCACTCACCACTACACCACTCACCACTACACACACCACTCACCACTACACAGCACCACTACACTACTCACCACTACACACCACTTACCTCTACACAGAACCACTCACCACTACACAGAACCACTCACCACTACACAGAACCACTCACCACTACACCACTCACCACTACACACACCACTCACCACTACACAGCACCACTCACCACTACACCACTCACACTACACACACCACTCACCACTACACACACGACTCACCATTACACACACCACTCACCACTACATAGCACCACTCACCACTACACACACCACTCACCACTACACACACCACTCACCACTACACACATCACTCACCATTACACAGCACCACTCACCACTACACACACCACTCACCATTACACAGCACCACTCACCACTACACACACCACTCACTACTACCACACAGCATCACTCACCACTACACACACAGCATCACTCACCACTACACACACCACCACTCACCACTACACCACTCACCACTACACAGCACCACTCACCACTACACAGCACCACTCACCACTACACACACCACTCACCACTACACACACCACTCACCACTACCACACAGCACCACTCACCACTACACACACCACTCACCACTACACACACCACTTACCACTACACACACCACTCACCACTACCACACACCACTCACCACTACCACACACCACTCACCACTACACAGACCACTCACCACTACACACACCACTCACCACTACACACACCACTCACCACTACACCACTCACCACTACACACACCACTCACCACTACACACACCACTCACCACTACACACACCACTCACCACTACACACACCACTCACCACTACTACACACCACTCACCACTACCACACACCACTCACCACTACACACACCACTCACCACTACACCACTCACCACTACACACACCACTCACCACTACACAGCACCACTACACTACTCACCACTACACACCACTCACCTCTACACAGAACCACTCACCACTACACAGAACCACTCACCACTACACAGAACCACTCACCACTACACCACTCACCACTACACACACCACTCACCATTACACACACCACTCACCACTACACAGCACCACTCACCACTACACAGCACCACTCACCACTACACAGCACCACTCACCACTACACCACTCACACTACACCACTCACACTACACACACGACTCACCATTACACAGCACCACTCACCATTACACAGCACCACTCACCACTACACACACCACTCACCATTACACAGCACCACTCACCACTACACACACCACTCACCACTACATACACCACTCACTACTACCACACAGCATCACTCACCACTAGACACACAGCATCACTCAACACTACACACACCACCACTCACCACTACACACACCACCACTCACCACTACACACACCACCACTCAACACTACACACACCACTCACCACAACACACATCACTCACCACTACACACACCACGCACCACTACACACACCACTCACCACTACACACAACACTCACCACTACCACACAGCACCACTCACCACTACACAGCACCACTCACCACTACACCACTCACCACTACACACACCACTCACCACTACCACACACCACTTACCACTACACACACCACTCACCACTACCACACACCACTCACCACTACCACACAGCACCACTCACCACTACACCACTCACCACTACACAGCACCACTCACCACTACACAGCACCACTCACCACTACACACAACACTCACCACTACACACACCACTCACCACTACCACACAGCACCACTCACCACTACACACACCACTCACCACTACACACACCACTTACCACTACACAC
Source organism: Lampetra planeri (assembly GCF_965212315.1). Taxonomy (NCBI): domain Eukaryota; kingdom Metazoa; phylum Chordata; class Hyperoartia; order Petromyzontiformes; family Petromyzontidae; genus Lampetra; species Lampetra planeri. Next base: position 9,399,121 of record NC_136146.1, read on the forward strand.
ACCACTCACCACTACCACACACCACTCACCACTACCACACACCACTCACCACTACACAGACCACTCACCACTACACACACCACTCACCACTACACACACCACTCACCACTACACCACTCACCACTACACACACCACTCACCACTACACACACCACTCACCACTACACACACCACTCACCACTACACACACCACTCACCACTACACACACCACTCACCACTACTACACACCACTCACCACTACCACACACCACTCACCACTACACACACCACTCACCACTACACACACCACTCACCACTACACACACCACTCACCACTACACAGCACCACTACACTACTCACCACTACACACCACTCACCTCTACACAGAACCACTCACCACTACACAGAACCACTCACCACTACACAGAACCACTCACCACTACACCACTCACCACTACACACACCACTCACCATTACACACACCACTCACCACTACACAGCACCACTCACCACTACACAGCACCACTCACCACTACACAGCACCACTCACCACTACACCACTCACACTACACCACTCACACTACACACACGACTCACCATTACACAGCACCACTCACCATTACACAGCACCACTCACCACTACACACACCACTCACCATTACACAGCACCACTCACCACTACACACACCACTCACCACTACATACACCACTCACTACTACCACACAGCATCACTCACCACTAGACACACAGCATCACTCAACACTACACACACCACCACTCACCACTACACACACCACCACTCACCACTACACACACCACCACTCAACACTACACACACCACTCACCACAACACACATCACTCACCACTACACACACCACGCACCACTACACACACCACTCACCACTACACACAACACTCACCACTACCACACAGCACCACTCACCACTACACAGCACCACTCACCACTACACCACTCACCACTACACACACCACTCACCACTACCACACACCACTTACCACTACACACACCACTCACCACTACCACACACCACTCACCACTACCACACAGCACCACTCACCACTACACCACTCACCACTACACCACTCACCACTACACAGCACCACTCACCACTACACAGCACCACTCACCACTACACACAACACTCACCACTACACACTCCACTCACCACTACCACTACACACACCACTCACCACTACACACACCACTCACCACTACACCACTCACCACTACACCACTCACCACTACACCACTACACACACCACTCACGACTACACACACCACTCACCACTACACACACCACTCACCACTCACAACTACCACACACCACTCACCACTACCACACAGCACCACTCACCACTACACAGAACCACTCACCACTACACAGCACCACTCACCACTACACCACTCACCACTACACACACCCCTCACCACTACCACACACCACTTACCACTACACACACCACTCACCACTACACACTCCACTCACCACTCACCACTACACACACCACTCACCACTACATAGCACCACTCACCACTACACACACCACTCACCACTACACACTCCACTCACCACTCACCACTACACACACCACTCACCACTACACACACCACTCACCACTACACCACTCACCACTACACCACTCACCACTACACCACTACACACACCACTCACGACTACACACACCACTCACCACTACACACACCACTCACCACTACCACACACCACTCACCACTACACACACCACTCACCACTCCACATACCACTCACCACTACACACACCACTCACCACTACACCACTCACCACTACACACACCACTCACCAGTACACACACCACTCACCACTACACACACCACTACACACACCACACACCACTCACCACTACACACACCACTCACCACTACACACACCACTCACCACTACACAGCACCACTCACCACTACACACACCACTCACCACTACACAGCGCCACTGACCACTACACAGCGCCACTCCCCACTACACTCACCACTACACAGCGCCACTCACCACTACACTCACCACTACACACACCACTCACCACTACACAGCGCCACTCACCACTACACACACCACTCACCACTACACACACCACTAACCACTACACAGCACCACTCACCACTACACCACTCACCACTACACAGCACCACTCACCACTACACACACCACTCACCACTACACACACCACTCACCACTACACACACCACTCACCACTACCACACAACACTCACCACTATATACACCACTCGCCACTACACACACCACTACACAGCACCACTAACCACTACACACACCACTCACCACTGCACACACCACTATCCACTACACAGCGCCACTCACCACTACACACACCACTCACCACTACACACACCACTCACCACTACACCACTCACCACTACTACACACAACTCACCACTACACAGCACCACTAAACACTACACACACCACTCACCACCACACACACCACTCACCACCACACAGCATCATTCACCACTACACACACCATTCACCACTACACACACCACTCACCACTACCACATACCATTCACCACTACACAGCACCACTCACCACTACACAGCACCACTCACCACTACACACACCACTCACCACTACACACACCACTCTCCACCACACACACCACTCACCACCACACACACCACTCACCACTACACACACCACTAACCACTACCCACACCACTCACCACTACCACATACCATTCACCACTACACAGCACCACTCACCACTACACAGGGCCACTCACCACTACACAGCACCACACACCACTCACCACTACACACACCACTCACCACTATACACACCACTCACCACTACCACACACCACTCACCACTACACACACCACTCACCACTACACACACCACTCACCACTACACACATCACTCACCATTACACAGCACCACTCACCACTACACACACCACTCACCATTACACAGCACCACTCACCACTACACACACCACTCACCACTACACACACCACTCACTACTACCACACAGCATCACTCACCACTACACACACAGCATCACTCACCACTACACACACCACCACTCACCACTACACACACCACCACTCAACACTACACACACCACTCACCACTACACACACCACTCACCACTACACACACCACTCACCACTACACACACCACTCACCACTACCACACAGCACCACTCACCACTACACAGCACCACTCACCACTACACCACTCACCACTACACACACCACTCACGACTACCACACACCACTTACCACTACACTCACCACTCACCACTACCACACACCACTCACCACTACACACACCACTCACCACTACACCACTCACCACTCCACCACTCACCACTACACAGCACCACTCACCACTACACAGCACCACTCACCACTACACAGCACCACTCACCACTACACACACCACTCACCACTACACACTCCACTCACCACTACCACTACACACACCACTCACCACTACACACACCACTCACCACTACACACACCACTCACCACTACACCACTCACCACTACACCACTACACCACTCACCACTACACACACCACTCACGACTACACACACCACTCACCACTACACACACCACTCACCAATACCACACACCACTCACCACTACCACACAGCACCACTCACCACTACACAGAACCACTCACCACTACACAGCACCACTCACCACTACACCACTCACCACTACACACACCACTCACCACGACCACTCACCACTACCACACACCACTCACCACTACACACACCACTCACCACTACATCACTCACCACTACACCACTCACCACTACACAGTACCACTCACCACTACACAGCACCACTCACCACTACACATTCCACTCACCACTACCACTACACACACCACTCACCACTACACACACCACTCAACACTACACCACTCACCACTACACCACTCACCACTACACACACCACTCACGACTACACACACCACTCACCAATACAAACACCACTCACCACTACCACACACCACTCACCACTACACACACCACTCACCACTACACACACCACTCACCACTACACCACTCACCGCTACACACACCACTCACCAGTACACACACCACTCACCACTACACACACCACTACACACAACACACACCACTCACCACTACACACACCACTCACCACTACACACACCACTCACCACTACACAGCACCACTCACCACTACACACCACTCACCACTACACAGCGCCACTGACCACTACACAGCGCCACTCACCACTACACACACCACTCACCACTACACAGCGCCACTCCCCACTACACACACCACTCACCACTACACAGCGCCACTCACCACTACACACACCACTCACCACTACACACACCACTAACCACTACACACACCACTTACCACTACACAGCACCACTCACCACTACACCACTCACCACTACACAGCACCACTCACCACTACACACACCACTCACCACTACACACACCACTCACCACTACCACACACCACTCACCACTACACACACCACTACACAGCACCACTAACCACTACACACACCACTCACCACTACACACACCACTCACCACTACACACACCACTCACCACTACACACACCACTCACCACTACACACACCACTCAGCACTACTACACACCACTCACCACTACTACACACCACTCACCACTACACAGCACCACTCAACACTACACACACCACTCACCACTACACACACCACTCACCACTACACACACCACTCACCACTACACACACCACTCACCACTACACACACCACTCACCACTACCACATACCATTCACCACTGCACAGCACCACTCACCACTACACAG